>NW_022196912.1:99050073-99053880 GCF_008632895.1 Mastomys coucha
CCTGGCTGTCCTGGAACTCACTCTGTAGACCAGGCTGGCCTCGAACTCAGAAATCCACCTGCCTCTCCGCGCTGCCTCTGACTCCCAAGCGCTGGGATTAAAGGCGTGTGCTACCACTGCCTGACCTGTTTAAAATTCTTAAAAAACTTTTTTACTTCAAAATGGGGCAAATGAGACTGTGGATCAAGAAAAAGCCTTTGCCTGAAAGAAAACCTGACAACCTGAGTTTAATCCCAGGGACCCATGTGAAAGGTAGGAAAAGAGATTCTCAGTTTTCCTCTAAAACCACAAGGTGGATGTGGCCATTTCTTCTGAGTGCACTGGTGCATCTCCTGCACCTGACCACCAGAGTCCCACCTTCCACTTCCTGCCCAGCTGTAGGCTCTTCAGCTCCTTATTAGACCAGTCCGAAGGTGCCAGAAGGAGTATTAACAAAACACCCAGCTGAGAGATGGCCCTATAAAAATAACAATACCAGCGTGTGGTCTGCAAACTACTACCTACCCACACAGAAATCACCATTTGTATAATACAAAGACAACTGTTAAGTACGGTGCACAAAAAGATCATCACAACACTAATAATCGGTGTTTTCTACCTAATTTTACTACAGTTTGTTTGCTTGCATGTGGGAATATGAGGATTCCTCTGTGTGTGTGTGTGTGTGTGTGTGTGTGTGTGTGTGTGTGTGTGTGGTGTACTTTTGAAGGCTAGAGGTCAATCTTCAGGAGAAAGGGTCGCTCATTGAGCCCTGGGGCTTACTGATTAGGCTAGACTGACTGGACCAGCAAGCCCAAGGATCTTTCTATCTCCATCTCCCTGTGACCAGCAAGCTCAGCTTCCTCCATCTTGTATTCATCCTGTGGAGGCCACTTCAGGTTTAGCAAAGAAGTTCTTAGGTTCTGTTTGCTTTTGTGAAGCCACCTGCAGCTGAGAAAGAGAGATGCCTTGATGTGGTTTTTGCCTTTAAATACCCTATGTAGCTGGCTCTGCTGTTAACCCTACACAGTTTCCAAGCCAAGGCTGTAACCCCCATCTTCCCTGTAATAACAAATGACTTTCTCTGGTGTGAGACCCTCTTGTTGGGGACCCAAGTCCTTTCTGGCCAATGGGGTTGCCCAGGGAAACCCAAAACTTCTGCCGGTTCTTTCAGCACCACCACAGGGAGAAGGACGGATTTCCTGGAGGTGCGTGTTCTCCTACCTGCCCTAGGCAGCTGGCAGCACAGGGGGAAGGTGACTCCCAGTCCCCTGGGGCAGGGGTGGAGTGTGTGTGGGGGGGGAGTTCAACTTCTTCCTCATCCGTGTTTATGTCCCCTTCTCTCTACCAGTGAGTTGTATCATTGGAAGACACAAACCCTCCATTTTTGCAGAAGCCACAGGCCCTTATTAACCTCTTAAAAACCATTTTAAGGTAAGAGGGTGGTGTTAGGAGCGTGATTTTCACCAAACACTATTGGGAGAACTTGTTGCAAGGAGTTTTCTGTAACCTGTGTACTTTTTTTTTTTTTTTTTTTTTTTTTTTTTTTTTTTTTTTTTTCTTCCCTCACTTGCCCCAAGCTCCTGGAACAACCACTTAAATACATTTACAAATGCCTAGGCCAAAACTCTGTGTGTTCCCTGACAAGCTCATAACTTAATATCACATTTATTCTAAGCTAAGTCCTGCCACAGGACTGGCTATCTCTGCTCAGCTTTCACGTGTCTGTCTCCATCAGCGTTCCTGGGGCAAATCCATCTCCCCCAGATCCTAGAACTTCTACCTCCCTACTTCCTGCCTAAGCTAATAGGCCAACAGCACGTTTGTTGACAGGTGATTTTTCCATACAGTAGAAGAGATTCTCTCTACAAGGCAGCAACCAGGAGACCTACCTACCAGTTAATAAAGGTGACTCAGGTCCGTCACTCAAGGACCCCATGAATCACCTGCTGGGTAACTGACAGAGCTTTGTGGGACATATCAGGTATTTCCTGAAGTGGAAAGTTAAGGGTTCTTTGGAAAGTCAGTTGTGTCAGATGGTGTTTTACGGGGGCAAACATGTGAAGGAATGTTTCACTGAAGCAGACTCAGGAGAAAGGATGTTCTGCTAAAGCAAACACATAAAAGGACACGAGATGAAGGATTCTTTGCTAACGACATGAATGTATTGGTTCGTCTTACATTGTGTAGCTGAACTCCATTTGTCAGGACTCCATAGAGAGAAATGCACCAAAAAACTTCTGGTGGTGTTCTGGCAGCTTCTTCTTCTTCTTCTTCTTCTTCTTCTTCTTCTTCTTCTTCTTCTTCTTCTTTTTCTTCTTCTTCTTCTTCTTCTTCTCCTTCTTCTTCTTCTTGTTTTTCTTTTTTCTTTTTGGGTTTTTCGACACAGGGTTTCTCTGTATAGCCCTGCCTGTCCTGGAACTCACACTATAGACCAGGCTGGCCTCGAACTCAGAAATCTGCCTGCCTCTGCCTGCCAAGTGCTTAGATGAAAGGCTTGCACCACCACTACCCGGCTGTTCTGGCAGCTTCCTGCTGCTTCCTCAACTCAGGCTGATTGGCAGAGTGATGTCAACTGATACACACTCATGTGCTAAGGCAATATATGTGGGAAGGTAAGACCCCCGGAGGACACATGATGTTTGGAGGGAGCATAAATAGGACCCAATGGACAGTGACAAAAGACTGGCTTGCATAGCTAGCTTTGCAACGCTTCTTGGTCTCAAGTCTTCGTCGATCTTCACTTCATTGAGAGAGGCAAGGCAGAAAACTTTTCCTGGCATCCATGCTGGTTGGTCCTGGTCACTCCTGCTCACTCATGTAGATTCGGCAGAGGCTCGACCTTCTCTGCTAGGTCATGCCACCCGTGCTGATTTCTGTTTGCTATCCCGACACTACTGAACTGGACTGCTGGTATATCTGTGAAGTATTTATGAGTGGATCGAGCTGCTGCTGCTGAATTCTGTAAACTGAACTGCTGATTTACTGACGACGCAGATGGGAATTGCTCCAAAGAACAATGTCTAAATAGGGCTACTTCCCCTGTATCCTAATCACCTTTCTTTACCACTACCTCTGATGGATGCTAAGCTAGTTGAGTTGGAAAATCTCTTTCCCTGTGTACCTAGTCTGGGGGATTCTGGCTTCATGTTATCACTGGTTGGTCCATAAAATTGTCCATACGAACCTTTTTTCAGATAAGGTCACTACCTTTGGAGACTCAGGTACCTACCTACCTTCCAAAGCCCTTAATCAGCTTGAGACATGATTTCAACCTGAGTGGCCTGACTCCTGGTGCAATCCAGATCGAGCTTCTGTGCCAGATTGCATGAGGTACTACTACGTACTTAACAACCTAAGAAAGGCTCAAGGCCAAGTTTCTCAGGGTTACCAGATCAGAATAACCTGAGGGTTTCTTTTGTAAAACTATTGGTCGGGGGCAGTAATCCTTGCAACTCAGTCCTTGTACCTGTATTTCAACATCACCTAGAAAAAAATGTAATCATTACTATTGCTTAGCTCTTCTGCATACAGGTCACTGTATCCCATAAACTCTGGGGAGTTTCACACCTCGATGGCCAAGGCCAACAAGTAGGATAAGGGTTCGTGGTCACAGCCTCCAGAAGTCAAGACACACTATTCAACCCAGGGTATACTGACTTTTCACTCTGTCAGGATGGTGCCAACAGTGAGCCTGGAGTCCGCGGGTCGCAGCTGCTGGGACGAGCCGCTGAGCATCGCCGTGCGGGGTCTGGCCCCTGAGCAGCCTGTCACCCTGCGCTCTGCCCTGCGCGACGAGAAGGGCGCGCTCTTCCGAGCCCACGCGCG
>NW_022196912.1:99054214-99054453 GCF_008632895.1 Mastomys coucha
TTCAGGCAAAGTGGGCCACCTCACACACCGGAGAACTTTCTAACTTGCAGAACTTTAGTGCCACTCAGTCCAGAATCTGAAAGTGTGGGTGTGGAGTGCCAGGACATTTTGTTTCTTAGGTGACTCCCAGCTAACTCTTTGCCAGGGCTGTTGTAGGGAATTTGGCCAGTAATGTTCATGACCCTTTGAGTGCTGAAATGCTGATGAGAAGCAGTTTGAAGATCATCCCAGGATATAAG
>NW_022196912.1:99055950-99058547 GCF_008632895.1 Mastomys coucha
TTCAATTTCCAGTACCCACATGGCAGCTCACAACTATCTGTAACTCCAGTTATTGGTGATCTGATACCTTCTTCTAATATCTTTGAGTACCAAGCACATGAGTAAACACACACACACACACACACACACACACACAAAACATTCAGTCACATAAACTTTTAAAGTCACATGTAACTTTTAAAAGTTACAAGTCCCCAGCAGACCTTGGGCACAAGCTCCACAGCCAGTCCCACAACACCCAGAGGAACCTCCACTCCCAGTAGGTCTGACATGCCCAAGATCAGAGATGAGGAGGACCCAACATCTGTCCCAACACCGGGAGTAATTGGGACCAGTGAGACCAGGCACACAGAAACTCCCCCGGCAGAGTGGCTTGGAATCCTTCCAGTCTGTCTGGGCTGGTGTCCTGAGCAGACCTTGGGTGCAAGCTCCACAGCCAGTCCCACAACACACAGAGGAAGCTCCACTTCCAGGTGCTCTGACACACCCAGGATCACAGGATCACAGAGACAGCTTGACTCTGAGGAGTTCTGACATAACCAGGATCACAGGAACAACAGGCTCCAGTCAGATTTGGCAAGGGCAGGTAACACTACAGATAACCAGATGGCAGGGGGAAGTATAAGAAAATAAACAACACAAACCAAGGTTACTTGGCATCATCAGAACCCAGTTCTCCCACCATAGGAAGTTGCGGACACACCATTACACTGGAAAAGCAAGATTCAGATATAAAATCACTTCTCATGGTGATGATACAGGACTTTAAGAAAGACATAAATAGGGGGCTGGAGAGATGGCTCAGCAGTTAAGAGTGCCAAGTGCTCTTCTGAAGGTTGTGAGTTCAAATCCCAGCAACCACATGGTGGCTCACAACCATATGTAATGAAATCTGACTCCCTCTTTGAAGTGTCTGAAGACAGCTACAGTGTACTTACATATAATAAATAAATAAATCTTAAAAAAAAAAAAAAGAAAAGAAAGACATAAATAGCACCCTCAAAGAAATACAGGAGAACATAGGTAAACAGCTAGCACTATTGTAGCTAGCACTTCGAGAGGAAACATAAAAATCCCTTAAAGAACTATAGGAAAACACAATCAAACAGGTGAAGGAAATGAGCAAAACCATCCAGAATCTAAAAATGGAAATAGAAACAATAGAGAAAGCAGAAAGAGAGACAACCCTAGAGATACAAAACCTAGGAAAGAAATCAGGAGTGATAGATGCAAACATCACCAACAGAATACAAGAGATAAAAGAGAGAATCTCAGGGGCAGAAGACACCATAGGGAACATTGACACAACAGTCAAAGAAAATGCAAAAAGCAAAAAGCTCCTAACCCAAAACATCCAGGAAATCCAGGACGCAATGAAAAGAAATGAAAACCAAATAAGGATAATAGGTATAGAAGAGAGTGAAGACTCCCAATGTAATGGGCCAGAAAATATCTTCAACAAAATTATAGAAGAAAACTTCCCTAATCCTAAGAAAGAGATGCCCATGAACATACAAGAAGCCTACAGGACTCCAAATAGACTGGAGCAGAAAAGAAATTCCTCCTGTCACATAATAATCAAAACACCAAATGCACTAAACAAAGAAAGAATTTTAAAAGCAGTAAAGGAAAAAAAGCAAGTAGCATATAAAAGCAGGCCTATCAGAATTACACCAGACTTCTCACCAGAGACTATGAAAGCGAGAAGATCCTGGGCAGATGTCATACAGACCCTACAAGAACACAAATGCCAGCCCAGGCTACGATATCCAGCAAAACTCTCGATTACCATAGATGAAGAAAACAAGATATTCCATGACAAAACAAAATTTACACAATAACTTTCCACAAATCCAGACCTACAAAGGATAATAGATGGAAAACATCAACATAAAGAGCAAAACTACACCCTAGAAGAAGCAAGATAGTAATCTTTCAACAAATCCACACAAACCTAATTCCACCTCTTACAACAGGGACAACAGGAAGTGACAATTACTTTGTCTTAATATGAAAATTAATATTACCAACATATACTAATTGATTGAAATCCAAAAATAGGAGGAATTAGAAATTTGTTGATTGTCATCCAATGGTCTCTCTAACTTGGTAATTGGAGAAATAGGTCCAATATTGTACAATCTATATACACTTTCAGCTTGTTTGTTTGTGACAGTGTTCTGCTGTGTACAACGTAGTACAACGTAAGGGTCTTGAAATCTTGATTATCCTATCTCAGCCTCTCTATTAGTAGTATTGTTTATTTCATGTTTTTACACTATACTATGGTTTTCAGAACAGCTTATATATTTCAAAAGTATTTATATACCCAAAAGAAACATAGCCGATTAACTAAGGAGGTGGCTTGTAAGAGAACAACAAAGAGTGAGACTGAATGCTTTGCTTGACCTTTGTAACTCTTATATCAAGTTTGAAGAAGAGGACTTTATAAGTTACTCTTTCTCTGAGATGAATGCTTTTCCAAATTATCACAGCTAATGAACCAGAGTCTACCCTCACCTAATGTCTGTCCACCCTCCAAGCAGAACCATTGTTCATTGAAACAGTTGGTGAATGACTTTATGGATAGACCATCT
>NW_022196912.1:99059249-99059859 GCF_008632895.1 Mastomys coucha
AATAAGAATGTGATTTAATTCTATTTACTTAAAATATGTTTTTAAATGTTAACAAATTCAGATAGGCCCAGCGGTGGTGGCCCATGCCTTTAATCCCAGCACTTGGGAGGCAGAGGCAGGCGGATTTCTCAGTTCGAGGCTAACCTGGTCTACAGAGTAAGTTTGAGGACAGCCAGGGCTACACAGAGAAACCCTGTCTTGAAAAAAAGAAAAAGAAAAAAAAGAATACAATCGATAAAGACATTGGAAATTAGGACCAGGAAACTGAGTGGTTCCAAGGGAGATTGCACAAAGAGCCAAACATCCAGTTCCCCATCCAGCCAGCACCTGATTTCCATGATGGTGGGCAGGCAGAGCTGCTGTGGTCTGTCTCTCCCTCCCATGTTATTTCAAGACCACGGCCCCTCTGATATAATATGCAATAAGGTCCTCTATCAAAGTAGTGAAGGAGGTTTGGATGCCCACAATCACCTCCTTGCTCCCATTGAAATGAAGGAATGAATTCTAAAATTCACTTGAGGACTCCTGTTTGTTTTGTTTGCAAGGCACGGGGCCCTTTCCTGGAATCATAGACCTTTTTGGAGTTGGAGGTGGCCTTCTGGAGTATCGG
>NW_022196912.1:99060440-99077750 GCF_008632895.1 Mastomys coucha
AAGGGTCCAGGAATTGGCCTGCTGGGAATTTCCAAAGGGGCTGAACTCAGCCTCTCCATGGCCTCTTTCCTTAAAGGCATCACAGCTGCTGTCATTATCAATGGCTCCGTGGTCAATACTGGCAGAACCTTAAAATACAAGGATGAGAGTCTGCCCACTGTGGGCAGTGACATAAATCGAACTAAAGTAACCAAAGATAGCTTTTCAGATATGGTGGATTTTCTGAATGTCCCTCTGGAAGGAGCTGACCAGAGGAGCATCATCCCCGTGGAAAGGTCTGACACAGCCTTCCTGTTCCTTGTAGGTCAGGATGACCACAACTGGAAGAGCGAGTTCTATGCCAGAGAGGCCTCCAAACTCCTGCAGGCCCATGGGAAGGAAAAGCCCCAGATCATCTGCTACCCAGAGACAGGCCACTATATTGAGCCCCCTTACTTCCCCTGGTGCAAAGCTTCAGTACACAGTTACTTTAATATTGTTGTGATCTGGGGAGGGGAGTCCAGGGCTCATGCCATGGCCCAGGTGGATGCTTGGCAGCAACTCCAGACTTTCTTCCATAAACATTTGAATGAGCACGAGAGGCCAATCCCAGCAAAACTGTGATTTTCTTTGAGTGGTGACATTTCTGGTGGTGATCCCTCCTGAGAATAGCTGCCCCCCCCCCATTAGGATGTGTGTGCATTGTTTTCTCCTTTCAATAAAGTCTTGAAGTTTTTCCCCACAATGTTTTTATGGACTATGTTTGAGGAAGAATTAGGTTTTACTTTTCTATGGTGCCAAGGACTGAGCTTGTGCACAGTAGGCTAGCACTCTGCCACTGAGCTATCCCACTATACCTTAGGGGGCAGTGATATATTTATTATTCAGTTTTTTTAATGTAATATATTTTGATCATGTGTTCTCCTCCTGAAACTCCTCCCAAAATCTCCACACTCAACTCTGTTCTCTCCCCCTCCCTCTCTCTCTCTCTCTCTCTCTCTCTCTCTCTCTCTCTCAACAAAACAAAAACATAAAAGCAAAAATCAAAACAAGAAACAAATAAGACAAAACATGCCAAAAGTAAACCAAAATTCACACACACACACACACTCACATACACACACAAAACAAAACCATGGGGTTCATTGTGGGCCAACTTCTGGGCATGGTACCTGCCCTGGAGTGTCATTGATATACCCAATGACACTCCATTTTAGAAAACTGACTTTCCATTTGTCAGTGAGTATCAATTCTAAATAATTTTTTGGTTAGGAGTGGGTCCCTGTGTCCCCTTCCGTGTCTCAGTGCCAGAATCCCATTTGGCTTGCACCTGTGCGGGTCTTGTGTTTGCTGCCTCAGTTTCTGCAAGTCCATGTATATAATAGTCTTGTCAAGTCTGGAAAAGTTTCCTTGGAGTGATCCAATACCTCTAGCTCTTAAGATTTTTCTTTCTTCCTTTCTTCCTTTCTTTTTAAACTTTTTTCTTTTATTGGATGTTTTCTTTATTTATATTTCAAATGTTATCCACTTTCCAGATCTCCCCTCCAGAAACTCCCGATCCCATCCCTCCTCCCTCTGCCTCTATGAAGGTGCTCCCCCACCCACCCACTCCTGCCTTCCTGCCCTGGCATTCCCCTATGCTGGGGCATCAAACCTGCACAGGACTAAGGGCTGCTCCTCCCACTGATGTCCAACAAGGCCTTCCTCTGGCACATATGGGGCCAACACCATGGGTCCCTCCATGTGTACTCTTTGGTTGGTGGTCTGGTCCCCGGGAGCTCTGGGAGTGGAGATTTGGCCTTTTAATAATCTTGCTCCCTCCACAGTGCTGAAAACCCCCTGAGCTCCTTCAGTCCCTTCTCCAGCTCCTTCATCAGGAACCCCATGCTCAATCCAATGGTTGGTTTCGAGCATCTGTCTCTGTATTTGTCAGACTCTGGCAGAGCCTCTCAGGAGACAGCCATATTAGACTTCCATCAGCAAGCACTTCCTGGCATCTTCAATAACATCCAGGTTTGGTGGCTGTATATGGGATTGATCCCCAGGTGGGGCAGTCTCTGGATGGCCTTTCGTTCAGTCTCTGCTCCACACTTTGTTCCCATATTTCCTCCTGTGAGTATTTTCTTCCCCCTTCTAAGAAGGACTGAAGCACTCACACTTTGGTTTTCCTTCTTCTTGAGCTTCATGTAGTCTGTGAATTGTATCTTAGATATTCTGAGCTTTTGGGCTAATATCCACTTATCAGTGAGTACATACCATGTATGTTTTTTTGTGACTGAGTTACCTCACTCAGGATGATATTTTCAAGTTCCACCCATTTGCCTGCGAATTCCATAAAGTCATTGTTTTTAATAGCTGAGTAGTATTCCATTGTGTAAATTTACCACATTTTCTACATCAATTCCTCTGTTTAGGGACATCTGGGTTGTTTCCAGCTTCTGGCTGTCATAAATATGGCTGCTATGAACACAGTGGAGCATGTGTCCTTATTATACATTGGAGCATCTTCTGGGTATTTGCCCAGGAGTTGGTATAGCTGGGTCCTCAGGTAGTACTATGTCCAATTTTCTGAGGACCCACCAGACTGATTTCCAGAATGATTGTAGCAGCTTGCTGGAGAGATGGTTCAGCGGTTAAGAGTATTGACTGCTCTTCCAGAGGTCCCAAGATCTAGTCCCAGCAACCACATGGTGTCTCACAACCATCTGTAATGGGATCTGATGCCCTCTTCGGGTGTGGCTGAAGGCAGCTACAGTGTACTCAGATATATAAAATAAATAAACTTTTTTTTAAGACAAAGTTTCTCTGAAAAGCCCTGGAACTGCTCTATAGTTGAACTCAGGGATCCACCTACCTCTGCCTCTAGAGTTCTGGGATTAAAGGCGTGTACTACGCTCATCTGGCTCTTCCAGCCATCTCTTCTGCAAAGGTCCCTGAGGCCTGAGGAAGGAGGGAAAGCTTTGATAAGGACATCGAGTTTCGGGCTAGGTTTTCCTGAGTCTCTCTCTGCAGTGTCCAGTTGTGGATTGCTGTGTTAATGCCCATCTATGGAGGAAGGCTGGGTGAGGCCCTGATCATGGGTGCTGCTGTGTGCCCGGAGGAAACTTGTATTGCTATATTCCTTTAGCAGAGTGATGGTATTAGGTTTTCTCCCAGGGAGGGCAGTGATTTTTATGAAGCTTAAGGGGTTGAAGAATGTTTACCATTCTAAAAGTGGTGGAGAAACTGGAGCCTAAAAATGAGGCAGACTGCTCTCTCCACCAGCTGAGCAAGATGCCCAAAGGAAAGAGAGCCAAGGGGAAGAAGGTGGTCCCTGCCCCCCACAGTCATCAAGAAACAGGAGGCAGCTGGGCAATGGTGGTGCTCACCTTTAATCCCAGCACTTGGGAGGTAGAGGCAGGCAGATTTCTGAGTTCGAGGCCAGCCTGGTCTACAGATTGAGTTCCAGGACAGCCAGGGCTACACAAAGAAACCCTATCTTGAAAGAAAGAAAGAAAGAAAGAAAGAAAGAAAGAAAGAAAGAAAGAAAGAAAGAAAGAAAGAAAGAAAGAAAGGGAGGAAGGGAGGAAGGAAGAAAGAAGGAAACAGGAGACCAAAATGGTGGTCAATCCTTTGTTTGAGAAAAGGCCCCAAGAACTTCGGCATTGGGCAGGACATCCAGCCCAAAGGAGATCTAACATGCTTCATCAAATGGCCCTGCTACATCAGGCTGCAGCAGCAAAGAGCCATCCTCCTTAAGCAGCTCAAAGTACCTCCTGCCATTAACCAGTTCACCCAAGTCCTGGACAGGCAAACAGCTACTCAGCTGCTTAAACTTGCCCACAAGTACAGGCCAGAGACAAAACAAGAGAAGAAGCAAAGGCTACTGGCCCATGCTGAGAAGAAAGCTGCTGGCAAAGGTGAAGTCCCAACTAAGAGACCACCCATCCTTCGAGCAGGAGTTAATACAGTCAGCACCTTGGTGGAGAACAAGAAGGCACAGCTGATGGTGATTGTCCATGATGTAGACCCCATTGAGCTGGTGGTTTTCCTGCCTGCCCTGTGTCAAAAGATGGGTGTGCCCTACTGCATCGTCAAGGGAAAGGCCAGGCGGGGGCGCCTGGTCCACAGGAAAACATGCACCACTGTTGCCTTCACACAGGTTAACTCAGAAGACAAGGGTGCTCTGGCTAAGCTGGTGGAAGCTATTAGGACCAATTATAATGACAGATACAAGGAGATCCATCGCCACTAGGGAGGCAACGTCCTGGGTCCTAAGTCTGTGACTCAAATTGCCAAGTGGAAAAGGCAAAGGCTAAAGAACTGGTCACTAAACTGGGTTAAAAGCAGAGTTACGTTTTCTGTACATAAATATAATTACAAAATTATCTTCCAAAAAACGTGAGGCAAACTAATTTATACTCTGTGGGTTAAGAGGAGTCACATGAGTAAACTATACAATCACCAGGGTGAGCTGCACATGGCAGGCAAGCCACATACATGGCAAAAACATGTTTTTCCATAGAGATATGTAAACAAATAACAAGAGCCAGTTATAATGACTAATCTGGAGTAAACTCATTCCTATCTGCTACATCTGGGAAGGGCACGAAAGCATATTTCAAGAGATGGCTCAGCAGTTAAGAGTACTGACTGCCCTTCCAGAGGCCCTACAACCACATGGTGGCTCACAACCATCTGTAATGGGATCTGATGCTTTCTTCTGGTGTGTCCGAAGACAGCTACAGTATAGTTATATATAGTAAATTAATAAATCTTAAAAAAAAAAGAATGACTTGATTTAGTTTGTAAGCCACCAGTAAGTTTCTCCTATCTTGAATGTACCCTGCCTGCTAACTACCTAAGATAAATGACTTTCCAGTGCAGTTGGCATTCTTAAAAACTGCTGATTGTGGGGGTCACAGAGATGATGGCTCCTCCATTGAGAGCACACTGGCTACTCTTCCACAGGACCCAGGTTCAATTCACAACTCTCACATGGCAGCTCACAATTGTCTGTAACTCTCATTCCAGGGGAATCCAATACTCTCATATATGCCTGAATGCAGGCAAAATACCAGTACACATAAAATAAGAATTAATTAAAAAAAAAAACAAGGGGCCAGGCGGTGGTGGCGCACACCTTTAATCCCAGCACTTGGGAGGCAAAGATAGGCGGATCTCTGAGTTCAAGGCCAGCCTGGTCTACAGAGTGAGTTCCAGGACAGCCAGGGCTACACAGAGAAACCCTGTCTCGAAAAAAAAAAAAAAAAAAAAAAAAAAAAAAACAAAAAAAAAAAACCTCAGTCCTTCTTACAAGTTAATGGGTTACAAGATTAAACATGCTAGCTGCTAAGTTCCCCCATTGTATCAAATGCTTTCTTGGTTGGACAGCTGAGGTACCTGCTGGATATTTGTTAGAAAATCAAGCTTTGCCTGTGCCCAGGCAGGATATGAGTTAATTTTGTAGGGTTAAAAAGCCCGAAGTCAGGACTTGAAATCCCTACCGTGGAAAAGCCTATCCCGCCAAAACCCTAGATAAAGTTCTCACCCAAGCAGAGGCAGCCACCCTCTTGAGTCTTTCACAAGTCTCCTGTGTGCAGTTTGTTGTGCTGTGTGACTTTGTGGTATTCCTTGATTCTTGACTGCCAGGATACTTTTCCCCCCAGAGCTGTAATACTTACAAATTTGGCTCCTCCCCAGAATTGTAACTTTGTGATTTTTGCCCTTATAATCCTTGGACTAACAATAGCTAAGGCCCTACCTAGAGAAATCTCTCTGCTTCCATCCTGGCCAGTTTTTAATAAAAAGCTTCTATTTTACTAAAACTGAAACTCAAGTCAGACTGGTGAATCTCTGAACAATCCTAGACCCACAACAGTGTCTCTTTCCTTCGTTCCCTTGCAGCCCCTGACACGGTTCTCAGACCCAAGCCTTGCAGAATGCAGCAAGTGGCACCTGGGAAAGGGACCTAGAAATAGATGTGGGGACATGACAGCCAGCAGTCCTAACCTGATGGCACTGTTAGTGTCTCAGGCACTTAGTGACACTTTTCCCAGAGTGCTCTGACCTGTGTAACAATTTACACATAACTCCTCTGTGATGGCTAAAGAAGCTTAATATGGGATCAGGCATCCCTTAAGGAACATTGACCTTTACCCTGGAATGCCTATGAGATCCTAGTGGCCTACAGATGAGATAAGAATAGAATAATCTGATTCTTGCTTGGAGGTATTTTAACTACTTGCTTTCTGCTTTTGTAAGCTCTCTTATAGTTCTTTTTATTACTATACAATGAGAAAGAGAAACAACTCAGGGAGTCAATTTTCTTTCCCAGCTGTGGATTCCATACCTGTAATGTCCACCTCTATAACCCTTCCTTTAGCCCCCCTCTGTGTGGCATGCTGTCTGGCTCTACTGCAGCTGTCCTTCTGCCAACAATAAGAGTTAATTCATTTAATCTAAAAATTGAATTGAGGCTAAGTCTTTGGCTTTTCCCAATGGATTTGAACTCCACATCCTAGACACCTAAGCCATGGGATCTCAAATTGAAAGTTGCAGTTAGTCAACAAGGGAAAGCTATCAAGAGAAGCAGAAATATGAAGAATAAAGACACAGACAGGGGGCCTGGGGAGATGGCTCAGTGGTTAAGACTGCTCTTCCAGTAGGTCCTGAGTTCAATTCCTAGCACTCATATGGTGGCTCACAACCATCTGTAATGGGATTAGATGTCATCATCTGTTGTGTCTGAAGACAGCTACAGAACTCATTTACATAAAATAAATAAATCTTTTTTAAAAAAGACTGCAGAAAGGGAGTGAGAGTCTCTTTTGTCAGGGGTAAAATTGAGACAAGTAGTTTTAAAAGATGTGTAGCTACATGTTAGTACTTTGCAAGACATTTTTTGGGGACGAGCAAATGTTGGGTTTCAAACCTGAAACAAATGGCTAAGGTGCCTATTTAACAAAATAAAGTAGACCTGGCTGCCAGGTTCTTCCAGAGTCCCTCAGTCCCTACCTGTTACAGGGCACTCCTGGCTGGCATACTCCACCCCCAGTACCCTGAGCTCTCCAGCCCAGTGCTTGGGGCTGCTCTCCCCTATATAATCCGACTATTTTAGTTACTTGCTTCCTCTGTACTTTTGGCCTCCTGGCTGCTGTGCCTGGTTCTTCTCTCTCCCTCATGGTCCTTCTCCTCATCTGCTCCCTTCTCACCAGTGCAGCCTGGTCATGTCTACTCTGGACCCTCCCAGATGTCCGTGTCTTGGCTTTGCTCTCCCACATATTTATAATAAATTGTCTCCTCCACCATACCTAGAAGCACCATGTTTCTTTCCCTTTTGTTTCTTTTTTTTTTTTTTACATTCAGCAGCATCTAGAGATAGGCTGTTATCTGTTCATGCTTTGAAGGGATTTTGAGGACCCTTGGGATTAAGCACTGTAGCAGGAGGCTTGCATGCATGTCCTCGGACTCTGTGGAGCTCTCATGTGACCAGCATGCAATAATGGAATTTCTGTGTCCACCAGGGGCCTGCCTAGAGGGCCAACCTCTGTAGGGAATCAAAGACTCAGCATACTGTCCCTTTTGGTGATCTTCATTGAGGAGCCCAGGCTTGTGAACAGGGCATACGTGAGAAGGCCCTGGGACAGGGGGAAATGGTTGTATGCACTCTCTGTCTTAGGGCCATGGCCACTGTCAACTAGTGGGGCAGGGCAAGAGGACTTCAGGACATCTTGATGTAGCCTGGCTCTTAAAAGTAGCCCCAAGAGATACAGAGAAAAGATCTTGACAATTCTAGATACTGTGTACTGGTTTTTAAACAACTTGACTCAAACAACCCAGCAACTTTTACTCAAAAGCAACAACAACAACAACAACAACCTTTGTCATTAACTGCAATTCACCAGGACCTGAATCATTGGAATTCAGACTTTGTAGCCTGGCTCTTGTGAGCTACAAAGCACCGGACAGCTGACTGGCATAAGGCAGGAAAGATATTTATAAAGCAATTGGCAAAAAAGAAAAAAACAAACAAAAACAAGACTTGTAAAGAGACAAAAAAATGCTTAAATTCACAATCAAATGAAAAAACATATTCAAGATGTGGTTCTCAGTGCAAGGCTGGAGGGAGTGGCAACTGTGCTGTGTGTGTGGAAAAAACTGCTTTTGCCATTATGGATCCACAGTGCTTCAAGACAGACAAATGCTCCTCTTTGTACTTCTTGTGGATTCAAAAACTTCTGTGCTCAATCAACATAAGAGAGAAAAACCTAAGATACGCTAATATAAAGATTGTCATAATAAAAAAAAAAATGGTTGGACCCATCCCTGTGCTGATGTGTGCAAGAGTGTGCTTGTAAATCCCAAAGGGTGGGGAATGCTGTTAGACCTGGGGGGACTTCAGAGGGGGATCTGATAGTCTTTTCCTTACTTCACTGGTTCTCAACCTGTGGGTCTCGACCCCGTGAGGGATCACCTAAGACGATCAGAAATATCAAACATCAGCGTTATGATTCATAACAGTAGCAAAATTACAGTTTATGAAGTAGCAACAAAAATAATTCTATGGTGTGGTGTGGGGGTCACCATGAGTGTCAGAACCCAGACACAGTCAAAAGAATGACACACGATAAAATGCTTACAGCTAAAACTGGGCATAGAGGTGTGTGCCTTTAATCCCAGCATTCACGGTATGTGGTCAGAGACAGAGGCATGCAGATCTCCATGAGTTTAAGGTAAACATGGTCTACATAGAAAGTTCCAGGACAGTCAAGGTTACACAGAGAGATGGGATTTTGCTAGACACTTCATATTCTGTCCTACAAATGACATTTGCACTTCCTCTGTAGGGAGGGATCTGCACACCCACAGGACAGCTCAAGTACACACAGCTGAAGGTTGGTTGACTCTGAGTTAACCTCAAGGCTAATCACCCACACAGTTTCTGGGGGATGCAGGACCTTGATGTATGCAAATCCTCCCCTGGCTACACAGAACAAAGGTAACGAGGGAAAGGTGTGGTCTGAGAGACAAGCCAACCATGTGGCCAGAGGGCAAGAATGAAATCTTTGTGTTTGCTTGACTACCTTTGCTCTCCATCCCTCTGTACCAAATTGGCTGAAGAAGGAGAGGAAGGTGTTGTCCCAAATTTTCCCTGCTATCAAAACATCATCTGTGTAATGGGCAATGTATATCATTGGACATTTCTTTCTTATGGGGTTAATTACCTGTGCCACAAATTTCTGACATAACATAGGACTGTTTGCCATGCCCTGAGGAGATCTGTTATCACAGATGAGGCTGGTATTATGTAGCCCTAATGAGCTAGCTAATAGACAGAAGTCCAAATGGGACATTAGAACATACAGAGGCCATAAGCCTTGTGCTAATAATAAAGGTTTGAAACATTTTCTATAATGGCCACTGTCTTACCTGTACCCCATGCAGATAAAATCAAGTGGGTAAATAATACTCCTGTGTGGGTTGATCAGTGGTCTTTATCTCAAGAGAAAATAGAAGCAGCTTCATTGCTAGTGCAGGAACAATTAGAAGCAGGACACCTGAGGGAATCAAATTCCCCATGGAACACGCCTATATTCATGATCAAGAAAAAAAATCAGGAAAATGGAGACTGTTGCAAGATTTAAGAAAGGTTAATGAAACTATGGTGATAATGGGAGCACTACAGACTGGATTGCCATCTCCGGTGGCAATTCCAAAAGATTTTACAAAATAGCTATGGATTTAAAGGACTGTTTCTTTACAATTCCTTTACATCCTAAAGATTGTGAGAGGTTTGCTTTCAGCGTTCCATCTGTAAATTTTAAGGAACCTATGAAAAGGCATGAATGGACTGTTCTTCCTCAGGGGATGGCAAACAGTCCTATGTCAGAAATCTGTGGCACAGGTAATTAACCCCATACGAAAGAAGTGTCCAATGATATACATTGCCCATTACACAGATGATGTTTTGATATCAGGGAAAATTCCCCAAGATGTACTTTTATGTTACAAAGATTTACAAGTTGCCTTTAATGAGAGGGGGCTACAGATAGCCCCAGAAAAGGTGCAGACTCAAGATCCATATTATTATTTAGGTTTTATACTTACAGATCAAGCTGTTACTCCTCAAAAAATAGTTATACGTAGAGACAAATTAAAAACCTTAAATGATTTTTAAAAATTGTTAGGTGATATCAATTGGCTTCGTCCCTACCTAAAACTTACTACAGGAGACTTGAATCCCTTATTTGATATTCTCAGAGGTAATTCTGACCCAAATTTTCCTAGATCTTTAACTAAAGAAGGAATATCTGCTTTACAGCAGGTAGAAAAGGCTATTGAGACTCAATTTATTACTTACATAGATTATTCTTTACCTTTACATTTATTAATTTTCAATACAACTCATGCCCCTACAGCATTGTTGTGGCAAAAGGCACCTATTATGTGGATCCATTCAACGGTGTCTCCTAAACGTAATATCTTGCCATATTATGAAGCTGTTGCCCAAATAATTGTGCTTGGTAGGAAACAAGCGCTGACTTATTTTGGCAAGGAGCCAGATGTTATCATTCAGCCTTTTACTTTGGAGCAAGACTCCTGGCTAAAGCAGCATAGCACAGAATGGTTGCTTGCTCAAATTGGATTTCAGGGAACTATAGACAATCATTATCCCCAGGACAAATTAATAAAGTTTTTAAATGTGCATGAAGTGATTTTTCCAAAGGTAATGGCTTGGCAGCCATAAGACAATGCCCGTGTGATATTTACTGATGGCACATCTAAAGAAAGAACTGGATATCTCATTAATAGTCGACAGGTGGTTATAAAAACTCCTGGTCTCTCAGCTCAATTGGCTGAACTAACTGCAGCTTTAAAAGTCTTTGAAGCTGTGTCTGATGCATTTAACCTATACACAGACAGCTTTTACATTTTTCATTCCGTACCGCTGCTAAGAAACTTGCGGCATGTTTAAGTTGGACACCCCAGCAGGAGTCCTATTTTCTCAATTACAAAATATCATTCTTGCACGAAAAAACCAATTTTATATTGGTCATAATCGGGCTCATTCTGGCCTGCCTGGGCCATTAGTCAGAGATAATGACCTCATTGACAGGGCTCTGGTAGGAGAGATTTTAGTTTCAGATCCTGTGGCCTTAGCTAAACGGGATCATGATAACTTCCACCTGTCTAGCCAAACTCTGAGGTTCAAACATAAAATTTCCAGAGAACAAGCAAGAATGATTGTTAAACAATGCCCTAAGTGCGTTATTTTAACTCCAGTACCGCATTTGGGGGTGAACCCAAGGGGACTTATGCCTAAAAGTATCTGGCAAATGGATGTAACTCATTATGCAGAATTTGGAAAGCTTAAATATATACATGTCTGCATTGATACTTGTTCAGGATTTATGTTTGCTTCCCTGCAAACAGGAGAAGTCTCTAGAAATGTTATTGATCATTGTTTACATGCATTCAGTGTTATGGGTATGCCCAAAACAATCAAAACCGACAATGGGCCATCTTACACTGGCAAAATTCTCATTTCTTTTTGCAAAGATTTTGGCACTTTTCATAAAACCGGCATCCCTTATAACCCTATGGGACAGGGTATTGTCGAGAGAGCTCATCGCACGGTTAAAAGCTGGCTTTTCAAGACCAGGGGAGGGAACCTTTTCCCCCAGAGGTTTCCAAAGGCACATCTTGCCTTTGTACTTTTCATTTTGAATTTTCTGCAGACTGATATGAAAGGCCAGTCCTCGGCGGACCGGTATTGGCATCCTACCTCTATAAGTTCGTATGCCATGGTAGGCTGGAAGGATCCTCTCACCAATGCCTGGTATGGACCAGACCCTGTTTTGGTTTGGGGTAGAGGGTCAGTGTGTATATATTCCCAAAAAGAGGACGGGACACGCTGGCTCCTAGAAAGATTAATCTGCCAAGTTGACTCAGAGTCACTGCCTTCTTAGCAGGTGTGCTCAAACTTCTGCGGAAAACCTTTTTCCTTTTTCTTTCATTTTCCTTTGTTCGAAGCTGACAGGCCTTTTTCCTGCCAGCTTTGAAGGTGTTTCTTCCCGTTTTACCCAGAAAATTGCTTACTCCCAAAGCAAAATAAACAATTGCTCACCCGGAGCATGGAAGTTTTGGCTATCGCTGCAATATTTACATTCTAAAAGCCAGCGACAGCCCTAAGTCATTGGCCTACCACCGAGATTCCAGCATTTCAAAGGTTAACACAAAAAGACTAATTTGCATTGTATTGCGACCTGTTTCCTAGGCAACCCACTCCAGAGCCCAAGCAGAAAATTTGCAACTCTACGGAGGCCTGCTCCGGGCTTCAGCATCAGGGCGAGCAACCTTCCCAGGACTTTTAAAACGGCTTTCAGAGATCTGGTGACAGTTCCCGGACTCTGCAGGTACTAAAGGCATATCTTGGCATTTTGTATGGATGGATGGTGCAGACAGGAGTTTGTCTCTCTGATGGTGAAGTCGACCCAGAGGCATGTGCCAAGTGGCTGTGTCATTACTAAAGACACGATTTAAGCCCGGTTTGCTGTGTAAAATGAGTCTGGGACAATGCAATCAGAGAGAAAAACAGATCCTTCCAGCTAAAGCACCGTGATGTTTCCCATGCAGATCCGTGCCGAGTCATATGACCTTTATCCTGCTTTTTGTTTAAAAAGACAAGGGTGATGTGTTGTCTCCCCCCCCCCCCCCCCCCGACCCCATGCTGCCCGAATGTTGCTGCGGAATTCTGAAAGCAAAAGTGGATTGACAGCCCTGGGCTGAAGCCGGCCACCTGTGGTGCAAGACAATAGCTCACAGACACTGCAGCTCCTCCAGAAACCTGAAGACCTACAGCTAACTTCTGCTAAGACTCCGGTTTGAAGTCCTTGCTCACCATAAACAGACTGCCTGCATAAACAGACTGCCTGGGATGTGTTGCCACTGAGAACCGGCGTCTCTACGTCTGCTGTTGTGTTTATGTTATGCATGTGCTATATTTGGATATTGTGGTTTCACTTTGCTACTTGGATATAAAAACCCATTTCACCCCAAGTAAAGCATGCTTTGATACATTTACTTAGCATCTTTCTATCCTTTGTTCTTGACCTGTTTATTCCCACAGGTCTGGTCCAACCTCTAGTTCAAAGTTACGGATGACCCGAGTAGATCCGCTGGTCCGACACTACAGGAAGGCAGTTTAGGATATCCATCCCCTGAGCTCTCTTATGGCCACCTCTAAAGATTCAATTCTTTCTCTGCCTCTTGGTCTCCCTGAGTGACAAGTTGCAAGGGATCTGGTGCCTCAGTCTCCTCCTCCCTCTCGACAAGGCTGCATCCTTGGCTAGGACTTGCCTGGCACATTTTGTAAATGCATGGGTCTCCTGTGTATCAGTGTTGGGTTTAATTTCAGGTTATTGAACATGCAGGATAGAGGGAAAGAATTTTACCCTCACTTCCAAAAGCTGAAAATTTTATTTCTATCTTTCCCTGTGGGTGTTTATTACGGTTGCACCAAGGCTTAAACTTTCCCTCATTTTCTCTTTCTCTTTTCTGCCTGCTTTGGCAGAAAATTCAAAAAAGGAAAACAGAGCAAAGGGGAACACATACATGATAAAAAAAATGCCTTGGGGGACTGTGAGAGAGGATCCAGGAGAAAAAGCAGGGGGCCTTTTACCTCAGGTGCATTTCATCCCCTGGATTGTTCTTGGACGTGATTTCGTGACTCCTATGACAAACATTTACATTCATGTCTGTTCTTGTTGGATGTTGGAACATCCAGTCTGGTGAAAGGATGTGCTGAGCGCTATTCTCAATGTACCCTGAGTCTGGATCTGGCCTTCAGCCTTGTTTTTGCGCTTTTCCAGATTTAATCTATAGTATGTGCCAGGCAGTTGTTTAAATTGTATGTCCTGAGAGAGTTCGGGGAAAGGGCTGCTCTGTTAATATTCAGTATGTGCCTACTGGCATTTGTCTACATGTTTTTCTAAACTCAAACAACTTTCCTTGGATCCTTTGTTACATTTGTGTGTAAAAGTACACTGAAGCCAGGCAGTGGTGGCACATGCCTTTGATCCCCAGCACTTGGGAGGCAGAGGCAAGTGGATTTCTGAGTTGAGGCCAGCCTGGTCTACGGAGTGAGTTGCAGGGCAGCCAGGGCTACACAGAGAAACCCTGACTCAAAAAAAAAAAAAAAAAAACCCCAAAAAACAAAAACAAACAAACAAAAACAAACAAACAAAAAGGTCCATTGAAACAGAAGTAAGGCTGTCTTCTACGGCACCATTCTTTCAGGTCTCTGTAAAACACCTAATGTTCTTGAGTTTCAAAGGAAAATATATAAATAAACAGTTGGTTGCCTTTTTTAAAAAAAAATTAAAGAATCAGAACACAACTATAATAAGTTAAGGTGCAAATACAGTTAATGTTTTAAGAAACATTTAAGTTTATTGGACTATTTATATCAGGTGGTCTCACTTTTATATATTTGCCACACCACCTCCAGGAGGATCTGTGTGATAAATTCCACAGGCTGAGGCAATTGACCTCAAAAGGGGGAGGCCTCCTGGAACCACTTGTGGAACTCTTCGCCGGAGAAAAATCATTAAGCCTTAGTTCTCTTGGCAACTTTCCTGTTTGATGTTTCCTATTCCTTTTCCTATATACAAGATGTTCCTGATAGCCTAGGCTAAAATCTTAAGCGGGAATAATGGGTACAACACCATCCCTTGACATGGAGTCACTAATCATGACGTCATCTCTGGGAAAATCAGCGCTTTACTTTATAAGTTATGCATAAGATAATAATGATAAATATAACCTTCCCAACAATAATATTTAATATGGCTGCATGTGGGTTATCGAAGGTAGGTTTTGGTATCTTGTATAAGAAAACTTTAAATAGGAAGAATTAAAACAGTTTAAATTTATGCTTTGAAGAGTTTCAGAAGAACAGGAACTAGAGGTTAAATAGCAACTGATCATAAAAATTCATTAGCTTGTGCTTGGATCAAATAATCATAATCATATCTGTTCTACTTTGCTGCTTCATTGAATATACCTTTTTGAGGTTGTAATACTTGAATGATTTTGTATTTTGTCATGCCAAATGATTATTACAATGTCTATGTTTTCACTATTGCAATACCTGTTTCTTTATGCATAAAAACCCTTGCTTGAGAGCTGCAAAATACACTCAGATTCAAACTGCCTCTGTGTTTGTTTCTGCTTGTCACCACCAAATCCTTACCCACCTGGCATCGAGAACCCACATCCGAGGGACCCCCACACCTGGGTGGGTGGTCCGTGGTATATATTTTCACTATTATCATTGTTAAAAATCCCATAATTCTAATCTAAATGTTTTCCTAACTTTTAAAATACTGGAGTTATATGTCTATAGGATTAACAAGAACTCAATACAATTGCTTTGCTAGAAGAATCCTTATTCATTTGAGAAGCTATTACAAAACTAGATGCATATTTGCTTTAAATTTTTTTATTACTCTTATTTCTAACTAGTAAATAGTCTGTACCTAAAGTGTTATGACTTCCATTCTAAGAGGAGAAATTAAAATATTAAAAATTAAATATTAAATATATATATATTTGGTTTTTCGAGACAGGATTTCTCTGTATAGCCCTGGCTGTCCTGGAACTCCCTCTGTAGACCAAGCTGGCCTCGAACTCAGAAATCCACCTGTCTCTGCCTCCCAAGTGCTGGGATTAAAGGCGTGTGCCACCACTGCCAGGCCAAAATCTGATATATTTTTAAAGATTTATTTATTTATTTATTTATTTATTTATTTATTTATTTAATGTATGTGACTGTATTGTCACTGTCTTCAAAAACACAAGAAAAGGGCCTTGGATTTATTATAAATTGTAGTGAGCCACCATGTGGTGGCTGGAATTGAACTCAGGACCTCTGGAAGAGTAGTCAGCGTTCTTAACCACTGAGCCAACTCTCTAGCCCCAAATCTAACATTGTAATGAGTTTTATATTACAGCTGTTTACTGGCATTCATGAACAATTGGTACCTGGACCCCAAAACTGCAACTATTCATATACTTCATATGAAATGGTGTGGAATTGGCATGTAATCAGAAAATCTATGTTAAAACATTAAGGTCACAGCCAGGTTACCTGTGACCCTCAGTATAGCACAAACACTGTGCAAATAGCTCCTCTACTACAGTAGAAGGCTTGAGCAAAAGACCCTGAAACGGCCCCTGTATGTGCAGTGAAGATTTACTGTGCTTTCAAATAGGTTTGATCTTTGGGTGGTAGAATCTGCAATGCCGAACCTACATACATGAGGGGTTATGGCATATGTTTTCTGGAACAGAGATTATGGATTCATGTATGAACAGCCATTTAGTAAACAGTTATTGGCTTGCATTATGTAGCAGGCACTGAAGCATTATCAGTTGCATGCTGTGCCACGAAGCAAAGATGCTTCTCAAGCTCTTAGGGGTCTTAAAAATTGCTGCCCACTAAGGTGCAATGGGATAGCTCAGCAGCAGAGTGCTAGCCTACTATGCACAAGCCCTGGGCTTAGTCCTTGGCACCATAGAAAAGTAAAACCTAATTCTTCCTCAAACACAGTCCATAAAAACATTGTGGGGAAAAACTTCAAGACTTTATTGAAAGGAGAAAACAATGCACACACATCCTAATGGGGGGGGGGGCAGCTATTCTCAGGAGGGATCACCACCAGAAATGTCACCACTCAAAGAAAATCACAGTTTTGCTGGGACTGGCCTCTCATGTTCATTCAAATGTTTATGGAAGAAAGTCTGGAGTTGCTGCCAAGCATCCACCTGGGCCATGGCATGAGCCCTGGACTCCCCTCCCCAGATCACAACAATATTAAAGTAACTGTGTACTGAAGCTTTACACCAGGGGAAGTAAGGGGGCTCAATATAGTGGCCTGTCTCTGGGTAGCAGATGATCTGGGGCTTTTCCTTCCCATGGGCCTGCAGGAGTTTGGAGGCCTCTCTGGCATAGAACTCGCTCTTCCAGTTGTGGTCATCCTGACCTACAAGGAACAGGAAGGCTGTGTCAGACCTTTCCACGGGAATGATGCTCCTCTGGTCAGCTCCTTCCAGAGGGACATTCAGAAAATCCACCATATCTGAAAAGCCATCTTTGGTTACTTTAGTTCGATTTATGTCACTGCCCACAGTGGGTAGACTCTCATCCTTGTATTTTAAGGTTCTGCCAGTATTGACCATGGAGCCATTGATAATGACAGCAGCTGTGATGCCTTTCAGAAAAGAGGCCATGGAGAGGCTGAGTTCAGCCCCTTTGGAAATTCCCAGCAGGCCAATTCCTGGACCCTT
>NW_022196912.1:99078745-99082585 GCF_008632895.1 Mastomys coucha
CCAGAGCCATGACAGCAAAGCCCTTCCCAGCCAGCAGACTCGCCCGATACTCCAGAAGGCCACCTCCAGCTCCAAAAAGGTCTATGATTCCAGGAAAGGGCCCCGTGCCTTGCAAACAAAACAAACAGAAGTCCTCAAGTGAATTTTAGAATTCATTCTTTCATTTCAATGGGAGCAAGGAGGTGATTGTGGGCATCCAAACCTCCTTCCCTACTTTGATAGAGGACCTTATTGCATATTATATCAGAGGGGCCGTGGCCTTGAAATAACATGGGAGGGAGAGACAGCTGACCATATTCTCAGCTCAACAGCATTTGCACTGAGACCACAGCAGCTCTGCCTGCCCACCATCATGGAAATCAGGTGCTGGCTGGATGGGGGACTGGATGTTTGGCTCTTTGTGCAATCTCCCTTGGAACCACTCAGTTTCCTGGTCCTAATTTCCAATGTCTTTATGGACTGTATTCTTTTTTCTTTTTCTTTTTTTCAAGACAGGGTTTCTCTGTGTGGCCCTGGCTGTCCTCTAATTTACTCTGTAGACCAGGTTGGCCTCGAACTGAGAAATCCGCTTGCCTCTGCCTCCCAAGCGCTGGGATTAAAGTCATGTGCCACCACTGCCCAGCTCAACTGCTGTATTCCTTTTTATTATTATTATTATTATTTTTAATTTCTCATTTTTTTCAAAGATTTATTTATTATATGTAAGTACACTGTAGGTATCTTCAGACACTCCAGAAGAGCACATCAGATCTCATTATAGATTGTTGTGAACCATCATGTGGTTGTTGGAATTTGAACTTAACCTCTGAGCCATCTCTCCAGCCCTCGATTGTATTCTTTTGTTGTTGTTGTTTTTCTTGTTTGTTTGTTTGTTTGTTTCGAGACAGGGTTTCTCTGGATAGCCCTGGCTGTCTTGGAACTCTTTCTGTAGACCAGGCTGGCCTCGAACTCAGAAATCTACCTGCCTCTGCCTCCCAAGTGCTGGGATTAAAGGCGTGTGCCACCACCGCCTGGCCGATTGTATTCTTATATCTGTGATTTTCAATATGTTCTTTTCCTATTTAAACCACCCAAAATCTGTGTTTGATGCTTGCAATAAAAATGATAATTTGGGGCTGGAGAGATGGCTCAACAGTTAAGAGCACTGACTGCCCTTCTGAAGATCCTGAGTTCAAATCCAGCAACCACATAATGGGTCACAAACATCTGTAATGAGATCTGTTGCCCTCTTCTGGTGTGCCTAAAGACAGCTACTGTGTACTCATATACATAAAATAAATAAATAGATAAATAAATAATCTTTTTAAAAATGATAATTTGATCTTGCAACTATTATGATATCAAAGCCCACCATTGGTTTACCTGTAAAAATATCTTTTAAAGGAATTCCACATTCTATGGTAATGTCTCTTTGCTAGGACTTGTAACTTCTTTTTTTCCTTTCTAACTTTTATTGCATTATGATGAGAAAAGTTATATGATTTCAATTTATCTGAATTTGTTTGTTTGTTGTTGTTTTTTTTGTTGTTGTTTTTTTTTTTTTTTTTTTTTTTTTTTTTTTTTTTTTTTTTTTTTTTTTTGGTTTTTCGAGACAAGGTTTCTCTGTGTAGCCCTGGCTGTCCTGGAATCCACTCTGTAGATCAGGCTGGCGTCGAACTCAGAAATCTTCTGTCTCTGCCTCTCAAGTTCTGGGATTAAAGGTGTGCACTACCACCGCCTGGCCTATCTGAATTTGTTAACATTTAAAAACATATTTTAAGTAAATAGAATTAAATCACATTCTTATTTCCTTTTTGTACCCCAACTCCTCCCAGAGACCCCCCTTCAATACCTACAATATCTTTTTTGTCATATTCTTTAAAATTTATAAAATATTATAACAATAAAAATAAGTATTATAAAAGTTGTTTGATATAAAACAATCAATTTAAGTCTTATGTAGATGCTCGTCTATAGCAATATTGAAAATACATTTTCTCAATATAAATTTTAAATAACTCCAAACATATTAACTGTATATTTCAAAATAATACATCACTACTTGTATATTCTTAAATGAACATAAATATATAAAATCTTTTTGTTTGTTTGTTTTGTATTTAGTAGAGTTTAAAATCTTGGCTCTTACTGTGGTACAAGCCCAAAATAAGAACAATTTTTAGACATTGGATTTCATTGTAATAAGGCTGTACTTCAGTGACCCTCACATCACCAAAGGATTTTACCTCCATCATAGCTAAGCTGAGAGTTGACAGTTCTGCTGCACCAAGAAATGAATCGTAGGCACGATTTTTGGATATAGACTTCCTGCTATGGTCAGAGCTATTTGACTTGAGTGAGTGACTTTATTCTCAGCCCACAGAGAACAGGTTACTAACATTCATTTAAGAAATGGTGTATGAAGATGGTCTATTCATAAAGTCATTCACCAACTGTTTCAATGAACAATGGTTCTGCTTAGAGGGTGCCACAGACATTAAGTGAGGGTAGACTCTGGTTCATTAGCTGTGATAATTTGGAAAAGCATTCATCTCAGAGAAAGAGTAACTTATAAAGTCCTCTTCTTCAAACTTGATATAAGAGTTACAAAGGTCAAGCAAAGCATTCAGTCTCACTCTTTGTTGTTTTCTTACAAGACACCTCCCTTGTTAATCATCTATGTTTCTTTTGGGTATATAAATACTTTTGAAATATATAAGCTGTTCTAAAAACCATAGTATAGTGTAAAAACATGAAATAAACAATACTACTAATAGAGAGGCTGAGATAGGAGAATCAAGATTTCAAGACCCTTATGTTGTACACAGCCAGACACTGTCATGAACAAACAAGGTAAAAGTGTATATAGATTGTACAATATTGGACCTATTTCTCCAATTACCAAGTTAGAGAGACCATTGGATGACAAACAACAAATTTCTA
Source organism: Mastomys coucha (assembly GCF_008632895.1). Taxonomy (NCBI): domain Eukaryota; kingdom Metazoa; phylum Chordata; class Mammalia; order Rodentia; family Muridae; genus Mastomys; species Mastomys coucha. The sequence continues at coordinate 99,081,668 of NW_022196912.1, forward strand.
ATTCCTATTTTTGAATTTCAATCAATTAGGATATGTTGGTAATATTAATTTTCACATTAGGATATTAAGAAAAGGTAATTGTCACTTCCTGTTGTTTTTGTTGTAAGAGGTGGAATTAGGTTTGTGTGGATTTGTTGAAAGATTACTTTCTTGCTTCTTCTAGGGTGTAGTTTTGCTCCTTATATTGATGTTTTCCATCTATTATCCTTTGTAGGGCTGGATTTGTGGAAAGTTACTGTATAAATTTTGTTTTGTCATGGAATATCTTGTTTTCTACATCTATAGTAATTGAGAGTGTTGTTGGGTATAGTCGCCTGGGCTGGCATTTGTGTTCTTGTAGGGTCTGTATGACATCTGCCCAGGATCTTCTAGCTTTCATAGTCTCTGGTGAGAAGTCTTGTGTAATTCTGATAGGCCTGCTTTTATATGCTACTTGACTTTTTTCCCTTACTGCTTTTAAAATTCTTTCTTTGTTTAGCGCATTTGGTGTTTTGATTATTATGTGACAGGAGGAATTTCTTTTCTGCTCCAGTCTATTTGGAGTCCTGTAGGCTTCTTGTATGTTCATGGACATCTCTTTCTTTAGATTAGTAAGTTTTCTTCTATAATTTTGTTGAAGATATTTTCTGGCCCATTACATTGGGAGTCTTCACTCTCTTCTATACCTATTATCCTTAGGTTTGGTCTTCTCATTGCGTCCTGGGTTTCCTGGATGTTTTAGGTTAGGAGCTTTTTGCTTTTTGCATTTTCTTTGACTGTTGTGTCAATGTTTTCTATGGTGTCTTTTGCCCCTGAGATTCTCTCTTCTATCTCTTGTATTCTGTTCGTGATGCTTGCATCTATGACTCCCAATTTCTTTCCTAGGTTTTGTATGGCCAGGGTTGTCTCTCTTTCTGATTTCTTTATTGTTTCTATTTC
>NW_022196912.1:99085074-99092272 GCF_008632895.1 Mastomys coucha
CGCGCGTGGGCTCGGAAGAGCGCGCCCTTCTCGTCGCGCAGGGCAGAGCGCAGGGTGACAGGCTGCTCGGGGGCCAGGCCGCGCACGGCGATGCTCAGCGGTTGGTCCCAGCAGCTGCGGCCCGCGGACTCCAGGCTCAGTGTCGCCGCCATGGGGAGCTGGGGGCCTCGGGGAGCCCACGCGAGTCCGGAGCCTCGCCTGCTGTGCGGCCGACCTGGAAATTCCTGACTCGCGGGTTCCGCGTCTCAGACAAGATAAGGACATTGGAGTGGGCGGGGAGGTCAGAGTGACTGTGAGGCTAAACTGGAGGATTCGGCCTCTATCCACACCCACTCCCACTGTGATTGTTAGGTGGTCTGTTGGTGGTAACGCAATAGCTATACGCGTAAATAAAGGAAAAACATTTTAAAAATAGCTAAGACCAGTTATCTTGTAAAAAAGCGATTTATTTCGTACAGTTACGGAGTCTTAGAAGCCCTAGTGGGAGAGGCCATCTCTGGTCTTGAATCATCTTGTAGTAGAGGACGGGCAGATATTGGAGCTTGCAAAACATGTGATGGCCCAAGGCTATAATCCTAGCCCTCCTGAGTAAGGTGAGCTATCTCTGTGAGTTCCAAGTCAGCCAGGGCTACATAGATCTGTCTTTAAAAAAATAAAAATAGCCCTAGTGTAGTGACACACACATCGCTGTGAGCTCGAGGCCAGCCTAGTCTACATAGTGAGTTTCAAGGCAGCCAGAGCTATGTTTGGGGGTGAAAGAGGGACGGTATTCACAAGGGACCAGGATCACTTGATACCAACAACAAATTCCAGAGTTTCCCAAAATTACCTGCACATACAAAAATTTCCTAGACAGCTTTAGGGTACTCACTGAGCATTATTATAACCATGGCCCACCTATGTATTTTGTTGTTCAGGACACAGTTTGTCAATAAATTTCAACTTCTCCAATCCCAGAATCTGCTGCTTTCTTAGATCTCCTGGCACTTCTTATGGTTTTGGATTTTTTGTTTTGTTTTGTTTTGTTTTGTTGGTTTTGTTTTGTTTTGTTTTTTTGCTAACAGATTTGACACACTAAGACCCAGGCTTGTTTAAAACACACCCAAGTTTCTGGGTTCAGAGGTTTCAGAAGTTTTGCTGGTTCACTTTTATCTTTACCGTTTCCTCTCATCCTGATATATATATATATTTGTGTATGTATATATATATATATATATATATATATATACATATATATTTTTTAAGACAGGATTTTACTGCATGCAAACCAACAATGGGAAGTTTATAGATATAAAAGCATGAGTCTGAAAAAAAATAAAATCACAGCAAGCAAACAGAGCCAGAGACTAACAGTAATCAGACATAATCCAGTGACTCAAGACAATTTAGGAAAGTATCCTCATTCCCTTGCTCACATTTGACATCAGAGAATACTGTATATCAGTTTAGAAAAAAAAAAGAAATGAGATAATCTTAGAAGTTCTTCTAAAGATTAAAATGCAGGAAATATGTAAAAAGAAACCAAGGCATGGAAGCTTACAAAGTATGCTCTGTTCTATGTATAGTTCCATGGTACCTTCAGCTGGACATGTTCTGGGACGCTACAAGGTTCCCTTAATTTTAAGAGTTGAGAATGAATGGAAACAAAAAGTGCCTGGCCTAGCAAAGCTTCCCATTCAGTTGCACTCAGGAAACATGTGATGTGGTTCCAAAAACCTGCTCCTCATGTACCAGGACTGAAGCCAAAAGTGGTCGGCACCAAGAGACCAAAGAAAGAAACAAATGGATCTAGAATTAAACAGGGGGGAATTTCCTGGGAGCTCACCGACAGAGACCTGTCTAGAGCAGCAACATGACAAGATGAGTATCAACATGACAAAATGTTTATATCCAGTCACAGAATCCATGCCCTACAATCGCCAAAGGTGGCCCATGAGAACTGGAATGGACTTAGCCATATCAAACATTTTTTTGATATCAGTTAAAAAAATAACAATTTGAGCACCAAAGGATGGCATAGCATGATTAGCTGACTAACTCAATGCCTCTGCCTGTCCTAAGGGTTTGGGGTGCATGATAGAACAACCTGTTGTACAAGGTAGCTGTTATAACCGAGGCTCTAGTATGAGTCAAGCTGTATCCCCACATTGTCACAAAGGATGGAGATGTATAGAAAGTTTTAGATCAAGAGGCTTTACAATGAGATGAGAAGAAAACTTTAAAAATTCCCAGTTGAGGGCTACTGCTCTTCTGAAGGCTCTGAGTTCAAATCCCAGCAACCACATGGTGGCTCACAACCATCCATAATGAGATCTGGCGCCCTCTTCTCGTGCATGTGAAGATAGCTACAGTGTACTTAGATATAATAATAAATAAATATTAAAAATTTTTTTAAAAAGTTCCCAGTTGAAGTTGGGCAGTGGTGGCTCATGCCTTTAATCCCAGCATTTGGGAGGCAGAGGCAGATGGATTTCTGAGTTTAAAGCCATCCTGATCTACAGAGTGAGTTCCAGGACAGCCAGGGCTACACAGAGAGACCCTATCTCAAGAGAAAGAAAAGAAGAGGGCATAGGATTCTATTACAGATGGTTGTGAACCACCATGTGGTTGCTGGGAATTGAACTCAGGACCTCTGGAAGAGCAGTCAGTGCTCTTAACCACTGAACCATCTCTCCAGCCCCCATGACATTTCTTTTTTTTTTTTTTTTTTTTAAGATTTATTTATTAATTTTATGTGAGTACACTGTAGCTGTCTTCCAACACACCAGAAGAGGGCATCGGATCTCATTACAGATGGTTGTGAGCCACTATGTGGTTGCTGGGATTTGAACTCAAGACATGTGGTCACATGTCCTTGAGCCAAGTCACTTCTCTGTGTCAGTGACTGGCAGGCATGGCACAGCAACATTATGAAATAGCTAGCAGGCATAGAACAGAATGGCTACAGCTATTCTGAAGGGTGTGTGTGTGTGTGTCATGTGTGAGCCTAACACAATGATCTTCTTGTGTCTGAGTCATTACACCCAAATTTGAGTGCTATTGGCTTTTCACTACTGGATGACAGGTGACTGAATATGGCCATTACCACGTAGACTTCCCAGACTTTAAAACCGTAAGACATAAATCTCTGTTCTTTATAAAGTATCTAACCGTTCATATTTCCCTGAGGTAGGAAAAAAAGCCTAAAATAAGTTGTATGATTTTAGAGAAAGCTGCTACTGAATCCACACAAGGGCCAGACTTTGCCTCGATCTTATTCACCTAGTATCACCACCAATCCTCAACACCACGTGGGCAGAATCCTCTGTCCTGGCAGAGTTCCACTGCTACTTTGACCACACAAATCCTTCCTGTCTAGAATCAGCTGGTTTTCTGTCCTTGTCTTGTCTGAGGACCGGAGCCAGGATTCGGGAACTCCCAGAGACGCACCAGGTCGGCTCCACAGCAGGCCAGGCTCCGGACTCGCGTGGCGCTCCCCGAGACCCCCAGCTCCCCATGGCGGCGACACTGAGCCTGGAGCCCGCGGGCCGCAGCTGCTGGGACCAACCGCTGAGCATCGCCGTGCGCGGCCTGGCCCCCGAGCAGCCCATCACCCTGCGCTCTGCCCTGCGAGACGAGAAGGGCGCGCTCTTCCGAGCCCACGCGCGCTACCGCGCCGACGCCCACGGCGAACTCGACCTGGCGCGCGCGCCCGCGCTGGGCGGCAGCTTCGTGGGAATTGAGCCCATGGGGCTGCTCTGGGCCATGGAGCCAGAACGGCCTTTCTGGCGCCTGGTCAAGCGCGACGTGCAGACGCCCTTCGTGGTGGAGCTGGAGGTGCTGGACGGACACGAGCCCGACGGCGGGCGGCTGCTGGCGCGGGCGGTGCACGAGCGTCACTTCATGGCTGCCGGGGTGCGGCGCGTGCCCGTGCGCGAGGGCCGGGTGCGCGCCACGCTCTTCCTGCCCCCAGGTGAGCAGCCTCCCACCCCAGTTCCCCCATTCTCACAGCTAATTCCATTTTCTGGTCCTGAATAGATCCCGTACGGGGTCTATCACATTACTGTGTAACTTTAGTAACCTTGTCCCCATTCTCCAAATTCTCTCACTCGCCTTTATAGTAAATTTTCTACCAAGTTTCAAGGCACCATGAATTCCTCAACTATATGCTGAAGAGGGAGTTCAGCTTACGTTTATTGAAATCCACCAAACGCTAGCCACTCAAGGGAGTTCTAACAAAGCCCAGGAATCCCGTTTGCACTTCCAAGTTTCACAATATTTCACAGGCATTGACTCTGGTGCCCAGCTTTTCACATGGGTGCTGAGGACTTGAACTCAGATCTTCATGGTTGCCAGGCAAGCACTTTGCGGACTGAGCTATCTCCCTAGCACACCTTATCCATTTGGAACAGAATAATTTTGTTCTGGGGCTGTTCAGTATTTGGTGGGAAGATTAGAAAGTTAGCAGGATTGCTGGCCTCTACCAGTTAAATGGCAACAGCACCCCCTACACACACACACACACACACACACATACACACACACACACACACACACACACCTTCTACCCCAACCCCTCCTCCTGTCACAAGGTTTCTCTTCCTAGACCAGACTGGTCTTTAACTGAGAGATCTACCTATCTGTCTCCCCAGTATTGGAATTAAACGTGTGTGTCACTACTGTTGGGCTCCTGCCTTCATTTTTGTCAAACAAAAATCTCTGCAGATATTGCAAAATGTCCTCACGGAGGAGTAAGAATCACCCTAGGTTGGAAACTACCATACCAGCATGTTTACGGTGGGGAGAGGTTCTGCGCTTTAATGATTAGGGAACATTGTCTTCATTTGTGGGTTAACGGCTCTTTTAAAGTTTGATGTGAAAGGAAGCAAAAGTCATTCTTACTACAGGCAAAGTAGAACAGATGTCAAGAAGGTAGTACCACCACCGCCCGGCTTTTAGATATTTTCTAAGGAAACTGAAAAAGGTTGTTGGAAGATGTATGTTTGTTTAAACTTTATTTATTAATGTTGTGACAAATTAGGGAGGGGAGATATTTTGTAAACACGTATTTTCTCTGTAGCTTATTAAAACCAGCTAGACATGGTGCATGCCTTTAATCCTGGGAGGCAGAGACAGGCAGATCTCTGACTTTGAGGCCAGCCTGTTCTATATAGTGAGTTCCAAATTAGCTAGAGATACATAGTGAGACTCTGTCTCAAAAATAAAACAAGCCGGGCAGTGGTGGTGCATGTCTTTAATCCCAGCACTTGGGAGGCAGAGGCAGGTGGATTTCTGAGTTCAAGGCCAGCCTGGTCTACAGAGTGAGTTCCAGGACAGCCAGGGCTACACAGAGAAACCCTGTCTCAAAAAAAAAGAAAAGAAAACAAAACAAAAAACAAAAACAAAAAAACCCACCAAAAAACGAAAAACAAAAAATTAGCCAGATGTGGTGCGACACATCTGTAAGTCCACTGTTGAGAGGCAGAGGCAGGAGGATCAAGGGTTCCAGGACACTTTATACAATGTAATAAAGCCAGGTCTCCCAAGAAAGAAAAAAGGAAAGAGAGAAAGAAAGAGAGGGAGGAAGGGAGGAAGGAAAGAAAGAAAGACTTTTTCTTGCTGATTGCCAAAAATCTGAGTTGCCAAAAATCTGAGTCCCCAAATATCATTTGAGCAGCTAAAGCCTTTTGTGATGTGATGTGTGGTCTTCTGCAGGCAAGGGCCAGTTTCCTGGAATCATCGATTTGTATGGAAGTGTTGGTGGCTTATGTGAATACAGAGCCAGCCTCCTGGCTGGGCACGGTTTTGCTGTGCTTGCTTTGGCTTATTTCCGATTTGAAGACCTCCCTGAGCTTTTGAGTGAAGTGCACCTGGAATACTTTGAAGAAGCCTTGGCCTTCATGCTACGCTATCCGCAGGTGGGTTCCAGTGCCAGCCTGAATACAAGGGGGATGGGGGGGTGAAGTGGTCTCAGGCAGGGCCACAAGCCCTGACAGAACACTGGGAATTAGACCCAAGCCATCCCTCAACAGTTGCTAATGTTATTCCTATTTTCTGCCCATCTCTCCTATCTCTTTTTTGTTGTTGTTTTGTTTTGTTTTTTGAGATTTTTCGAGATAGGGTTTCTCTGCGTAGCCATGGTTGTCCTGAAACTCACTCTGTAGACCAGGCTGGCCTCCAACTCAGAAATCTGCCTGCCTCTGCCTCCCAAGTGCTGGGATTAAAGGCTTATGCCACCACTACTGGGCTCCTATCTCTTAAGATTTAACTGTTTCCCTTTGTAACCACCATAACTCCCAAAGCAATAAGGAAGTGCTAACCTTGAATTCTCCTGAGTACATCTCAGAGGCTTGCCTTTTTCCCATTACTGACATTAATATACGTTTTTAGTGAGAAAGCTCCACTAAAAAGAGACACCTTTGAGATCATTGGTGACACTGGCTTTGGAATGGTGTTTTTGATAATGTTAAGGATCCTCATCAATGCGGTCAGGATGATAAATATTATTGTGCTGGCTAGTTTTATGTCAACTTAAAACAAGCTAGAGTCATCAGAGAGGAGGGAGCCTCAATTGTGAAAATGCTTCCATAAGATCAGGCTGCAGGCAAACCTGTAGGACATTTTCTTACTTAGTGATTGCTGTGGGAGGACCCAGCCCATTGTGGGCGGGGCCTCTGCTGGGCTGCTGGTCCTGAGTTCTATAAGAAAGCAGTCTGAGCAAACATGTAAACAGCACTCCTCCAAGGCCTCTAGATCAGCTCCTGCCTCCGCCGCCTCCCCCCCCCTGCCCCCACACCGTTTGAGTGTCTGTCCTGACTTCCTTTGATGATGGACTGGATGTAATGTGAACCGATAAGCCAAATAAACCCTTTCCTCTTCAAGCTGCTTTTATCACAGTAATGATAACTCTAAGACAATTTTTATGGTTTTTAAAATTTAATTTAATTTTTATTTACTCACTTTATGTTCTGCTCAATGCCCCCCACCCAGTCACCCTCCACACACCATCCTTTCCCCCCATCCTCCATCTCCTTCTTCTCTGAGCGGGTAAGGCCCCCTTGTGTATCCTCCCACCCTGGCAAATTTTATGTTTGTATAAAGTATCTGATAGCAGAACATTTATTTTAAATATTTACAGTAAATTTAAGTTAAATGAGACTGACTTGTTAGGTTTTCTGTTACTGCAAAGAGACACCATGCCCACAGCAACTCTTTTTTT
>NW_022196912.1:99092282-99110982 GCF_008632895.1 Mastomys coucha
TTTTTATAGTATAGAATAAGAGTTTATTTAGGGTATGGACAGGGGAGTTAAGAGAGTAGCAGAGGCAGAGAAAGGCAGAGAGGAGGAGAGCATAGAGAAGTAGGGGATGGCCATGACCACGTGGAGAGAGGGGGGGAAGGGAATGGGGAGAGAGGGGCAACAAAGGGGTAAGAGGCAAGGTGGAGAAGCAGGAGCAAGAGCCCACAGCAACTCTTATAAAGGAAAACATTTGATTGGGGGTGGCTAACAGTTCAGAGGCTTAGTCCATTGTCATCAAGGCAGGAAGCATGGCAGCATGCACAGGCAGACATAGTGCTGGAGAAGGAGCTGGGAGTTCTACATCTGAATTAGCAGGCAGCAGGAAGAGAGTATAAGCTACTGGGCCTGGCTTGAGCTTCTGAACCCTCAAAGCCCAACTCACTGTGGCGAGCTTCCTCCAACAAGGCCACACCTCCTAATAAGTGCCACTCCCTGTGAACCTGTGGAGGCCATTTTCATTCAAACCACCACAGACACAAACTTTTGCTGCCATCTAAATTTAGAGTCTGGAACACTCTAATGTTAAGGGATACGATGTTCTGTAAGGAACTGTAGGATGCTCTAACTTTGTTGGAGTTCAGGGATGACTCTCAGAAAAGCTATTAAAACCTAGATGTGCTAGGTATGGTAGCATCTGAGAGGCAGGAGGACCTCTGTGAGTTCAAGGCAGCCATGATCTGGACTATGATGGTCTTATTAAGGAGAGATAAGGCCCTAGGGAAGAAAAGAGGTCAACATGCAAAAGTATCATTTATTCGCCTAATATAATTGTTGTCTGGGAGGTTTACTGCCTCTGTGTGCTAACCTAGGCCCAGTTCTGGAAGCTTCAAGCCTATGTACACTCTAGGCCTAGAATATTTTCAGCCTCTGAGACTTACTGCTGAATAAGCTGACCCTTTCTTGTTCTTTCTGAACTCTGGCTGCCTGGTTCAACTCAGCTGTTCTGGCTCAAACTCCTCTCCCAGCTGACTTATTCAATCTGGCTTTTCTCTCAACATTTGAATTGCTCTGTTTAGGTTCAAACTAACTCTAGCAATCTTTTCTAATCTTCTGGCTCCTTCTCAGCCTCTGGCATGTCTGATCAGGTGTCCAAGCCCTGTGCCTCTTCTCTATGTTGACCAGAACATATACACCTAGGCCTTAAACATATAAGCTGTATGTCCACACAAAACGAAAGCTCTTTAAGGAGCACAAAAGAACCAATGTTGGAAAGAGAAGGACGATGTGCTAGGATCCTGTACTGGAGTCCATGACTGGCTTTTCTTGCTACATCCAATACAGAACTATAAGTGAGTTCTAAGGCTTTAAATTGTTGATCTTATAATTTTTTATGTTGCTATATTCACCAACTTAGGAAAAACATTTAATAGTTCATTAATTATCTTACAAGGGCCTTTGTGTATATGCTTGACAGGTCTTTAAAAACATTAGATGGATGCCGAGCAGTGGTGGCGCATGCTTTTAATCCCAGCACTTGTGAGGCAGAGGCAGGAAGATTTCTGAGTTGGAGGCCAGCCTGGTCTACAGAGTGAGTTCCAGGACAGCCAGGGCTACACAGAGAAACCCTGTCTCAAAAAAAAACCCAAAAAACAAAAACAAAAAAAAAACCCATTAGATAGTCTATATACTCAGAAATCAATTTATTTATTAGCAGGCTTGTTTTTAACTTCTAGATTACTGCATAAGGGAGTTATATCTGAGGATGGAGAATATAAAATCACTGCATCCTTCCACCTATGAACCCTACTCATTTTCTCTCTCTCTCCTCATAGGTGAAAGGCCCAAATATTGGGCTCCTTGGAATCTCCAAAGGTGGTGATCTATGCCTCTCGATGGCTGCTTTCCTGAAGGACAACATCACAGCCACAGTCCTTATAAACACCTGTGTGGCCAACACATTAGTACCTCTGTATTACAAGGATCTGTTTGTTCCTAATCTTGGGTGTGACCAAACCAAAATTAAGATCATGGAGTCAGGCCTTTTGTATTTGGGGGATATGTGGAACAATCCACTGGAGGAACCTAACCACCCAAGTCTTGTTCCATTGGAAAAGGCTCAGGGACCCTTCCTGTTTATTGTGGGCATGGATGATCATAACTGGAAGAGTGATGTCTATGCTCGTATAGCCTGTAGCCGTCTACAAGCCCATGGAAAAGAGAGGCCCCAGATAATCTACTATCCAGAAACTGGTCACTGTATTGACCCACCATATTTTCCTCCTCCCATAGCCTTTGTACAGGTGGTGGTGGGTGAAGCAATCTTCTATGGAGGTGAGCCAAGTGCTCACTCAAGGGCACAGCTGGATGCCTGGCAACAAATTCAAACTTTCTTCCAAAAATATCTCAATGGCGAAAAGCCTGCCAGGCACAGCAAAATGTAACATTGTAATTACATCGAAAGTTCTAATTATGCCCTGCAGATTCTTTTGGGTTTCCAGAGTACTAAGGAAGTTTGGGAGTTAGAGGAGAGGAGAGGAAAGGGAGAGGAGGGGAGGGGAAGCAGGGACCCAGACCGGGTCTCACACTCACTATGTAGACAAAGAAGAACTTTTAATCCTCCTGCTTCCACGACTTGAGTGCTGATATAGTCCTACACTATCATGCCTAGTGCTCTGCCTTGCCAAGGACAAAACCCAGGGTTTTCATATGATGAGCCTAAAGGGACTAAGGCTGATTCCATGACAGGCTACAAACTGACAATTTTGGAAACCAGGCCTAAGTTTCTGTTTTCCAGAAATGAGAACCCAGAACCAACCACAGCCTCAGTCATCCAATCCAAGAACATCTTGTCATATGGCCTGAAGTTAAAATAGACAGCTAAAATAAATGAACAACCCTCCAGTGAGGTCTCCAGAGCTTAACCCATTGTAAAATTAGTCAGACCCCTATGGATAGAGCTAAGCAGTCAAGGTAAAAGGCCCAGCCCCCTCCTAGAATTCCCCTGACAATAAAAGCTGGGCCTTCAAGCCCACTAGAGGTCTCCATTCCCAAAGGGGGAGACTCCTACATACAAGTTATTTGACTAAATAAACGCTCTTTGCTTTTACATACTGTTTACATCTGAGATATTCTCTGGCGATTCTTAGACCCCTAACAGGCATGCATTCAGCCAACAAAGCTATGTCCCCAGCTTTGGAAGCTCCCTAGGAAGCTCCGCATGGGAAGCTCAGCCTGTTTGTAAGGCTCCTACTGGACAATGAGCCTTCACCACAACTCTCCTTCAGTGCTGCGACTTCTCTCTCCTCTGAATTTCAGCTAATGGGTCTGTTTAGCTCTGTAAGACCAGCCTTAACCTGAAGTAAAAGAAGATAAGAAGTATTTGTACAATTCTCAGTTACTGGACTGAGGATTCCATTCTGAGGAATTCCATTCTTTCATTCTGCTTCTGATGGAACCCACCTGCCCAAGTCATACAACAAATAGATTCTGCCTTGTTTTTGTTTTTTTTTTGTTTGTTTGTTGTTGTTGTTGTTGTTGTTGTTGTTGTTGTTTTAGCAGTTTTCAACATGCCTGAAATTTACTCAAGACTTCTCCCTGACCCCAAAGTACTTATCAATATACTTATGCTTACCATTTTGTGTGGATTACTGTTCACTGTGTGATATTTCCTGTCTGAGAAAAATGTTTCGATGTCAAGATGACTATGACTAAGAAATGTGAGCCAGAGCCTATGACTTTGGGCACAGCTCTGTCCACAGATGCTGCTGCTTCTTCCTCTTCTTCTTCTTCTTCTTCTTCTTCTTCTTCTTCTTCTTCTTCTTCTTCTTCTTCTTCTTCTTCTTCTTCTTCTTCTTCTTCTTCTTCTCCTTCTTCTCCTTCTCCTCCTTCTCCTCCTTCTCCTCCTCCTTCTTCTCCTTCTCCTCTTTCTCCTTCTCCTTCTCCTTCTCCTTCTCCTTCTCCTTCTCCTTCTTCTTCTTCTTCTTCTTTGGTTTTTTGAGATAGGGTTTCTCTATGTAGCCCTGGCTGTCCTGGAACTCACTCTGTAGACCAGGTTGGCCTCGAACTCAGAAATCCACTCGCCTCTGCCTCCCAAGTGCTGGGATTAAAGGCATGCGCCACCCCTTCCCAGCTTGCCCACAGATTCTTATACCATGCAGATTCTTTTGTGTTTCCAGAGTACTAAGGAAGTTTGGGGTTTTTTTGGAAGGGGAGTTTTTTTGCTCCCTTTCTCCCATTACAACTAAGAAGACCAATTACTTCTAGTTGTAGTGATGCGTTATCTACTCCTGAGATTCCAGAGTAGAGGATCTTCCCTGACAAGAAAGTCTTCCAAGACTTCAGGACAAACTCCATGGTTTCCTGGGTGTACCTCTTGCCAAGCCAGTAGCTTTCTCTTCTCTTTTCTCTGAGCGGAAGGCTGAGTAAGAGCTCTGGCATCTTGCATGCTATCCCACTGTTAGATAGAACATAAACATGACCATCTAAGCCTTGTTGCTGTTTGTATAGTGGGACAAACTTGTAGCCCTGTGACCTCAGCTTTTATGATAAAGCTTTGAATCTAAGTACAGTCAAATCCTCTGAGCTCTGGTCTTCTAGCCATTCCTCGAATATGGGCTGAGTGAATAAATCTGTACGCTATAATTTGGGTTTATTATAGCTGCTGTTTTCTTTGTTGGTTTGTTTCTCCTTAAACAGGGCCTATTTGTTTTGAAAATAAAATGTGTTTTGGATAAACTTGATTTATTGTTGTTGTTGGCATTTAGTCTAGGCTCTGCCCCACAGTTACCTGGCAACAGCCAGGTATGCCTGACTCACTATAAAAGGGGCTGCTTGCCCTGTCTTCTCTATTGCTCTCTTGCTCTTGCTCCTGCTTCTTACCCTCTCTCTCCCCATTCCCCTCCCCCTTCTCTCTCCATGTGCTCATGTATGGCCTCCTGTCTTGTCCTGTCCTCTCCTCTTCTTCTTTTCTCCTTCTCCCCTCCTCCTCCCCCCTCCTCCCCTCCCCATCCCCTGAATAAACTCTCGTCTATACTATACTGTTCTGTGGCTGGTCCCTCAGAGCAGGAGAAGGGATGCCTCAGCATGGGCTGCCTTGCCTCCAACAAACATATCTCTGGTTTCTTTGTTTTTTTATAAAACACAACAGTTGTGGTTAAAAGAACAGAAAGATCTATTATACAATCCTTTCGTTTATTATGGGAAATTTTTTAGTCTTAGAAAATCTGAAACTCACAGTATTTTGTTTTGTTTTGAGACAGGATCTCTCTACATACTCTTTGTTGTCCTGGAGTTCACTGTATAGAGGGGAGCAGTAAAAAACAAAACAAAACAAACAAACAAAAACCCACCCAGACATGGCAACTTCAATAACATTGCATTAGTCAGATTGAGCTGCCATTGATTAGCTCCCACAAATTAAGTGGCTTCAACAGGTTGAGGGGAAGGTTTTTATTGTAGATAAAAGAATGAACTAGCTAGAGGCATCTGGGGAAGACTGCCATGGTTACCTCTCAGGGACAAAGAGAGGAGCAGAGAGAAAACGCAGGCAGAGCATCAAGCTGGCAATTGCCAAGGCAATAGGAGCAGACAAGATAGCAAAACTGATGGGCAAGTCTTACTAGTTCAGGTATAAGAGATTACGTTGCCGCAGGAGGAGGGTGGACTCGCTAGCATAGCCTGAGAACTAGCATGAATGGGACTCTGGTCTGCTGGAGGCTTGTTAATAGTGACTTAGACACCCTTTCCGGAGGTTGGGGGCCTGTAGGAGTGGATAAGAGAAATGGTGTTTCCTGGCAAACAGAAACCATTTTACACGGTTTCTGAGGAATGCTGAGAATTTACTGGAGAGTCCAGCCTGAGCTGAGCACAGTTCACCATCTTGACTGGTTAGGACCTGACTCTAGCTATGTTGACCAGGCAGGGCTGGCCTGAAACTCAGAGCTCCCTCCTTCCTCTGCCTCCCCTGCTGGAATTATAGGTGTGAGCCACATGGCTGGCTCACAATGTTCTTGGTATGAAATGTGTTAAAACACATTTATTATTTTGCAGAGGCAAGTAAATGTCCAATAATATGAAGTTGATATAATGATAAATATATAAAGTGGGGTTTCAGCGCCATGTGAGTAAAAGTAAAGACATGACCACTCCATGATATGGCTGAGGTTTTTATTGTAGCTGTGAAGCTCAATATGTCCAAAAGCATCTGGAAGATTCCAGAGCAGGGAGAGAAAGTAGCAGACTAAATACAGTCAGTATACTGAACAAGGCCATGAGAGGAGGGGGTAGGAGGAGAGTAAGAGAGGAAGAGGAGACAGACAGACAGACAGACATGCACAGAGGGTGCATGAGCGAGCTGGTTGCTGAAGTGGCAGGATTATATAAGAATGAGAAGCTGGGAAAGAGAAATCCATGCATGAGCTGGATTTGTTTAGTGTAGGGGTTGGGGTGAGGAGAGCTGAGATAAGCCACAGGTACCCAGCAAGCCTGGAGGACAGCGTGTGCTTTGATGTGCTAATAGGAACCGCATTTAGACTTTTGTCCAGAGTTTCTTTTGGACATGACAATAAACAAGACTTATCCATAGTCAATTTACTGCTTCAGTGACAAAGGGAAAAATACACGTGAGCTTGCCGACAAAGTTGGTGTATTGATATTTCACTGTGAATATTAATTTTATATGGTATAGCTCATGGTCTTTTGGTAAGGTGAATGTTGAGCTGTCCATTGGCTAGGTTTGAGGATGGGATTCATGAATAAACAAAATTGGTAAGGGATTTTTGACAGGAAAAGAGGAATGCTAGTGTAAGGATGGGTAATGTGGTAGTCTTTTGAAAAACAGGGCTAGATACATTACAAATATATGTTTTTAATTTTCTTTAATAAACACTATCAATTTCTTATTTTAAAATGTGATTTCATTATCTTATTTCATAATGAAATTTGTTATTTTTAAATATTAAAAATCACATCACAGAGCAATCAGGCAATACACAAGCAATAACATTGTATTAGTCAACTGGAGCTGCAGTGATAAGTTTCCATAAATTAAGTGACTTCAACAATAGGAATTTATTTTCTAACAGTCTAGAACCTTTCAGTTTAAGGCCAAGGTGCAGGCTAGGAGGCCCTTTGATGGCTTTTTGTATTTTGCTGATGGTCCTTAAGGTGTCTTTTATTCTTATAAGGACATGAGTTGTGGATTATGGCCCTACTTAACCTTAAAGGCTCCATTTCTAGATACTGTGACAGTCACATTAAGACTTCAGCATATGGATTTTGAAGAGACAATTCTGTGGTTAACAATCACACCTTCATAATACCCCTTTAAATATGTGTTTACACACTTTTGTGTGGACTATATAGACATTAATGAGGATCCCATCAACTATTTTGCTTGACAACTTGAACTTTTACTTAAAATACCAAATACTTTTTGGTTGGGTAATAGCCTCAGGTTGTGAGGCTGTACTGGAAAATAGCCTCTGACCATAAAGGATGTGTTAGCCCCAGCTTGACCTTTCAGATTCACTTGCAGAAACAATAAGCCCCGGTATTGAGAACACAGCACACCCTGCTCCCAGTATAATGGCAAAAAAAGCTGTAACTTCCTGGTGGCTACCTATGTTCTATATATGTCCTTTAATTGAGTTCAGCCTTCATGCCAGGCAGAGGTTGGGGTCCTTTTCTGATCCCTAAAGCAGTCTTACCCTGTTGAGATCAAGTCCGTTTGCTTCTCTGCCTCATTTTTTCTTACACTAATAGAACATTATTCCATTTGTATGTTTAGTATTACTAACCAATTCTCTTTTGTTGACGGTTGTGTTTTCTTTTGTCCTATAAAAGCTTTAAGGGTGTGTGTGCTGGGGAGGTTACATGTGTACTTTGTTGACTGTTCCTCAGGATGAAGGCTGAGAACTTCTGGCTTGGTCACAAAGGTACAAAAGTTTTAAATGCTCTAAAATTCATATCACCAACAGCCTTCCAAGAAAGACCATCAATTGCTCAAAGTAGTTTACTTGTGCAGCTCTACTCTCCATGTCCCTAGCACCTCTATTAAAACATGCGTCTAATGTATGTATATATGTGTGTAATATATATGGTTAAATGTATATATATATATATATATATATATATATATATATATATATATATATATATATGTTTACATACACACACACACACGCACACGCACACGCACGCGCACGCACACAGCATTTGGGAAGCAAAGACAGGCAGAGTTCCAGGACAGCCAGGAGTACACAGGGAAACGTCGTCTTAGAAAAAACAAACAAAAAATGTGTCTGTTTATTTTTTCTGTTTGACTTCTTAGGGAATAAAGGTTTGTTGGTTGCAAAATAATCAACATTTTGTAATACTTTAAGCGTGTTTCGGCACCTGAGTTCTCACTTGGAGGATCTAGAGTAAGGAAATGAGAAGTTCACAGTTTAATTCTGGATATACTGAGCTGAGCAAGAGGGCAAAGCCGACTGCCTAAGACAATTAACTTTTCTCGTCATTTTTCCAGGGAAGGACTTCTTTTTAAAAAGTTCTTTTATATCAGAAATGCAAATGTTATCAGGAGGTCTGAAAGTTGCAAATTTAAGGCAATATTGGCATTGGGAAAGTGCATCAACTACAGGCGTGAGTAACTGACTTCTCATCTACACCTGCACCGGCTCAGCGGAGAGAGAAGAGAGGTTGGAGGACCCGGGGGGGCCGCCCGCCGTCCCACAATGCTCCGCTCGCGCCACCCTAAAGGCGGAGAGAAAGGACCGCTGCCAGAGCAGCCAAGACCGAGCGCTCCAGAGGTGCGCCTGCGCACTGACCCCGGCGGGCCCTAGCAACCAGAGCAGTGACGGTAGCAACCGCCGGAATGGTGAGTACCCTCCAGGCCTCGCGGCCAAACCCGAAAGGAGATTGAAAGTGGAAAAAGGGGTTACTGTGGGGTGTGGAGGGTGGCGGAGTGCTGGCACCACGGGTAGGGAGAGGAAGGCAATGCTGGTTTCACCGAGTCGCAGGCCTAAGGCCGGAGCTGCCCGCGCAGGGGGGTGGTGGTCTGCGGAGAGAGAGGCCAGAGGCTGACAGGAAGTTAGGTTAAGCTGGAGGGACTCTGACAGAAGAAAAGGAAAGACAGCTGGAAATTCTCTGGAGAGCGGATTGGAGTGGGAAAGGTGATAGGATGGGCGCTGTGATAGATTTCTCTTTGTACAGCCGTGATTTTAACTCTCCTCAACCCCGGGTGGGATGGAGGGGTCGGGGCTGGTTACAGACATCTCCAGCTGCAGCAGCAGAGTTAGCCGTGCCCAGTTGTCCTGGTGGTGAGGGGTGAGTCCTGTTATTAGGAGACGCTGTTCAAACTCTCTCTGATGGATTTATCAGGCCCGTGTTCTTCCAGTTCCAACGTGACTAAATATGAGCTTCGTTGGAATGTAGATTTTTTTGTTTGTTTATAGTACAGCGGGGGCGGGGTGTGTTCATAAATGTGTGTTTCAACCATGAACCTCAGGTAACTCTGAAATTGGGGAGCATCTCACCACACTTTGAGAAACGCGGCAGGTTTAGGTTTGTAGTCTACCTGTAGTCTACACAAAGTTCTCATGAAGCAACAATTTTAACTAATGATGCTTGTCACCATGGAAAAGGTATCTCTTTTGCTTACATACTTGATATTTCAAACTATAAGTTTGAAAACGATTTCAGATCCAGCCCAGCCAGAATTATTTAGCAAAGTATAAAGTTGACTTGCTAACTGGAGATGTTGGATACTAGGGGTCAGTTGTTAAGTGTTTTGCCTAGCACCACATACATATCAAGCAGAGTTGCACCTACCCTCTTATCCCAGTACTCTGAAGGTGGAGGCCGGAGGATCAAAAGTTCAAGGTCATCTTCAGTCTGAGATAAAGTTGTCTCAAGGTGAGTGTGTCTGGGAGAGAGATAAGCATATACCTCAGTGCTGAAACTAGTAAAGCACTTTCCAGGCATGTATGAGACCCTATTGGATCACGAACAATGCACAGGAAACGAAAATCAGAAATGAAACAGTGTATGCACAGGAAACGAAAATCAGAAATGATACAGTGTAATTAGTAGTTGTGAGAGAGTGTGCCTGTGTGTTTCCAGTGTTGTATCAATGCACAAATTTTAAACCTAGGGTGTTAGGATAAGGAAGTCATGTTCCCTTGTACTGACTGCATAGTGGTGGGTTCCTTCAGAAATACAGGTCCATGTATTACTTGAATTTTTTTTCTTGGTTTTTTTGTTTTGTTTTGTTTTGTTTTGTTTTGTTTTTCAAGACAGGGTTTCTCTGTGTAGCCCTGGCTGTCCTGGAACTCACTCTGTAGACCAGGCTTGCCTCGAACTCAGAAATCCACCTGTCCCTTTCATCCAGGTGCTGGGATTAAAGGTGTGTGTCACCACTGTCCAGCTTTTGAATTTTTTTTTTTAAGTATGGGCCACCATACCTGGCTATTTATTTTTAGACTTTTTTTTTTTCTTCACTATGTGTATGGGCACCTGTGGAGTCCCTATCCCCCTGGAGCTGGAGTTACAGGTGGTTGTGAGTCACCCAGGGTGGGTGCTGGGAATTGAACTCTGGTCCTCTGCAATGTAGCCATAAGTAGTCTCAACTGCTGAGATCTCTCCAGCCCTTGAATTTTTTAAAAACTAACTTCCAAAGTCTTGTTTATGACAGTTTCCTAGAATAAAAAGAATGCATTTTATATTCAAACTCCAGTTTCTGAGTCTAGAGACATGGCTCAGAGAAGAAAATAAAGGCATTTGGCTGCCAAGCCTGATGACCTGAATTTGACCCTAAGGACCCACATTTAACAGTACCAAAGTACACTTAGATAGTTGATGGCATCTTTGCTTTTCTGTTTTTGAAGACAGAGTCTCTCTATGTAGCTTAAGCTTGCATTGAATTTGTTATGAATCCTTGGCCAGCCCCAAGGATTTTTGATCCACAGCCTACTGAGTCCTAAGATCACAGGCATATGCCACCATGCTTGGCAACTCTTCTTTCTTAATGGTGTATGAAGTAAGCGTATTATTTAATTAATGGAGTTTTTATATTTGAAGAAATATAGTGGTAGGATACCATTTTTTTTACCCCTACAAATTCCACCAGCCAGAAATTATCTGGAGGAGAATTAAGTTCTTAGCATGACCTCTGACTTCCCCTAGCCAGCTCTACCACTCATGATGTCCTTTTAATCCTTTAGGAATTTTTGGTTCCTATCTGTAAGAGGGACCAGTATCCTACAGCAACTTATATTGCAATAAATAGGTAGATTGCTTTAACTCTCTTCCCACAATGTTTCGAAAGTGTTCTTTTATGTGGCCCTTTTTTATGAGCCCAGGCAAGGATTTCACTGGGAAGGAGTGTTTAGTCAAAGGTCTATGTGCACTTCATTTTCCTTTTCTGGGATGTGTAGAACAGTTTCCACTCCCTCCCCCATTACCTAGGAGTTCCTATTTCTCTACATTCTTGCCAAGTTTTACTAATCTGAAGATATATATATATATATGCATACATATACATAAACATGTATATGTATATATATATATATATATGGAATTCTATTTCTTTACTCTTAATTTCTCTGATTTTTAGTGAATACGAACACTTGATAGTTTAATTGGTTGCCTAGGGTTGGCTGTCTATGAGCTGCTAATTCATAGTTTTGCTAATTTAAATTTTTTTGTTTGTGAACTTTAGTAGCTTCTTGTATATACCACATGCCACCATCATGGTCTTATATTGGTTTCAAGCGGAAACTGTCTTCTCCTGATTTTGTTGTTAGCTTTGTCAGTGTGCAGTCCACTTACTGAACTATTTGTACTAACAGACATTGAGCACCATCTGCTCTCAGTGATGGTTTAATCTCCTCCTTTTGATCATTCCAGTTTGTACTTCTTTTATTAAAACATTGCCAAACATTGTTAAACTAGCCGCGATAACGGTCATCCTTGATGTGTTTGGGATCCCAAAGAAAATTATTTTTTTTTTTTTTTTTTTTTTTTTTTTTTTTTTTTGGTTTTTCGAGACAGGGTTTCTCTGTGTTGCCCTGGCTGTCCTGGAACTCACTCTGTAGACCAGGCTGGCCTCGAACTCAGAAATCCGCCTGCCTCTGCCTCCCAAGTGCTGGGATTAAAGGCGTGCGCCACCACCGCCCGGCAGAAAATTATTTTAATGTTGTTGTCCCAGTCAGTTCAGATTGACCAGCTTATTTAAAAGATGTGTTCTCTACACATATATGCGTATAACCTGATACCATTATTTATTTATTTATTTATTTTTATTTTTTGTTTTTTCAAGACAGGGTTTCTCTGTGTAGCCCTGGCTGTCCTGGAACTCACTCTGTAGACTAGGCTTGCCTCAAACTCAGAAATCCACCTGCCTCTGCCTCCCAAGTGCTGGGATTAAAGGCGTGGGCAACCACCGCCCTGCCCTGATACCATTAATAACTTTAACTTTCTAATATATTACTTATTTTACTTAGTACTTATTTTGCTTATATTTACTTATATTTGTATATATTATATTTATTTACTTTTATGTATGAATATGGTATATATATATGGTTACATATAGATCAGGTTTATAATATGCATTTGCATATTTCACATACACATATATATACATCTACTTCCTTGAAATGATTTTAAATTAAATTCTAGGAAGGCAGGAATCTGTTTTGTTCATTGACATGTCAGAATCAAATAGAAAGCCAGACATGATGGTGCACACCTATCATCTCAGGACTCAGAAAAAAAAAAAAATACAACATAGAAGTATGCTAGTCACAAAGTAGACAGACATACCGCGAACAGTTGTGGAACTGAGTTCCCTGAGGTGTGGTATTTGTTTTAGTTTAATTCTCACCTGACAGCTTTTACTATACAGTGTAGAATGTATATGTTTTCCAGCACTTAGTAAAGTAACCATGATTCCCTCCAATCCATGAATTAATGATCGACACTTAGAAATTGGTCTGTTTTGCTTGAATTGTTAAGACAAACTTTTTTCTTCCTTCCTTCTGTCTTTTCTTTCTTCCTTCCTTTCTTTCTTTTCTTCTTTCTTCTTTTTTGAGGCACAGTTTCTCTGTATAGCCCTGACTGTCCTGGAACTCACTCTGTATACTAGGCTGGCCTTGAACTCACAGAGAACCTCCTGCCTCTGCCTCCTGAGTGCTGAGAGTAAAGGCATGTGCCACCACTACCTGGCCAAGATAGACTTTTTTGATCATGGTCATTAATAGTCATTATACATCATTGGCTTTGAAGATTCTGATGATGTCTCTAGAATCAAATCTATATGGAAAAATCAAGAGGGCTCTGTGCTGTGGCTATGACAGTTTACAGTCTCCTCACAGATGTGCAGCTTCCCCACATTTTCTGGTTTTTGAAACAACTTGTGTAACAAAGAGTATTTGTTCTTGAAAAGTTATTAGGACTCACTTGGAACTTTGGAGGAAGAGAACCAGCTAAGTCTCTGATTCCATGTGAATGCTTTAAATGTTAGTCTGCTCAAAGCTTTTGGTAATTGGGGCTCTTTTTTTCTAGGAACACATGTGTTGTTGTGCCTCAAAGCTATTGCCGTATCTTGCTTCTAAATATTTTATTTCTAAAATCTCTCATATTCTTTATTTTTAATTTATGTGTCTTTCATTTTTTGCCCAGTCAAGCTTGCAAGAGATATAAGAACCTCCCTTTAGTGTTTTTAATCTTTTCTGGTTTGACTTCGTCCTTTTTCTTCCTTCTGTCTTCTTTCAGTTTGCACTGATAACTTTCTAAAGTATGTTGAGTCTTATACCATGTTTTCTGGCAATACCAATGCTGATAGAAGTTTCCTATCAAATTTTGGCTTCCCCTTCCATGCCATCTTTGGATCCTGCAGATTGGTGTTGGGCTTTGGATGTGGAAAGGAAGCATTCTGACCACTGAGGAATACCTCAGCAGTTTCTTTTTTCTTTTTGAACTTATAAGCCCCTTTTTGATACAGGACTTATTAGTACAGAATTCTACTTCCTAGATATATTAATATCTTACATTTTTTCTTTTTGCTGTGTTAATGAATCCTCTTAATTTATTAAGGACATCTTCTGTTGTATGCTTTCAAAGTTTTTAATATGCTAAATTGAAACAAAGATGCTATTTATTATTAGATGAAACATTTTATGTCCTACTAAGAAAAATAAATTGGAATTAAATTATACTAGATACTTTCCTGTCATTTAGAATATTTATTTTTTAAAGATTCATTATGTTTTTTAAATTTATTTATTTATCTTGTGTGAGTACACTGTTGCTGTCTTCAGATACACCAGAAGAGAGCATCAGATCCCATTGTGAGCCACCATGTGGTTGCTGGGAATTGAACTCAGGACCTCTAGAAGAGCAGTCAGTGCTCTTAACTGCTGTGCCATCTCTCCAGCTCCCCATTTTTATTATGTTTAATCGTGTGTATGTACGTGTGTGTGTGTGTGTGTGTACTACGTGTGTGTGTACTGCGTGTGTGCATGCATGCGTGTCTGTGCGCACGTGTCTCTGTGTGTGTGTGTGTGCGCGTGTGTGTGCGTGGGTGTGGACAGAGGGACACAGCCCCTGGAGTTGGAGTTGCAGAGGGTTGAGCTGCTTTGCATGGATGCTAGGAGCTGACCTCGGGTCCTCTGGAAGAGTGATCAGTGCTCCTAACAACTGAGAGGCCTCTTCAGCCTCCTGGTACTTATTAATAGAGCTCTGTATGAAAAATTCTTTTTACATATATTTAAATGTTCTTTTATATATATTTTTATTTGTAAAATATAATGCTTCCCTTCCATGTGCAAAGCCCTAGAGCCAGTGTTTTTGGTCAGGTTATCCTTTGCAGACATGAAAAAGAAATATATTATAATAAAATTGTTAGTATTTTTCTAAAGTTTTATCACAGCTATCTTGCCTCAGTGACTGTAAATTGCTCATAATTAGAATGTGCTTCACTTTTTGATGTTAAGATATAAAAAAAAGATATAGAATCAGTGGAAAGGGCTGGAGAGATGGCTCAACAGTTAAGAGCACCGACTGCTCTTCTGAAGGTCGTGAGTTCAAATCCCAGCAACTACACAGTGGCTCACAACCATCCGTAATGATGGGATTTGAATATGACACAATAATTTCCACATTTTCCCTAAGAGGTATTTAAAGAAATCACTAGGTTCTTAGGAGATTAATTGTGCTTATATCTTAGAATTTCAAAGAAAGAATTGAATGCTTTAATGGTAGAAGCCAAGGCCAGTAATTATTACATTAAAGCTGAATCACCAAATCACAGCACTAAACTCTGCCTTTGCTTCTTCTCCCCCCACCCTTTAAGGCAAAAGCAACAACAATCAAAGAAGCCCTGTCCAGATGGGTGAGTAGATGGCTTTTCCTTCTTTTAGAAACTAGATGAGGAAAATTTGAACTGCTGTTTATATCTGACCATTCAGCACAAGAGATTATTGTGATTTGGGAACTGTGGTAGTAGATGCCTGAGCCTACACAAGTAATGAAATTGTATAAAGAGTTAACATACAGTATACATATATACACATTCATAAACACAAATGGTACCAGGCAGATTGTGGAAAATCTGAGTAAATGTTGAATTATCAGTAACCATACCCTGGCTGTGATATTTTATAGTTCTGCTGAACATTACTACTGGGGAAAATTGGACAAATGATCTCTTTGGGGATATTGTGTGTGTGTGTATGTGTGTAGTGGTGCAAGGGTGGATGAACCCAGGGGTTACTCATGCTAAGCAGGTGCACTACCATGGCGTGCACACCTAACTCCTGATTTACTGTCTTAACCACTGAGCCATGCATCTCTTTTTTCTTTTTCTTTTCTTTTTTTTTTCTTGTTTTAGGTTTTTCAAGGGTTTCTCTGTGTAGCCCTGGCTGTCCTGGAACTCACTCTGTAGACCAGGCTGGCCTCGATCTCAGATATCTGCCTGCCTCTGCCTCCCAAGTGCTGGGATTAAAGGTGTGTACAGCTACTGCCTAGCAAACCATGCATCTCTATCTATAGCTAGACTTTGAACAAAAATCTGTCAGCAGCCTAAGTATTTGGGAAATAGACAAAAGTGAATACAATAATGAGATGTTTGAATCCTAATTTTAGTGCTTACACATTTGTGTTTATTCTAACTGCATTTAAGGATTCCTTTCTTGGGACTGGGCAAGCGGCTCAGTAGTTAAAGTGTTTGTTGCATAAGTACAGGACCTGAGTTCTCATCTCCAGCATCCATATTCAATGCCAGGTGCAGTAGCGCCTTAAATCTCAGTGCTGAGGAGGTAGAGACAAGAGGATTTCTGGGGATCACAGCCAGGCTAGCTGCATCTGCGAGCTCCCGGTTCAGTGGGAGACACTGTCTCAATAATGAAGGATGATGTTAGGGATGAACCTCAGCTGGGAGAGTAGATGTTCTCCTCGTATACACAAAGCCCTGGGTTTGATCCCCACCCAGCACCACATAAACTGGTGCAAGGTGGTGCATGCCTATAATCTTAGCGCTCAGGACATGGAAGTAGTATGAACATAAGTTCAAGGTCACACTTGACTATGTGGTATGTTCATAGTCAGCCTGGAATACAAAAGACCTTGCCTCCAAAACCAAAACTAAATATATAAATAAATATGACAGTGATTGAGGAAGACACCCAATATCAGTCTCTGGCATTCATAGGTACACTTGTGCAAACACATTCACACATACACAGGCATACACACACACATGCACGTTTCTGCTTGGCTAAATTTTCATAAAATTTGTTAAAGGAAGAGTATGACCTAAACTCAGATTTAGTGTTCCTTAAGTTGTATTTTAGGACTTTATCTTACCTATTCATAATGGCTAATGTTTGGTTTCATTTTGTTTTAGCTTCATTTAGTCTTGGTTCATAGATTCTATTTCTAGTTACATTATATCCAATAGTCTTTAAGATCTTTGTAGACATTAAGCATATTTTTTCATTGAATAACCAAACATTCTCTTTTTTTAACATTTAAAAGTTTTAGCTGACATGTAATGATTATACAGATGTATAGAGTATGATGTGACGTTTTCATACATATTTAAAACATATAATTTTGTTAAGGTAATTACCATGTCTTTGACCTCAAAATTTTTATTTCTCCTTGTGGTAATAAAAATCTTCCTTTATAGCTCTTTTGAAATACACAGTCTGTGGCCACACCACCCTGATTGCATGAAGTCTTATCTGAAATGCACAAATTTATCATAATTGCTCTATTATGCCAGAGAACACTCCAGCTTGCTCCTCCTATCTGGCTAATTTTGTTTTTCCTCCCTGTGTTTCCCAGCCTCTGGTAACTATTAGTCTACTCCTTATGAGATAAGATCAACTTTTTTAACCTCCACGCATGAGTGAAACATGAAATATTTGTCCTCTGGGTCTTTTGCATTTAATCCAAAATAAACAAGTCCTCTAGGCCCATCATGTTAGCACAAATAATCCAACACTTGCTGAAGATCTACTAAGTGTAAGGTTTCCTTTACCCTAACCTATAAATGTGACAAAAGTAGGCATCGAGAGGCTGGGGCAAGTGCTTGCTGCAAAAGCAGCAGGACCTGAGTTCAGATCCCCAGAAGCATGTAAGATGCTGGGCCAGCTCCAGGGCTTGAGGGAAGGAGGACATGAAGATAGAGGGAGCCCTCTGCCTCTGCCTCTGCCTCCTGAGTGCTGGTGTTAAAGCACCAGGACCTGAGTTCAGATCCCCAGAAGCATGTAAGATGCTGGGCCAGCTCCAGGGCTTGAGGGAAGGAGGACATGAAGATGGAGGGAGCCGCCTGCCTCTGCCTCCTGAGCTCTGGGATTAAAGATGTGCACTGCCACCACCCAGTCATTACTTAATAGACTCTTAAAGGACTTAAATATTACAAACAGAAGTTCTTTTCTGCTTATATCCATTTGTAGGTCTTAACAGTTATCTGGCCCAGGTATACAGAGGCTTGGCTATAAGACCTAAGAATAAATGCCAGTAAGTTAATGGGGGATAATAATCTAAGTTATTAAGGTATAGTAATTATTTTGAAACAAACATTGGAAGGCCTTATGAAATTCCGACTTCTTTTGTTCCACATTACAACCAAGGATCATTTTGTGCCTAATTAATTTTTCCCATAGGAAGAAAAGACTGGTCAGAAGCCATCTGATGCCAAAGAAATAAAGTTGTATGCCCAGATTCCCCCCATAGAGAAGATGGACGCATCTCTATCCACACTTGGTAACTGCGAGTAAGTCCCCCTTTCTCATCCTCTTATTGTTGTTTCATTTTCCTTTCTTTTCATATACAAACTATAAAAATGTTTGCTTTCTGTAGTCTTTGTTGGTGCTATTTTAATTTCTCACTTGAAAAAGCCAAATATAAAAACTTGGTTTATGAAATTATTGATAAAGAGTGATACTGAAAAATACAACATCTTTTGTGCAGCTTTTATAAAATATTTGTAAATCGAAGTTTCCTAGCCTTTTGGGATAAGCTAGATAACACAATAAATTGTTACTTTGTTATGTAGCCTACTGCCTAAGCAGGCGGTAGTAGTTCAAAGTTAACCTGGGCAACTTATCAAGACTGTGTCTCAGAATAAGATAAAAAATAAAACTGTCGCTGGGTAGTGGTGGCGCACGCCTTTAATCCCAGCACTTGGGAGGCAGAGACAGGTGGATTTCTGAGT
>NW_022196912.1:99111087-99114165 GCF_008632895.1 Mastomys coucha
AAAAAAAAAAAAAAAACTGGGAAGGGAAATGGAGAGATAGTGGTCCAAACACTTGCCAACACTGAGAACTGGAGTTCAGATCTCCAGAACCTATATCAGCACTTGGTGATTCCAACTCAAAGGGCAGAGACAAGGAGTCCCCAGAGCAAGCTTGCCATATCAGTGTGCTCTGAGTCTGATTGAGAGAGCCTGCCTCGGTGAACAAGGTGGAAGAGTGATGGACTCAGGCCTCCACCTGTGTGTGCACACATGCACATCCTACACACATAGGGTAAAAGGTGGCGTGGAGGTCAGACTCTATACAAGAGGACTTGTCTAGCACTTGCATGTGCAAGGCCTTGAGTTCTACCCACAGTACAGTAATACAATAGTAAAACAAAATTAACAGTCCATTTCTTTCTCCTGTAAAGTTACCCACCAAAATAAAAATCATGTTTATTTACTAGATGCCCAAGAGATCACCCCTTAAAAAATGAAACAAACAAAACAAAACTTTAATATACAGTTCAAAATGCCTGGAATATACAGTAAGTATGAAAAAAAGGAATTAGCATCAACTTAAATTAGAATACATTATGAGACTAGTATTACCATTTGAGAATAATTGTAATGAGACTGGGCATGGTGGATATGCCTTTAATCTCAGTCCCTGGGAGGCTGAGGCCAGAGGATCTTTTTAGCACAAGGTCAGATGAAGTCCTGTCTCATAAAAAGAAACAAATAATTCTAGTTGGGATCAAATTATACTTATTTTATATTTTTACTTCTAGGTCTTTAAATATCAGGTTGATATTATTCCCTTTCATTTACTTTCTAAGCATTCCGTATAGTTTTTAGCAGGGTTCTATAGCTAACTTGAAACAATACTTTGAGACATTATACCCATGTTTGCAAGCTTCCTTGTCTCTAGTCAGGGCTATAGAGTACTCTAGCATTCCTGAAGGTCTTTCTTGTTCTTCACCCTGTGTTTATGTAATTCGGGTCCCTTCGCTTGCCCTTTCTGTGGGAGATAAGCCAGTCTCAGCTTCACAGCAGTATCATGTCTCCCAAGGCAGCCTTAGTGTCCTATTACATAAATGAATCGGACCCTTCCTGGGCACATATCTTCCAACCTGCTAGACTGATATCTTTGGCTTAAAAGGAAAAGCAAACATATTTAGTTACTGAGTACCACTTGTTCCTTGTGATGAAAGCATACCATAGCACAGGGAAAAAAATTTGCTTTAACTGTGACTTCAAAATAATCAAAATATGTTTTTATCATAAAGCCATCTGAAAGGCAGCAAGTTTGGGTTTTTTGGTTTTTTGGTTTGTTTTTTGTGATACACCAAAGCATGTCCTCAAAAAGCATACAGGGAGAGCCAGCCTGTTCGTGGTTTTGTGGACATCTTTTGGATAGGCTGCCTTAAGAGGAATTAGAGAATTTCTTCCCAACCATAGCATTAGATTTAAAGACATTCCTCTTTCCACTGCTAGTGGTCAAGAGTGGGTGAGTAGCTAGAAAATACGCGGCTTTAACCCTTTACTTACCAGCTACTTATATAGTAATTGCCTTTGCTTTTTCAAGCAGATTAAAAATGAATAATTCCTCCTCAAGTCAAATCATGAGGGTAAGATATATATGTTCTAGGGTTTCAATTTTGGCCCTGCCGTTTTGTAACTGTGTAATATTGGGAAAATTGTTTAACAGCTTTGCACCTCAATTTCATTTGTAAAATGCAATAAAAATAATATCTCAAAAAATGAAATATTTGATCAAAGAATACATGTACTAAACATTTAATAGATAACACCAAATTACCCTTTAAAGGTTTGTTTTTTTAATTCTCTATAATGAATGTGTATTAACTCTTATAATCAATGGGGAAAAAGATTTCAAAATGAAGGGTTAAATTCTATGACTGAAAGGGAAAAAGGATTCAGTATACAAAGAAACATGAATTTTAAAATCTTCCATGGGCATTACTATAGATAAATAACTTCTGACATTCCATTTAGGTTTTTCTTATTAATTAAATTTTTTCTTTTTCTTTTTTTTTTAAAAGGAAGCTTTCCCTGTCTACAAACTGCATTGAAAAAATTGCCAACCTAAATGGCCTAAGTAAGTGACCTACAGTCCAGATGGCTCTTGGACTTCTAGTCATGGAGCAGACATTCCCGAGACACTGTGTCACTCCAGGGGCTGGCACCTGTTGTAACCACAGTAAATGTCAGATGATGGAGACTGTATGTAAACCATGTCTTAAGTTTCCAAAAAAGAGGGAGGGGGTGGCGGCGTGAGAACTGAATATTTTAAAGTCCGTGGAAAACTTTTGTATATTTACAGTTGAGATGACTGAGACCACCAGCTTTCTCATTGTTTCTTGTTCATGTGATTTGTCCTGTGTGTGCTGTGAACTTGTGTTAAGTCCTCACTACCATGTTCTCTGGTCCCTTACCCTTGTGAATGGTGCCACACACCCCGGCCTCTGCAGTGGCCTCTGCTTATTTCCTCAGTTCCCAATGGCTCTGCGGCTAGTGAGTTAAGTGACAAATTTACTCTCTCATGGTTTTAGAAGGTGCAAATATGAAATTAGTTTCACTGAGGCAAAACCCGAGTCTCCTCTGAGGGTTTGGGAGGAGTCTTTTTCTTGCTGGTTCCGTTTTCTGGTGTCTGCCACGTTCTTTGACTTCTGAAGGCATCATACCAATTTCTGCTTTTGTGGTCCAAGTACCTTCTATTCTGTCTGTGTTAAATTCCTCCCTCCCTCCCATGAGGACATGTGTGCACTTTCAGCACACCCTTATAGTAAGAATGATCCCTATCTCAAGATTTCTTTTCTTTTTTTTTCTTTTCTTTTCTTTCTTTTTTTTTTTTTCAAGGCGGTGTTTCTCTGTAGCCCAGGCTGTTCTGGAACTCACTTTGTAGACCAGGCTGGCCTCGAACTCAAAAATCTGCCTGCCTCTGCCTCCCAAGTGCTGGGATTAAAGGCGTACGCCACCACTGCCCAGCAAAATTTCTTTCTTTCCTTCCTTCATTCCTTCCTTCCTCCCTCCCTTCCTTCCTTCTTCCCTTCCTTCCTACCTTTCTCCTCCTCC
>NW_022196912.1:99114235-99118741 GCF_008632895.1 Mastomys coucha
TTTTTATTGTTTTCAAGGCAGAGTCTTTATGTAGGCCTGGTTGTCCTGCAATTCACTATATAGACCAGGCTGTCCTTGAACATAGAGATCTGCTGGCCTGTGCCTCCCACCTGCTGGCTCTATCAAAAGGTCTTTAGATATCTACAAAGGACTTTTCTGCCCTACAGAGCAGCAGTTACAGGCTCCAGGGATTGGCATGTGGGTATCTCTCAGGGATCCAGTGTTTACTTTATGGCTTTCTTCTCACCCCACCAAGCCCTGCTCTAAGTCCATCCCTGAGTCATGTTTATTCTCCTCTGTGAAGGACCATGCAGATAATTGCTGCTTTCTATTTCCAGGATCTGAATCTTTACAATGTAGCACCTTATTAGTTTCCCCATAAGTGGAATTTATTAATGCCTTCCTATAAATGTACAAATCACAAACTGGGGTAGTTGGGGAACAGCATATGTCCTTGTAGCATAGGTTCTAATGTGCATTTAAAACATAATCTTATTTTTTTTCTTTTTTTTTTTTCAAGACAGGGTTTCTCTGTATAGCCCTGGCTGTCCTGGAACTCACTCTGTAGACCAGGCTGGCCTCGAACTCAGAAATCCACCTGCCTCTGCCTCCCAAGTGCTGGGATTAAAGGCATGCGCCACTACCACCCGGCTACGTAATCTTTTTTATGTCAGTCATAATACACTAAATTTGTATGTTTTGGGTGCTTTGTGTGTTTTGGGTAAGAACACGTATGCATATTGTGTGTGTTTAAGTCAGAGGCTGACATTAGGTGTTGTTCTTCAGTAGCCATATATACCTTGCAGTGTAAAAAAAGCTTTCTTATAGCTGGGCTATGGTGGTGCACACTTTGAATCTTAGCATTCAGGAGGCTGAGGCAGGTGTATCTCTGAGTTCAGTGACATCCTGGTCTCAGAGTGAGTTCTAGGACAGTTAGAGCTACACAGAGAAACCCTATCTTGGGGAAACAAACAAACAAAGGCTTTCTTTTCTGGTCAACTAGACCAAGCCAGCCAGTTCCAGGGATCTTCCCATCTTCACCTCACTAGATCTGGGATTACAAGTGCACAACAACCAGCTTTTTCATGGGTTTGGGAATGAGACTCAGGTCTTCATGCTAGCTCTGAACTATCCACTGAGCCTACAACACACTCAGTTGAGGTCACGACCTTTTAAAGGATCATAATTGGTGTTGTTTGAGACTCGTGACTGTGGTTATGGTGTTCTGCAGTTAACTGTCACACAAATGCCAGAGTTCTCATTCTGAAAGCACCATACTCCACAGTAGAGAGCTTTCATCAGTCCTCTTGCCTAATACAAAGGTAATGTCTAACGCTCCTGTCCAAGTCAACTAAAAGCTCATCCTGCCTGGTCGTTCTCAAATGGGACTATGCTGTTTCTTTGTTGGCTTGCGTGTTGGTTTTCTTTGTTTGATTCATTTGGTTTTGTTTGCAGCTTGGTCTCCTGTGTAGCCCTAGCTGTCCTGGAACTCACTATGTAGACCTAGTTGACCTCAAACTCACAGAGACCCACCTGCCTCTTCTTTCTGGGTGCTGGGATTAAAAGTGTGTGCTACCATGCTTGGCCATACATTTTTTATAATTTTTGTATGTTTGCTATACAATGTTCTTCATTGAGTACAGCCTTGTTGTCTTACAAGAAAAATCTGTGAGAAATTGAGGTTAGGATCAAGAATGTCACGTTAAGTGCCCCATCCTCTCTAGGACCTCCCAGATCTCCACCGTTATGATCATTACTTTGAAAGTATTTATAATAATTTACCTTGGGTTTTAACATTTGCCTACTAATGCAGTTGATGTAAAGATCAAGTGAGCTAATATATGTAAAGTATAGAACTTATATGGTACATGTAAAATAAAGACTAAAGCTGGATATGGTAGTGTACATATATAATTGGGAGGCTGAGGAAGGTGTTTTGAGTTTGAGGACAACATGAGCAACCTTGCAGGACCTTGTCTCAAGAATAAAACTTTGTTTAAAGAGGAAGGAATGAAACTAGGCACAGTGCCTAGATTTTTTTTTTTTTTTTTTTTTTTTTTTTTTTTTTTTTTTTTTTTTTTTTTTTTTTTTTTTTTTTTTTTTTTTTTTTTTTTTTTTTTTTTTTTGATACAGGTTTTCTCTGTTTAGCCCTGGCTGTCCTGGAACTCATTCTGTGGACCAGGCTGGCCTTGAACTCAGAAATCCACCTGCCTCTGCCTCCCAAGTACTGGGATTAAAGGTGTGTGCCACCACTGTCCGGCATGCCTGAAATTTTTTAAAGGGGCAATAGAACAGCCCCCCAAATTTACTTTATACTCTTCTATTGTGGATTCTGAGAAACGAAGTCAGGTCTTCAAGTTTGGCAGCATACTAAGCCTTGCTAGCTCTCCTGCCCATTTTATAATAGAGCGTTTTTTAATTCACTGTGCAGAGATACTTATTTTGTAAAGTTCCTTATAGCATGTTGTTCTACTAGAGTCATGATAGTCATGTGTATATTTTTCATAACCAAAATGCTTTCTTTTCACCACAGAAAACTTGAGGATTTTGTCCTTAGGAAGAAACAACATAAAGAACCTCAATGGACTGGTAGGTTGTGTGTTTCTTTATAAAAAGCATACACTTTTTTAAAAATAAAAATAATGTTTTTAGATGGTAGAAACTTTCCAGGTAGAAAGCCAACTGTGACAAGTAGCAAGAAAGCCCCGACAGTAAATGGCTCGCAGCTTGCTGGGCACTCGTGTTTTCAGTGCTCTGTCAGGAAGGGGAAATTGGACTGTACATGCCATCTTATCTTTTTATCTTTACTCATCTATTTTCAGTATTTATTTATTTATTGTATGTGCATGTGTGTTTATGCTGTGCCATGGCATGAGTGTGAATGTCAATTCCCTTCCACTTGTGGGTCCTGGGAATTAAACTCAGGTCATCAGACTTGGCAGAAAGCATACCTATGCACTGAGCCACCTCACCTCACCTCATAGCATGCATGAGCTTACATTATAGAAGAAATGCTAACAGATCATTATACATCAGGTGGAAGATAAGGAGATAGCTGAGTGGGTAATGTGCTTGCTGTATATGCAGTGGTACCTGTGTATGTTTCCCTGCATGCAGAGAAATTAGGCATGGGGCATACTGTAATCCCAGCAATGGGAAGCAGAGGCAGGAGGATTCTGAGAGCTCAGTAGCCAGCTTAACCAATTGGTGAGCTATTAGGTTTAGTGAGAAAGAAACCTTGTTTTAAAAAATAAGGTAGAGACTGAGAGAGATAGACACCCAACTCTGACCTCTGGCTTCTACACACACACACACACACACACACACACACACACACACACACATGCGTAGTCATACATGCATGTGCATATACACCAAATAGAGTTTACATGAGTTTATTAGTTTTACATGTATCTAAGTATCAGACATTATTTCTTTCTGTTTCTCCAAATGACTAGCAATGTTTAGAAAAGTCTCTTTTGAGGCTGGATAGAGGGCTCAGTAGTGAAGTGCACCAGCTTCTCTGGTTGAGGACCCAGGTTTGATTCCCATTCCCACCTGTCCACTCACACCATTCTGTAACTGTAATTCCAGGGATCTGATGCCCTCTGTCGTCTGCTGCAGGTACTGTATGCTCATGTATGCACAGGTGCAAGTTCAGGGAAGACACCCATACACACAAATAAGAAGTACTTTTTAAAGCCCCTTCCCTCTGCCTGGGAACGCTGTCCACTAGACTCTGTGTGTATGAGTGAGTCTGCTTGGTTAGCTTCTTCTCATTCGTTCCGTGAGTCCCGCTGCCTGTCTGATGCTATATATATATATATATATATACACACACACACAAATTAAAAAATTTGTTGAATTCATGAATGTAAATTCCTTTTGGAAATCTTAATAGAAATGCATTAAATATATAGACTTATTTGATTGGCATCTTTATAGCAATACATTTTTCTTACAGGAAGATTAGCTCATTTTGTTGTTCTTCAATACAATTATATATAAGTTGTAATTTCTATAAGGTGGTGGTTCTCAAGCTGTGGGTTGTGACCCTTTGAAGGTTGAACAATCCTTTCCCAAGGTTCACCTGAGACTATCGAAAACACAGATTTTATGTTATGATTCATGAAAGTAGCAAAATTACAGTTATGAAGCAGCAAGGAAAATAATTTTATGGTTGGGGGAGGGGTCACCACAACACAATGACCTGTATTAAAGGGTTGAAGTATTAGGCAGGTTGTGAACCACTACTATAAAGCCTTCTACACTTCTTGAGCAAAAAGGCATTCCTGGGAATTTATAGTTCTTATTGCTGCAATAAATGAGGAAGCCTTTCTTCAACATATATAAGAGAAAGCTATTTTTTTTTTGTATCTTTGAACATACCACATAGTCAAGTGTGACCTTGAACTTATGTTCATACTACTTCCATGTCGAGCGCTAAGATTATAGGCATGCACCACCTTGCACCAGTTTATGTGGTGCTGGGTGGGGATCAAACCC
>NW_022196912.1:99119131-99123865 GCF_008632895.1 Mastomys coucha
CCCAAATACTTAGGCTGCTGACAGATTTTTGTTCAAAGTCTAGCTATAGATAGAGATGCATGGTTTGCCAGGCAGTGGCAGTGCACGCCTTTAATCCCAGCACTTGGAAAGCAAAGGCAGGCGGATTTCTGAGTTCGAGGCCAGCCTGGTCTACAGAGTGAGTTCCAGGACAGCCATGGCTACACAGAGAAACCCCGTCTTGAAAAAAACAAACAAAAAAAAAAAAAAAGAGAGAGAGAGAGAGAGAAAGAAAGAATTAGAAATTGGCTAGTGAGATGGCTCAACGGGTAAGAGCACTGACTGCTCTTTCGAAGATCCTGAGTTCAAATCCCGGCAACCACATGGTGGCTCACAACCACCCTTAATGAGATCTGATGCCCTTTTCTGGTGTGTCTGAAGACATTTACAGTGTACTTATTCATAATAATAAATAAATCTTTGAAAAAATGATTTGGAAATCACATATTCTAAAGTCTTAGAAGCAATGTAATATTATCTGAATTCTTCATACAAATCAAACAAGAATGATCTGTTACTGTATGATCCAAAATGGTCTTAACAGCAGCCCGTCAAACCTCCCGGCTCCCACACCTCCTGACATACTGATCACAAGACGTCCCTTACTTGTTTGATTTCAGTATTCACGATGTTGTGTTGACAGAACCCAGAGCACACATGTGCTAAGGCCAGGCTCCACCCTTAGCTACAGCTCTCTTCTCAGTTTTTAATATTTTTTTGTGCTACATCATCACACTTTATGGAGACATTAGAAAGACAGAAATCCATGACAATCAAATTGTATATAATGAAACTTAAATTATCTGAAGACTAATTCTTTTGCTCTAAAACTTATGTGTGATGTTGTAATTAAATAATTTGGGAGAAGATGTCAGAATATTAGTTTAGAAATCTTAATTAATCCCAATTTTCTGGTGTAGGAGTGCGGAGACGGGAGTAATTAAAATCCCTTCACTGTCTGCTTGGAAAGCTAAAGCTGAGATGAAATGTGGCTTGAGATGGCTCTGTTAGCCCAGGCTACCGTGTTTTCAACTTTCTCCTAGTTTTGCCATGATGAAAAATTCATTAAGGATTTTAATTCTTCCATAGTCTTTTAAAGGACAGTTACCCAGAGTTAGATCTGAGCCCACAAGACATTACCATAGAGGGATATGTAAATTGTAAGGCTGAGGGAAAACACAAATAGAAATAGAGTGGGCCCTGCCCAGCACTTTTTTTTAAAGGAAAAGATCATTGCATTTGTCTAATGTTACTGAAAATCTTTGTGCAAATGGTGATTGTCTAAAATTTAAGAGGCAGTATACTATAACTTTTATGCTAGTAGAAAGATCAAGTGTTTAAAACTGAATTTTATATATCAGAATGATGGGGTCTAAAGAGATAGCTCAACTAGTAAAGCGTGTGCTGCACAGCACAGGTGGCTGTGTTTGACCCTTAAAACCATCATAGTATGGGACTCTAATCCAGAGCTGGAGAAGCAGAGATGGGATCCCCGAGGTTTTCTGGCCAGTTAGCCTAACCAAATTGATGACAGTAAGAGACCTTGTCTCAAAGAACAAGGTAGGCAACTCCTAAGGAATGACATACAAGTACACAGTGATAATGCCGATTGAGGCTTGGGTAGTGAGACCGAGAGATAAGATCGGATAAATATAGCAAAATGGGCACGGTATGTTCTGGACATATGGGCGCTTAGAATACAGAATTCTCTCAATGTTAATAGTTAATTTTTTCTCCAATAAATGTTGAGAAAAACTTGAATTTTAAGCAAGTTCTGGTACTTAATATAAATGAGATTTTAGTGTCCTACAATACAAATAAACTAAATTGGTTTATCTACTTTTAAGTTTTCTTAGGACCAAATAATATAACCTATAAGAAAGTAATTTGGAATTACCACTCAAGAAGACAGAGTGGTGCCATTACTTCTCCTCTTATGATTTCAGGAGCTATTTTGAATGTTTGTGAAGCTATTGGAGAATAGAGTTTAGATCCACTTAATAGGGGAGGAATGTTCTGTTCATTCCTTCATGAAATAGAACTTCCACAGAGTGTCATCTCTTCAGCAGGTGGACTGGCAAGTCTCAGATCTTTTTAAAAGCCTTTCTGTATGTTTGTAAGGGAGGAGACAGGTACTCAGGTTAAAAATAAGAGTGTAAATCTAATGTTTTCCTCCCTAGGAAGCAGTAGGAGACACACTAGAAGAACTGTGGATCTCTTACAATTTTATTGAGAAGTTGAAAGGGATCCATGTAATGAAGAAGCTGAAGATTCTCTACATGTCTAACAACCTGGTAAAGGACTGGGGTAAGCTGAGAGCACTCTTGCAGGCTTCTGCCTATTTATAGAAAACAGCCAACAGGAGCTAGGTGTACAGTGATGCATAGCTGTAATCCCCACACTCTGCAGGCTGCGGCAGGACAGAGTTTAAGGTAGTGAGACTTACCTCTCAACACACTAATAAAAAGAGAAAACCCCCAATCAGGGAAGAGCACATAAAATTAGACTCTTGATTTCTAATTGCAGAGAAAACAGCTTTAGGAGTAACTATAGAAATTCCAAATTTTAAATATGAGAAGTGTATGCTTAACTATTTACTTAGGCCTGGGAAAATGGTTCATGGGCAAAGTGCCTGCTCCATAAACATGAGGACCTGAGTTCAAATCCACCATATCCATGAAAGCTGGGAATAGTCAGTGGGCATCTGCAGTCCGAGTGGTGTAGGATGGGGAGGACAAAGGGTCTGGGGCTTGATGGGAGTGGACTCATCGAGCCCAAATTCAGTGAGAGGTCCTGAGAGGTCTACAAACAAGGTGCCAAAGATTTGAGGAAGACATCTCCACATACACATACACACTTACACATTGACTCATAGTAAATATGGTTGTGTGGGTCTTGGTCCTATTAATCATGAAAAAAAAGTATTATCCAAAGGCTGGAGAAATTCATTTAAATGTAATGAACATGGAAGGCTGATTTGATGCCTACATTGTTCTGCCTCTTTTGTGTGTTACTCTTTCAGCATGTTCTAACATACACCATAAACTATGCCAAAAGCTTAAAAGGCGTGTTGAGTGGATGGAATGTTGTTCCAACCTCCAGGCAGTTCACAGCTGACAGGGGGCATGTTTAGTAAAGCTCATATTTCTAAAAGTGTTATAAGTTCTGTGGTGAGAATCTGGGTGAGTTGTTTTGAGAACTCAGAGATGATGGGGTACACAGAGACTAAGGGGGTTAGTGTAGCCTCTCCTGATGCGGCACCTCAGCACTGATTGCTGTTCTTTCCAGCACTGAGCCTTCTCTGTTCATCCCATCATTAGGGCAGTATTAAAGGGAGAAGAGAGGTTTTCACACACCCCCAATCCCATAATTTCCTCAAATAATGACTTTCCGTGGTAAAGCTTCTCTTAATCTTCAAAATCTTACCACCTCCCTGCATAGTCACAAATGGAGTTAGTGACTGAATTCTGTCCCCCAAACCCTGAGAGTGCAACACTGACATTTATCAACATGGGAAATGTCTGTGCTTGCAGCTGAGTTCCTGAAGCTGGCAGACCTGCCGTGCCTGGAGGACCTGGTGTTCGTGGGCAATCCCCTGGAGGAGAAACATTCTGCTGAGGGCAACTGGATCGATGAAGCAACCAAGAGAGTGCCCAAGCTGAAGAAGCTGGATGGTGAGTGCCCCTGGGGCTGACATAGGCTCTGTTGTTGGGATTTGTAGTTTGTCTTTTGAGA
The DNA here is from genome assembly GCF_008632895.1 of Mastomys coucha. Lineage (NCBI taxonomy): Eukaryota > Metazoa > Chordata > Mammalia > Rodentia > Muridae > Mastomys > Mastomys coucha. The sequence goes on from NW_022196912.1 coordinate 99,122,885, forward strand.
CGGAGTTGTTTATATAGTTTAGGCAAGCCTAGAATTCCCTATGTAGTCTAGGCTGGCCCCAAACTCACAAGTTCTAAGACTAAAGCCACCACACTCAACTATAAGTCATTCTTAATAACTCTCTTGGATGATGCCATCATTGTAGAGGAAGTCATGAGGAAAAGTTTATAGGTCAGTGGTCCCCAAGGATTCTAACAGGTGTATCTATTGTCCCCATTCCCAGGACTCCTGTAGGACACACACACACACACACACACACACACACACACACACACACACACGCAGTGTTAGAAATGAGATGTCCTGAGGCTTCCTGCCACAGCCTCGTAACATACCCGTGTTGTGGGAATGGGCATTTTGTTTAGTTGTTTTTGTTTTTGAATGAGGTTTATGGTGATTATAAGATTCTCTCTCTTTTTTTAATTAGGTATTTTCTTTATTTACATGTAAATTTCTCCTTTCCTAGTTTCCCCTCAAAAAACAAAGAAACAAACAAAAACAACAAAAACAAACCCCTGTTGCCTCCCCCTTCCCCGTGCCTGCCACCCCACCCTCTCCCACTTATTGGCCCTGGCATTCCCCTACACTGGGGCACAGAACTTTCACAGGGCCGAGCTCCTCTCCTCCTATTGATGATCGAATTGCAATCCTCTACTATATACATGCTGCCAGAACAATCAGACCCCTCCATGTGCAGTCCTTGGTTGGTGGTTGAGTCCCTGGGAGCTCTGAGGGTACTAATTAGTTCATATTATTGTTTGCCCTAAGGGGCTGCAAACCCCTCAGCTCCATTGGTCCTTTCTCTAACTCCTTCACTGGGGACCCTGTACTCAGTTCAATGGTTGGCTGTGAGCCTCTACATCTGTATTAGTCAGGTACTGTCAGAGCCTCTCAGGAGATATTAGGCTGGCTTGCCCTTCCTTCAGTCTCTGCTCCATAGTTAATCCCTGCAACTCCTTCTGTGGGTATTTGGTTCCCCCT
>NW_022196912.1:99125120-99156734 GCF_008632895.1 Mastomys coucha
TTGAAAATGCTGTCTTTTTTCCCCTGGATGGTTTTAGCTCCTTTGTCAAAGATTAAGTGACCATAGGTACGTGTGTTCATTTCTGGGTCTTCAGTTCAGTTCCATTGATCTACCTGCCTGTCACTGTACCAATACCATGCAGTTTTTATCACAATTGCTCTATAGTACAGCTTAAGATCCGGCTAAGATTCTCTTCTTAAATAAATCACAAGTATTCATTTCCTCCTATTGGCGTTAAAAACCAGGGCCAGAATTCCCCCATCCCAGAACCCCTGCATCCCTCTCCTGCCATCCTTGGGATGTACCTTTCTACTCTGAGAAGAATCATTACCACCTTCACATTATCCTGTGCCTCTGCACTAACCGATTCTTCCCAGTGTTCTAAGTTTTTCAGAGACAAAAGCAAGTATGTTTGTGGTCTCCTTTTGTGTTTCATTCTGTCCCTAAAACAACCATGCCCATGCTCACTTGCCCAGTTGACTGAAGGAAGAATGGAAAATATGCAGCGCTGGCAGCAGTGGTGATGGTGATCACTGTACTGTGTCAGATACTTTCCATGCCCCTTTATCACTTACTTGCATTGGCACTCATATCCAAACTAGAGAACTTAGGCGCTCATCCTTCACAACACACTGTCAGGACAATAGATGCATCTGCTTCACTTGTTGGGGACCACTAAGTTTAAATGCTTTCAACGTGTGTAATCATCCCCATAATCAGGAAAATGACCATGGGCTGGGATGGTGGCTCAGTGCTCAGATGCTGGCCTTACACAATAAGTCCTTCATAAGGGCTTGAGTTTGATCCCCAAAGTTCATGTAAAAAAGCCAGGTGCCATAGTGCAAGCTTGTAGTCACACAGATGAACATGCACATGTGCATACGCAACATGATGAACACAATACAAGGTTTCTTGTGCTCTTTGTACTCCCTCATTGCTTCTCCCCACTCAGTCTCTGACCTTCTGTCTATCTCTAGATCAGTCTACTTCAGAGTTTTAACTGAGCCATGCTAAATGTTTCCCTTTCTCCCCTGAAGAGACATACCTAGGCCTAAAATGACATGGCACAGTTATAATCATGAGGCCAGTTTCCAAGGTAATAGCAATGTGCTAGCTCTAACACACAGGCTGTTTTTGTGAGCCTTTAAATGATAGTAGTTAGAGTTGCATAGACGAAGTGAAATCCTTCCCTAATCCTAAGAGTGAAACAAGCCAGGTATGGTGGTGCACACCTTTAATCCCACTACTCAGGAGACAGGCAGATGGATCTCTGACTTCAAGGCTAGCTTGGTCTACATAGAGTTCTAGGACAGCCTAGAAAAAGGAAGAGACCAGAAATAATTTTTTTTTTATAATTTTAGGTACTCCAGTAATTAAGGAGGATGAAGAAGAGGAAAGCTAAGGCTGTACTTTCCATTTTGTGTTAATTTATTTAAATGTTATGAGAAAAATAGATAAGTTTTGTATAATTGTCTATTTTAAAGATTTTGTGGGGCAGAGTTCTTAAGATAAAACACATCTCTCACTTTCATCCTTAAAAAAAAAACCATTCAGTGTTTCTCCTTAAACTAGTACCACCAGCTTTAGTCCAGTCCACCTTCGGAAACTACAAATGTCCTGGGTTTTTCCAGTCACATATGTCAGTTGTCTCCTAGGATTTATAGATCAATCATTTTTAACAGGAAAGGGACCTGTTATTTGTACTCAGTTGCTTAGTATTTTTTAGCCCAGGCATTTTAAAGATAGATTTTCCCATTCATAGAAGGTTGAGACCCTTATAATTCAGAAGCACAAATGCAACACCCCATTGCTTCAGAAGCAGCGTGGTGGTAGGACACATTCCCATTAGAACACAGCGGCACCGAGACGCAGGAGTCCAATGCCTAATTGGAAACCTTGGTCAGAAGAGGAAGAATGGCTGTCTTGGAGTCTTCTTAACTCATGGTCTATTTTCTTCCTTTTCCAAAAATGTGTGCACTGTCAACTGGAATTTAGGTTGTGCTACATGGATGGCTGCTTAAGTCATTGTGTACAACCAGACACCCCATGGTCCCCATCAGTGGCTAAGGCAACTGGCAGGATTACCCCTTGATAGTACTGCAGCTACAGCAGCTCTTGTGGACTTTGCTTTACGCAGATTTTTAAAAATAATTTCTCATGTGTTTAAAGCAGTAGTCAATAGTCCTACATATCTACCCTTGAGATTTCTAAAACCTTTACCCTAATGATTTACCCAGATGCCCTTTGCTTTATAGTTATAAGGGCACACACTTACAGACTGAATTTGGTACCTATAAATAAATGGAACAGTATTTCAAAATTTATTTTTGAAAGGATCTAAGTGAAACAGCCTTTAAAGTGTATCATGTAAGTGCTATGGAGGAAAGAGAAAGGTGTTTTGGGGTGGACCCCAGGCAAATGGCAATATGTAGTAGATTGTCTCCTGTGGAACACTGTAGGTGTCTAAACCTCAGACCTGCAAAGCAATAGTTAAGTGTGAAGATTATAATTTATCATGTAAGAAGAATATTCTGAAAGATATAAAATGTCATCAGCACCAGATGAAGTCTCTAGTGGGCCAAGATAGAATCATTGACTGATTGCAGAGAAGTAGTCAGGAACCACTGCCAAATTGTGCCTAAAGTCTCAGCCAGAGGCTGCCGACTCTTATCCCTGAAAGTTATCACAGGGAAGGGGGCAGGATCCTTTTTTTAAAAAAAATGATTACATAGGTAGTCTTGGTTTGAGAACTCAAGCTATCATTTCAGTAAAATGACTCGATTTCTGTAAGAGTCCAGCTGGTCAGGAGGGACCGCTGCTTTGACAATCAATTCTGAATCCATACAAGGATGCTTGTGAGCTGGAGAGCCAGCTCAGAGGCTGAGACCGCCTGTTGCTCAGGACCGTGTGGAGGCTCACAGCCTCCTGGAGCCCCAGGGGATCTAATGTCCTACACAGACATACGTGGAGGCAACACACTAAATACAGAATATTCCTTATAGTGCTCCTTTTTAGCTTTTATGGTAGGAAGAAACTTTACCCTGACTGGCTTAAATGTTCAAAACCATTGGCATTTCTCTTCTGAGCAACAGTGGTGAGACTTCCACGGTGGTGCAGAAGCCTCTAAGCTGAGGGGACACCGTTGTGGTTGCTTGTAGTTTACACAGGTGAGCCCTGCTCCAGCTGATGCTGTGCCTCCCGGGGTAGCTGGGAGTGAGGATGGGAAGTGGATGGCTTCAGACTGGCTCTGTGAAGTGACTTACAGATGTGTGTCTGTTTCCAAATTCTGTAGTTGGGAAACACCCACCCCTCCCCCATTTCTCAATGTCTTTTAATCACTGGTGGTTCTCAGAGATGTGCAAGGTGCTTTTCTGTGTCCATTTCACACACACACACACACACACACACACACACACACATACACACACACAAACCATTTTCAGCTCCTCATCACAAATATTGGAATGACTTAGATGCATCGCTGTTCCTGGAATTAAAGCCAAAATGCACTCACTTTGAAAGTGGAAGGCCAGCCTGGTCTACAGAGCAAGTTCCAGAATAGCCAAGGCCACACAGAGAAACCCTGTCTTAAAAACACAAAACCAAAAGAAAATTGGGGGTGGGGAGAAGGAAGGAAAGAAAGGAGGAAAGAAAAGGAAAGAAAGGAGGGAAAGGAAGGAAGGAATTGGGGCTGAGTACATGAGAAAGTTAAGGTTGTCCTCCCCGCTCACTCTAATGAATCCTGAAGTCTTCTTTTATTGCTAAAAATGTAGTTGAGGAAGATGGGGCTTATGCCATTCAGACTGGAGGTGGGGCCAACTTGGAATAGACGCTTTCTGTGATCATTTGAACTTCTAGTATTATAATGATAGGGTGCAGGGACAGCCCAGTATTTTAATTTTTCACCATCAATATGATGTTGGTATGTTAGAATTCTCCTTCCTATGTTTCCTAATTCTGAGCTAATGGCCATATTACCTAGCTAGACTTTGCAAGGAAGGCCCCATACTCCCTGCTTACTGCACCAGAGATCCTCAGTGTGGGTACTGTTTACATTTAGGACTGTGGGACTCACTCTCAGAGCCTCAGTGTGGGGCTGTGCACTGTATGCAGTCTAGCTGCATCCCTGTCTTTTATTCCCTAGATGTCAGGAGCTCCTCTCCAGTTATGGTAACAAAAGATGGCTGCAAGCATTGCCCACTGAGCCCTGGAGCAGGTGGGACAGCCAAATTCTCTAGATAAGAGCCAGTGTCTCCTGTCCCAGTATTCCTCTGTACAGGCTGTTCACCTTCAGTCTGTAGTCCGTGCATTATTGTGAGAGATGGTGACATTTTACCATCATAGTTGGAGCTGACCAGATATGTTGCCCTTTGATGCAATGTTCAGTTTCATGTTCCCCACACAGCCTTAGAAGCTCAGGCCTAGAAACTGTAACTTCTGTCTGTAGGATTTCAACTTGAGTTTCTTGTCCCCTGCTCACATTAGGACAATGGTTGATCACTTAATCTACCTCTGTCACTGTCAACAGAACTCAACTTTACGATAGATTTTGTTTTGTCTCTAAAGTTTAATGTTTGGATTATACTTTGGAAAGTGTGTCATCCTGAACAGACTGTTCTGTAGACCGTGTCAGTCATTAAGTCTAGACTGTGTTGTATTGAGTTGCTCACACCTGAAGTTAGCTGGTACAGGTGTCCAGTGTCACTGACCAGAAGGGCGCTGACTGCTCAGTGACTTGGGATGCTTCTGGGGCTGCCCTAAGTGTGGCTCTGCAGTGGACGTTTCTTGTTGATAGGTGTTTGTCACGGGTCTGAAAGCAGGAAAGGGAGCAATGGAAATAACTCTGTCATTGGCTCAGAGTTGGTGACATAGAAAATGGGGGAATCTTTTACCTGGGCTATTTTGGTTTTTTGGTTTTTTGAGGTCAAAACGAACCAACCAAGCAAACAAACAAAAGCAGTTAGCCAGCCTAGAAAGTTTGCATTTAACCATTCACTTTGAAAAATGGATGAGGAGTTATTGTCTCTGACTGAGGTAGTTGTTCACAGTTCACTGAGACTGTAAACGGTAGTGCATGGGTAAGGGGAGAAAACCTGTCCTTCCCACAGTCAGCCTCAGATGCTCATGGGCTTCGTGTGGGCCGAGAGTGAGTCTGCGAATAAAGAAGCGACAGTCAGTGCAGCAGTCGGGCTGTGTGTGACAGCTGAGTAGGCCGTAGGCCTTTATCCCTACCTCGGGTGAAAAGTATAAGTGTAGAACAGAGTTGCATCAATAGTCACTCAACTTTTAGAATTCCATGTTTGTGTCTCTATGCCTGCCTTTTGTTCATCTGTAACTGTAAGAAAGGAAACAGACAGGAAAAACTAGACTTCTAGCCTGATAGAAATTGGTTCACTGAACATGTGAGAAATTCTAATTGGATTCTCATTGATTTCCCATATTAGGCAGATTATAAAGGACTCACACAACCAATTATGATCTGACAAATTTAAAAGAAGGAAGAGAGAATAAACTATTTTTAAAATAGCTTTGCACTTTAAAATTATGAGTGTGGCTCATGGGAATGCACACAGAAGTCCAGACTCAGACGTCAGCCTTTGTCCATAAGCGGCATTGCTGTCTGTCTTCATGGTCACTTAGGACTTTGCCTTTCTCATTTGGGTTGTATCCAAGGCCATCCCTCTGGGAGGGTGGGAAATAGCTTTTCTCTTCAGAATAGAAACTTTGGTTTGGTTTAGTTTGGTTTTGGTTTTTCAAGACAGGCTTTCCCAGGATGTCCTGGAACTTACTCTGTATGTAGACCAGGTTGGCCTCAAAGGCAGAGATCCACCTGCCTCTGCATCCCTAGTGCTGGAGTTAAAGGCGTGTACCACCACCGCCTGGCCCGTATCTAGATTTAAAAATTTCATTTTATTGTTGGCTACTTTACATGGTAGGTCTCCAATCAATGGGAGACCTTGCCTGTGAGGCTGTTGCCGAGTGGGACCACTCCTGTCAGTGGCCAGTGGAGAGCAGAAGACAACACACAGTCCACCTGCTTCTCCCAGGTTGTTGTTCATGACCAAGAGCATCATTCTCAAAGCTTTGACTTCTAGAACCGTGTTCATTCTGAAGAACATTTTAACATCTGTTAATGCTTTGGTAATAATCTTTTATACACAGGACTTTTGTAGCATGACTTTATGACTAAACTTATTGTGCATTAAATTATTTAGTAATATTGAGTTTCTGAATGTTATTTTGTGAAACTTGTTTTAAAATAGTAATAAATCATGTTATTTTATAAAAAAAAAAAAAGTCCTTTTGTTACTATGTTCTAGTTAATATAGAGTAACTCCCATGATATTTGATTTCTGAAGCAATTCAGCTTTTGAGTAGAGTCCATGCATGTGGTAACAGGGTAACAGGGCCAGAGACATGTGGTGGAGAGACATTTTTTTGTTTTGTTTTGTTTTTTCTCTGCATAGCCCTGGCTGTCCTGGAACTCACTCTGTAGACCAGGCTGGCCTCGAACTCAGAAATCTGCCTGCCTCTGCCTCCCAAGTGCTGGGATTAAAGGCATGTGCCACCACTGCCTAGCTGTGAAGAGACACTTAACTCAGATGGACTGATGACTGATTGATTGATTGATTGAGGCAAGGTCTCAGGTGTAGCCCTAGTTGACCTAGAACTCACTCTGTAGACCAGGCTGTTCTCAAACACAGAGATCTGCCTGCTTCTGCCTCCCAAGTGCTGGGATTAAAGGTGTGCGCAACACCCAGCTGAACCAATCTCTGCTAATTTCTTCCTCACTTAGCCCCAGTAAGAATGTCCTTTGCTGACTTTCTAACTCCCCCCGCCATTGTGTGTCCACTGGAGAGAGTGTTCCCACAGTCAGCAAGCATTTCTGCACTTGACCATCCCTAGTAAAGGTAAGCTGAGAGACCTGAGAAGCAGGGTAACCCCACAGGATTAGGAGTACATACATTTGCCAGTGTATAGCCTGTGCTGTCAGTCAAAATGTAATAAAACTGCCATGCAGCTTCTACGATCCCACTGGTCTTTGAATATCTTTCCAAAAAAACAGAATTTAAAAGTTTTTGAGCTTATAGAGAGAACAAACCAAATCATAGTTACTTTTAATTCACTGTTTTCGTGCTCAAAGGATGTGTGTCATTCAGCATCTTAGGAGACTGAGGCAGAGTCTAGGCAAGTTCAAGAATAGCCTAGGCTACAGAGGAAACTCACCTCAGAAAGACTGAGGATCCGGGAATGTACACATGCTTTGTATTACATATGGATGTAGGGCACGCAGATACGCACAGTTCTTATATTTAATTAAATAGTAAAATACTTTTCCTCATAGGATTCAATCTATCAGCCACATAAAGAAAGTATTCTAAATATGTTGGCACAAGCCTATATACCACCAGCACTAGGGAGGATGAGTCAGGAGATTATCAGTTCAAAGCCAGCCTCAGCTACGTAGCAAGTTATAGGACAGCTTCCGTTGTACAGTGTGAGACTTCTAAAACAACCAACTCAATGGGCGGGCTTGCCATACAGTGGTGAAGTACTTGACCTGCATGCATGTGGTATTAGGATTAGCAACTCCTTGTTGCTGAAGAAAACAATCTAACAACCACTGAGCTGAGGTTGTGTTGGCAGGACAGCATGGGCTGGTGAGGTGGCACAGCATGTAAAGGCTGTTCCCATCAAGCTGCCAACCTGAGTTTGATTCCCCCAGACCTTCATGGTGGAAGGAGAGAGCTGATGCCTACAAGTTGTCCTGTGTCCTCCACATGTTTTTGCCTATAATCAAAACATGTACTTTGTTCCTATGTGAAGCCAAGGACGCCGACAACATGAAAAATGCAGACTCCGTCCTTGTTTTTAAGAACATATATCTAAGTGAGTGTGGTTGGTTAGCATGTGATAGCAGAATTCAAGCTTGTATAAAAGTGTAAGAAGTTGAATCTTATGTTGAGGGACCCACGTGGTAGGAGGAGAAAATGGATTCCTGCAAGCTGTCCTTGACTTCCGTATTCATACCATAACATGTACACCAACATACACACACACAATATTTTAAAAAGAAAAATCTAGAAGAACAGGTAAGAACAGTAGCATCCACAAGCTAACCATCACAATTAAAAACAGCACCAGAGTCCTGTCACCCCACTCTCTGCCCGAGTTGGTAATATACTGGTGTTCCCATGAGGCAGAACTTAGAGATAGACAGTCCACATTACACCAGCTCTAGTCTTAAACCCTAAAAGAAAATTTCATGGCATTTCCAGATTTACCCAAGAGCTCAGAAGTGGGCGTCTGCAGTCACTGGAACTTATAAAATGGCTGCTGGGAGACAAATACCGTGCACACAAGTGACTGGACCATTGTTACTGCACCGAAACACTGTTAGTCACACAATGACTTTAAAACAGAAAGGTTGCTAGGTAAACTAAGCCCCAATTCAATTTTTTTGTCAAATCTTATAGAAACATATCTTTTCCATCATTATCACTTGTCTTGAGGAAGTCATGTGAAAATTGAACCCACTGAAAGATAGGTGTGGTAGTGTCTGCCTAGAATCCCAGCCCCAGGAGGGAGGCACATGTTTAAGAGTAGCAGGGTGGGCTGGCGAGATGGGCTTAGCGGGTAAGAGCACTGACTGTTCTTCCAAAGGTCCTGAGGGTAAGAGCACTGACTGTTCTTCCAAAGGTCCTGAGTTCAAATCCCAGCAACCACATGCTGGCTCACAACCACCCTTAATGAGATCTGATGCCTTCTTCTGGTGCCCTCTTCTGTGTATAATAAATAAATCTTGAAAAAAAGGGGGGGGGCTGGTGAGATGGCTCAGTGGTTAAGAGCATCAACTGCTCTTCCAAAGGTCCTGAGTTCAAATCCCAATAACCACATGGTGGCTCACAACAACCCATAATGAGATCTGACACCCTCTTCAGCTACAGTGAATTATGCTGGAGTGGGGCTGGCAAAGGTCCTGAGTTCAATTTCCAGCAGCCACACATTATAGCTCATGGCCATCTGTACAGCTACAGTATACTCATACACACAAAATAAATAAAAATAAATAATAAAAAAGAGTAGTAGGGCTGCAGAGATGGCTCAGTGGGTAAGAGCGCCAACTGCTTTTCTGAAGGTCCTGAGTTCAAATCACAACAACCACATGGAGGCTCACAACCATCCGTAATGAGATCTGATGCCCTCTTCTGGAGTGTCTGAAGACAGCTACAGTGTACTTACATATAATAAATAAATCTTTGAAAAAATTAGAAATTAAAAAAAAAAAGAGTAGTAGTCCATGCTACATGGTGAGACTGTATAGGTGTAGTGGCTCATACCTGTAATCCCAAGACTGCTGCAAGTTTGAGGCCAGCCTGGGCTACAGAGTGAATTTCAGGCCAGCCTCAGCTACAGAGTGGGACTGTGACAAAACAACCAAGGAACCACCCAACCAAGATGTGTAGGTGACTGCAAGGGGGTAATTTTTTTTTTTTACATGAGCAAAAGACCTTGTTAGAAAAACATACAGGGCTAAAGTACACTGAAAAATTTTATACGCGTCAGGAAAAAACAAGAATTTTCAAATTTTTATTTGTATACATCTATTCAATAACTTCAAACTTAGAACCTGTAGCATCCACATGACCAATAATTAAAAGACAAATCTTTGAAGTGGGGGAAGTGTAGCTTGTCCGTGGCCACTCCTCCTAGGACTTCTGTCTGTCTTCCACTGTGAAGAATTGATTGTGTAGCTCTATAAAAGCCTTTAACCCCAGCACTTGGGAGGCAGAGGCAGGCAGATTTCTGAGTTCGAGGCCAGCCTGGTCTACAGAGTGAGTTCCAGGACAGCCAGGGCTACACAGAGAAACCCTGTCTCGAAAAACCAAAAAAAAAAAAAAAAAAAAAAAAAAAAAAAAAAAAGCACGTTTTCTCTAACACGATACTTTTAGTCTGAGGATCCTTTTCAGGGAAACTGATTCCAGTGTTGAGCCATGAGGAATTAGAAATCCACATTTTCCAAGATGAGTAATATCATCTAATAGAATCACATTCTTTCCATCGATATAAACTAGGAACAATTTACAGTAAAACTATCCACAGTGTTAGTAACAAATACAAGAGTCTGTACTTGTATTTGAGTTTGGTCCAGCCTGTGAACCAGGCACATACTTAGCATCCGAACTTGCAGCTTCGCAACCATCTTGACAGGAAGTGTCACAGCTTCACAGAGATGTTCCCAGGAGGGCTGGCATCAAGCATTCACTTTAGGCAGTATGAACCACTTTCACTGCTGCAGCTCCTGCCAATTACACAATTCTGTGAATGTTACAGAAATATGCGGCCTCGCTTTCCTATCCCATCCCTCAGAAAACAAAACAGAACCGGGAGGAGGCTGGGTGTTTACTTTGAGTGGCAGGCTGACTAAAAACTTCACAGGGTTATCAAAGGCAGCCTGGCCAATCCTGGGCCTCAGAAGTGCCCCTCTAGGCCTAGCTGCAAGAGGGCGGCCTCAGCCTCCTCCTCCTCCTCTTTGGCTTCCTCCTCTCGAATCTGCACCAGTAACTGGAAGAGGTTGGGTGCGGGCCCTTCCGCAACCCCGGCCAGCCACAACTGTCTTCGGAGGGCCCCGCTGTGGTTGGCCCCAGCGATGACTTGCTCCAGGCGAGCCTGGTTCACGTTATCTTTATCAATGGCCCCCTTGTCCACTACCTTCTGCAGCAAAGGCTCCAGACGGATGACATAAGAAGATAACTTTTCTCCTGGGTTCTGGTAAGTGTTCAGAAATCTGACCTGTGCATCTCTAGAGCTCTCCACACTCCCAAACACCTGCTCAAGGGCCTTCAGGCATTCCGCGGTGGTTATGGCAGGGTTGTTGGTCTTGAGGATGCGGATGACATCAGCAGCAGGGCCTCTCAAACTCTCCATCAATCGCCGTCTCTTTTCTATATCCGACACCTGCCATTCCTCTATGACTTCATTTGAGTGCTCCAGCCAGGAATCAAAGGTCTCCTCGCCAGACCCGGGAATGTCCCTCCCGGAGAACAATGTCAGCTTCTTATACCATATGGACTCAACAAGAGGTTGAATAACATTATCCAAAATATAGTTGAGCATCTCTGCTGGCATTTCCGGGCCTGGAGCTGGGGCAGGGTTCTGAAACCCAAGCACACGAGCAACATCTTGCACGGTCCACCCTTCCCTAGCTAGAAAGAGATGCAGCCTTTCTAAAAATTCCGCGTCGGAAGTGGGGGGCTTAAACACCACTTTCCAGAGCCCACCTTTGCCTGGCATCTCCCTGGGGATCAGGGAGTAATCCACTGCCCCAGTGAGCTCTAACAAGGCCGCTTTGGCATTTTCTTCCCTCCAGAACATTCTCCCCAGTACTTGATAGGATACCTGGGGCATCGCAGCTCGGAGGGTCTCTTCGATTTCGGTCTCATCACAGTTCATGGGGATCCCCCAGACCAACAGAGCTCTCTGTGAGTTCACATCCATTCCCCTGCACCAGTCTTCCAATAGTGTCATAGCCATTTCGCCCAACTATTAAGAGTGCCAGTTCTACAGACACTGCTTGGGCTGGCTCACGGTGCTATAGGCCTAGCACATGCTCTCCTACCCGGGTAGGCCAGGGGGCGACAAGCTTCAAGCAACCACAATTACCAAAAGACGTCCCTTCCGGGTCCCAAGTCAGTGCCGGGAGCCACGGGACACTCCGCCTATCACTCGAATGTCACCCCCTTTGGTCCGGGCAGGGTGAACTGGCTGCAGGTGTGCCTGGCGCTTAAAGAGAGAGGGCAAGGTGGGCTCAGGGCAGCTGGCACCGCACGGGGCGGGAGATGGCTGGGTGCGGATGCGGGGCGTGGCAGCTCCTCCCACCTCTCCCCGCCACGCAGACGGGCTGAGGGTCAGCGAGGCCGTGGCTTGGCTACGTAGGGGAGAGGCAGCCCTCCGAGCACCGGGGACCGAGGCGTCAGGAAGCACGGAAGGAGGGAGGAACCAGGCTGGAGGCAGCTCTGCTCAGCGCCTATGGTCCCGCGCTCCTGCAACGGCCGCCTTGCAGCTGCAGTGGAGGGCGGAACCGGTCCGTTCGCCTCCCCCAGTGTCACCGTGACAACTGTGACCATGACGACGCGAGATGCGCGGGCTCCAGAGGATCTGGCGGTTGCTATGGTGCCAAGAAGGGGGTTGAGGAGTCTATTCTATGACGGCGCATTTCTGTTTACACCCCCTGCCCCGGCCTCGTACTTCCCAGATTCTTTCCTAACAATATTGCTAAGCATGTTTTATTTAATTTTGCCGTGGACTTAAGTTGGCCTTATAGATACGCAACCACCACGATGGACTTGTCTCATATTGCTCATCCGTTCTATGCATTCACTCTTTGCTGTGAAAACCCTCTGACTTCGGTGAACCACCTGATCCCACTCTGCAACTGCTCTCGGTTCCTCCCCAAAACTAGAAAAGAGAATTACATCTACTGGTTCTTGTGAGTGTCTGACTTGGCTTTCTTGTCTAGTGTGTGTGTGTGTGTGTGTGTGTGTGTGTGTGTGTGTGTATACACAAACCCCCCTGACTACTTATCTTTGTAGCCGGGCAAACAGCAAACATTTTCCCTTCTTGTCCTTACTAAGTATACAAGATAGCAAAACAGAATGCTTATGGCTCAGAAACGTGTGTGTGTGTGTGTGTGTGTGTGTGTGTGTGTGTGTGTGTGTGTAAATTCCCTTCAAGCAAAACAAGGCCTATCAGTCCCAGCTGGCAAAAAAACCCACCCCTATAAGAATGTGGTATTCAACAATGAATTTTTTTAAAACCTTATTTAATAAAAGGTCTTAAGATACAGAACATTCAAAAGTAAATAAGTTACATAGGTACATTACAATCACATCAGCAAGATTCTCTTTAGTGTATTAATTTTTTTTATAAAAAGCACACAAAAAATAAAATTTTCAGTCTGGTCTATCACAACTGTACACAAAGAGGTAATATTTATATATATATATGTACACTATTTTAATATGTAACAGTCTTTTTTAAAAAGAGTGCCACAGGCAACAAACACATGAAAGGCAGTGTCTGACCATTTTGTTTCAAAATAAAAGGAATATACTTACTTTATGCTATTAAAATATTTGTACAATAATTACAGACTGTCAGGGCTGTCCTGTGCTCTGTCCTCTCCAACAAGGCCTTCAACTTAAGAGACAAATGAGGAAAAGTTCTAACAGCTGCAATTTTTTTTTGAGGCAACAAACACAGCCAAATGTGGGTTAGACACAACTGTTTTTATAAAAATATGCATACTTCCTGTAAAAACCTAAGGGTTAGGCTTTGCCAGTCTAGTAATAAATAACACCAGTGAGCCCCAACAAAAACACTTACACAGCTGAGGCTTGAGTATACGTTCTACTCTTCCTCTTCTGCCCTAACATCTGGCACATGAGAAGAAAGAGGCTAGGTGACTGAGGCAGTTAAATAAAGGCAATCCCTTTAGACGTCCTGTGCACAGGGCCTCTGTGCTGGGGTTGGAGGTGAGGCAGCAGAAGGGTGGTGGGTGGGTATGGACCTTAGCTATGAGGGGGGTTGCTGAAGGCTTGCTTGGAGGACTGTAATAAGGGCAAGAGACCTCAGAAATGGTCCAGATCACAGGCACAGTCAGTGTCATGCCCTTCTCTGAATGCAGGTGGAGGATGGGGGAGCAGGCAGGGTGACCGCAGTATGGAGATGCTATTGTCAAACAGGGAGCTCTGAATAGAAGAACAAAAGCCAAGCCCAGTGTGTTCCTATGAGAGAGCACCAGTAAGGATGTGCCAGCCTCCTGCAACACGTGCATCTCTGCTTTGAAATAGTTGTTTCCACACGTGCGCACTGAAGCATGGGCCCCTCTGAAACAGTGTCTGGTGGGATGTAAAGGTACCACCTTGATTTTTTTCTTTTTTTCTTTTCCTGACTATATTCATCTGGTCTCTGTGAACTCAGAAAAGTAGGCTTGCTTTTTTTTTTTTTTTTTTTAAGATTTCTAAGGATTAGTGATACCACTGAACAGAGGAGTCTCATGTGGCTGAACATTTGTGATATCACCTGTCCACCAAGGGGCCTGAGCCAAATATGGTTTAAATAGAAAAGAACCTTGGGAAACATAGGTGGCACTTTGGGGCTAAGCGGTGAAGGCACTCGTTATGTAAGTGATTTAGAAGAGATCCTAAGCTGTTGCCCTCCTGCTTCTAGAGGGTACCAGATTTTTGTAATCTCGGGACTTCAAGTTTCTAGAAGCCTATGAAGGAAACAAACTGGGAAACTGAAGGTTAAGGAAACTGTCTGGGTATCTAGGGGGACATTTTGTTTTACTTCCATAGGCAGCTCTCATAGAACCATACCGATGCGTAAATGAATGTACGAAATATCCAATCGTCTGTAGCTTAAACACAAAGCCCCATCTCTCCTCCCAGTTCCCAAAGGGCTGAAGGCTGCTTCCTAAGGAATGGCGAGCGAATCCTTTGCAGCTCTTTACCAACATGCTGGACAGTCAAGATGCACGGTCACACTTAGACTTTCTTCTGTACAACGAAAACTAAGTGGTGATATCAGATAAGTAACTTTAGGCCCCTATAGAACTAGAAAACCAAGGGGACTCTAGAACATTCCGACCCTTCAGTGATTCCAGGCCAAATATGGTTTCTTCAAGCCAGAATCCCGGCTGATAACCAAAACTATAATTCTGGCCTCTTGCCAACTCCCTCGAGCATTTGAAAGTACAGAAAGGGCAGGGCAGAGACCTGCCTTTGATCTCACCCACATCTGCTAGTTTCCTGTGACTGATAACACTCCCTGCCTTCTGAGCCAGGTCAGTTTCTGCATCCAAGAGCTATAAGGTAAGGGACCTAAGGTCTTGGAACTGGGGGAAGTTTGGGGTTGCCAAGGTGCCGCCGTATTTGGGGATAAATGCACTTGGACCTCTGGAAAGCAAGAGGCCCCTGGTCCCTGAGGATGTTAAAAATTAAATATTAAGAAATAAATAAATAGTTCCCAGATGACAAGTCAAGGAATGAAGGCTCCTGTCTAATCTAGTTAGGAGACATCCCCCTCCCAGGGAAGGATCCAGAAATCTCCAGCATGCAGTACTGGGGGGTGGGGTGGGGGGCTGTGAATATCAATATTGAGTGGGGTGCAGTGGGATTAGCTGGCAGCTACTGAGAACACGACAGGCAAGAAGGAAGCTGGCACCAAAGAACAAGCCAGGCCTCTCTAAGACCTGCTTGAGGCTCCTTTAGCAGCCTCCAGGACTCATAGGCATAAAATGCTAGTCATGGGTTTGTCAAAAGATCCCTCGGGCCTAGCTCTGCATCTCTGGCCTCTGAACAGTTCCCCTCCGTGTAGTAGTAGGCTGAGAGCAGGGCATGAACGCCAAACTTCTGAGAAAACCTTTACAGCCCCAGACGGGCTGTTAAGCAGCAGCAAAGGGAGTTGAAATAGCCCTCCGAGATACGCCTACGGAAGTGGTGACCTCAAGTCGGGATCATTGGAGCAGCTCCGGCCTGAGCGGGATGGCACGAGGACAACACAAGTGTTAAGGCCACCGCTCTCTAAGGAGTCCCTTGCAGAGGACTTAGGGAAAGGTCTGCACAGCCTTCCAGGTCCTTCTGGGGAAGGAAGGAGGAATAATGCTGCCGTGGGGTGAGCTTGTGCTTGGCTTGCCGTGGCGGCTTCCTAAGGACCTGGGATGAAAGAGGCACAGATGCAACAGCAGAGATCAGAGAAGCAGCTGCAGAGCTCTTCCCCATTCCGAGGGACCTGGCCTCTCAAGGCTCCGGGACAGTACAACTCGGGACAAACCAGATACTGAGAGAACTGGATCCTGCAGCCCTTAACACTGTCCTTGGCCTTTGTAAATCAAAGAGCCTGTTTATTTTTCATTATCGGATTTGTTTTGCAGAGCAAAAAAGTCCAAGTGACCCTCTCCTGGCCTCTTCTAGAGGTTCAAGGTACTGGGGTGCTGGGGAGCCCGGCAAGAGAATCCAGCAGGGCCTCAGCCCTTCTCCCCTTCTCCGCTCTCTTCTCTCAGCGCCTGCTGATGCGCAGCGGCCGCAGCAGCCTCCTTCTCCTTCAGCCTCAGAGCTGCGGCCTTCTTCTCCTGCTCTGCGTGACTCTTCATATGAGCACTGCGGCTCTTCACCTTATAAAACACCCTACAGAGGGCAGGAAGGGCTCAGGTGAGAGCGCCACCCCTTCTCTCTCCTCCCTCAAACCCCAGCCCGACCACCTAGTCCCCACCCTTACCCCGCCCACTCGGGAGGTTCCCGCTCCGCCCCCCACCGCGCCCTTTCACACCATGCCTGCCCCATGACGTCATTACCATGGAAACCCACTGAACCCAGATCCCCGGAGCCCCGCCCCCACCAGCGTCTAAACCCCCAGCTTGCAACCAGGTCCGTGCCCCAACATTAACAGGTTCCTGTGAACACAAGGAAACGACTTCTTTCTTACCTGCCGCACTTTTTACAAGGGAAAGTGTTCTCCTGGTTTTGGGTTTTATTAAATGCCTCTGGTTTTTTCTTCTTCTCGGTGAAAGGCAGTGCCCTTCGTGACTTCCCCGGCCCCTCCCTTGGCTTCTCTGAGGTCTGAACACCTGCAGACCCCGGGGCATTGGGTTCATGGCTCCGGAGAATGAGGACGTCATTGGCCTGGAGACAATCAACAAACAGGGTGTGTTTTAGAGGCAAGCGTGGAGTCAGAATTCTGGCATTTCAAGAAACAAGAGGGCCCTAAAAAGTCACACATTCCTGCCAAATGGTCAGGGACAGGACCTGTTGGCTGCTTCCAGGAGGCCACTGCAGCTGGCTCTCTCACAAAGTGGCCGACACAGTAATTCTGTGCCACACCCTGGCAGTTACAGGCATTAATACTGACTCTGTGTTCACTTTTTTTTTTTTTTTGGACATCTAGTTCAATCGTATCTCTGTGCAGAGAGACATGTGCTCACACGATGTGCCAGGTGATAGGAAGACAGCTACTCCCACAGGAGCCCTGTCCCCAGAAAGTTTCTAGTGTAATGAAAGGGACAGACGTGATGGTCACTTGCTGAGTGACTAGGAAAGGAAAAAGATGAAAAAGAACAGGGCTGGTGAGATGGCTCAGCAGGTAAGAGCACTGTCTGCTCTTCCAAAGGTCCTGAGTTCAAATCCCAGCAACCACATGGTGGCTCACAATCACCTGTAATGAGATCTGACGTCCTCTTCTGGTGCGTCTGAAGACAGCCACAGTGTACTTATGTATAATAATAAATAAATCTTTAAGAACAGGTATCAGCAGAGGGGCCATGGTGTGCATGAGGTTACTACTGCTTTAATCTAAGGCCAGGAAACCTACTAAGCATCCACAAAGGCAGCAGACCTAGACAGCAGCCAAGCTCAAGTGCTGTGTCTGGCTGACAGATCCTCTGCTGGTAGAGTGTGCAAACACATTCCCATCTCTCTCACTTCCAAGCTAAAACGAAATGCTTAGTCTGTGGAGGGGACAGAGCAAAGACCTGGGGTGTACTAGAGCCAAGTCAAATGGCATCTCTGACCCTGATTTCCCTCGTGTGCTGATTACAATGAGGAACCAGTGACATAGTGGACATGGAGCACTCAGCAGAGGACATAAAGGGCACAGTCTCAGCTCTACTCCAGACAGTCTTGTCAGGCACAGGTTCTAGGGGAGCCACGAGTGAGCCACAGCTTATGAGTGCTTCCCCCAGGCCTCACAACTACTGGGCTTTCACAAGGCACACCCATACAGAATGTGCATGCATGTGTATATATACGCACATATAATATGTATGCATAGACATACGTGCACAGGCATATAATTACATACAAATATATTTTTCTGTAATGGAAAAATAAATTGCAGTCTGAATCAGGCTATCCAAAAGCGACATAACCTTCAGCCCCAGTTTGCTTAGCTGTAAAATGAGATTCATAATAGTCCTTAACACACAGGGATGAGACCCAGTTAGGAGCATAAAGTCCCTGGTCTATTACCATGAGGGTCGCCATGGTCTTACTGTCCTCCCACCCACACCCCAGGCCTTGCTCAGCCTTCCTGACCTGCCCTTGGGGAGTAAAGATGGAGGTCACTTACCGCCTCATTGGCCTGTAGTGTCTGTGTAGCTTTGACAGCAGCGGCCCGCCTGCTGCGCTCTCTCCCCTCCTCCTGCTCTCCCTTCTCCTGGGTGTCTGGCACCTCCTCCTCCCCCTCCTTCCTGGGTTCTTTCACTTCCCTCTTGGGCTCCAGCCTCTCTTCACTTGGGGACTCTCTTCTGGGAGGAGGCACCCTTGGGAACTTCTGAGAAGTCTATGGGGGACAAGAATGAGCCCAGTCATTCTGGAGTGCAGATAATGATCCAGCCAAGGCTCTGGAGCCCCTGCTGGGTCTGCAGCCCTGGCTTGGCCCAGTCCAGCCTCTTGGAGCCCCTGGTGGGTCTGCAGCCTGGCTTGGCTCAGTCCAGCCTCTTGGAGCCCCTGCTGGGTCTGCAGCCCTGGCTTGGCCCAGTCCAGCCTCTTGGAGCCCCTGCTGGGTCTGCAGCCCTGGCTTGGGCCAGTCCAGCCTCTTGTACTGGGACTCTGTCATAAGTCACAGCTTTCCTATGGCCAGTTGGCCTGGAAAGAGGATGATAGTCTTGACCCTGGGTGCCCTCAGAGTGAGACTGAGCCAGGGGTTTGGAGGGCGCTTGCCAGGACCCACAAACCACCTGGCCTCCTGGATAGAATCCCAGAATCTTTTGAGCACACCCTTTGGACAGAGTGACCTCTTGTGCCAGGCAGGAGCTCTGAGCTCCAACTTAACTGTTTGTGACACTTTCTCTATCTCTACTCCCCATCTACAATATGGAGACCAAACTACTCCCTTGTCTCAAAGCAGAATGCCACCAAGTCTTGACTTGTAACCTGAAGACAATGTCAAGAGGATTCATGGATGCAAAATTAAATCACAGCGTCTTTTAAAGACCAAGTCAGGGTTGGTGTTAATGTGCCTCTTCCCTAGACTTGATAATCTGTCTAAGAGAGAAGCCGGCTCTGTCTCAGAGTCCTGGCAGGCAACTGCAGCATGTAGCTGGCATTTAGTGACAGTGTTTGGTTTTCATGTGTACTTATTTTTCCAGTACCTTCTATTTATAGGCAGCAATACTGGTTTCTATTTATTATTGTAATATAAAGCTTCCCTTTTGAGAAAAAAATGAGCTGACTCAAAAACAATTAATAATAAAAGTTGGGGGGGGGGGGCTGGAGAGATGGTTCAGCGGTTAGGAACACCAACTGCTCTTAGAGGTCCTGAGTTCAATTCTTAGCAACCACGTGGTGGCTCACAACCATCTGTAATGGGATCTGACGCCCTTTTCTGATATGTCTGAAGACAGCTACAGTGTACTTACATATAATAATAAATAAATCCTAGGATGGGAGAGAGCAGGGCCAGAGCAAGCAGAGGTCCTGAGTTCAATTCCCAGCAACCACCTAGTGGCTCACAACCATCTGTACAGCTACAGTGTACTCACATACATAAAATAAATAAAAAAATAAATCTTTACAAAAAAAAATTGTGTGGGATGTGACAGAAACAGAAATCATGGTGTGTGTTAATGCACAGACAAAGCAGAAATCATAAAGGTGGTATAAGAAGAGCTGGAGCCCAGAAGTGGCCTTAGTGGTCTGCTTGGAGGAGTCAGTAGGATGAAGCCGTGCCGCCGACTCTCCAGTGTTCTGCACCATCACTACGACTCGGACAGTTGGTACCGGAGAGCTCAAAGGGGCCAGGGCCTGGGCCACCAGCTCCCAGGAGCTGTCAGGGACCTGCTCTCCTTGTCAGCCTTGTATAAACTCAGGCTTCTAGTTAGGTCCTGGCCACAGGTGTTACCCAGAGAGAGGCAGCAGAACCAGGGAAGGACTCACCTTAACGTCCACCTCAACTTCCTCTTGGCCTGACTTCTCGTCACCGATATCCAGGTCGCCGAAGGTGAGCGTCCCGTTGCGGCCAATTTTCACCTGTTTCTTGTAGGTGTAGTAGAACTCCACACACTGGGCCACAGTCTTGGTCTGGATCTGATTTAAAGCCAAATGGAGGTCAGGGGGAGCCGATGTGGCTCGCCTTTCTCATGGCTGCACGTTCCATTTAGCCTTAGGCAAAAAACTACACCCCAAACCCCAATTCTCAATGCCTGCTCCACAATCTCTGACCAATGCAATTAATGGTGCTTCTGCACCATTTTAATGAGGAACACCAAAGGACCAGAATTTCTGTGTAGACTTGACTGCAGACTAGATATTAGAGGGTTGTGACCTATGAGTGTCCTGGTACAAGAGGCTGCACTGGACCAGCAGAGGCTCAGGAGCCCTGGCTGGGTCAGAATCTGTATGCTAGCAGTGTAACTGAACTCATTCTTGTTTTTTTTTTTTTGTTTTTGTTTTTTGTTTTTTGTTTTTTCGAGACAGGGTTTCTCTGAGTAGCCCTGGCTGTCCTGGAACTCACTTTGTAGACCAGGCTGGCCTCGAACTCAGAAATCCACCTGCCTCTCTGCCTCCCAAGTGCTGGGATTAAAGGCGTGTGCCACCACCGCCTGGCAAGGCGAAGTTCTGAACTCATTCTTATTCCCCAAACTTCTTGGAAGTTCACCTGGCTCCTCCCAGAGTACCCACGTGAAAGAGGGCTCATCATCCTAATGTTTGCTTTTCAATGTACTCATTAAGTGATGTGATGTCTGAACCCCTAGACCATCTCCACGGGCCTCTCAATGTGCCTTTAAATTCCTTGCCAATGCTTAAGGAAGTTTTATTTGAAAATAATCCTCCTGCTCCTGTGCTAGGCATTGAATATATGGTCTGCACATGGCTAGGCAAATGCACTACCATTAAATAGTACTTCCAATCCTACCTGCCCCATTTTAAATTTTGAAACAGAGTCTCACAAGTTATCTAGGCCAACCTTGAACTCACTTTAGTAGCCCAGGCTGGCTATGAACTTGCAATCCTCCTATCTCACTGTCCCCCCAAGTAGCTATGATTACAGGCCTATACATCCAGGCTCAGCTGTAGCTTACTTTAAATGATTTGGTGAAACAGAAAGGGGGTTAGAGGAGAGAGCTCTGTGTATTTCATGGACTTGTGTTTAGATGGAGGGGGTGGGGGGGGAGAGAAAGAGAGAGAGAAGAAAAACAAGACAAATGATAAAACTGGTAAATCTAATAAGCAAGGCATTAATTAATGGGTGATCGTGGAATTACTCTTCTCCATCTTCTGTATGTTCGAAAATTTCAAAGTATTCCGGCATCTTCCACATCCAAAGCCAGCCCCAATACAACAGTGCAACCCCCTTCATCAATCCGGGGAACAGGTCCCCTCCTCTCCAGAAGCAGTAAGTACCAAGTAAGGAAGAGAAATGCTACAGTGTCATCGTGTCCCAGAGGATTCAGGGAAAGCCTAACGAGGAAGCAGAAGGCCCCAGCCTTGCCAAGTGCCACCAAAGGGCTGGACATCCTAAAGCGAGTTCATGGGAGTTCAATATTAGAAGCACAGATCATCCCCATGGTTTTCCCCAATGTTGGCACCCAGAGTCTAAGGGACCACTGGGCTTGGTTTAGGCCAGACACTCCCATATAAGGACTGTTTTCTCTTGCCTCCCTATTTGCCCGCTAGGTTCAGCCATATCTCGGCTTAAAGTCCCCAGAGCTCAGAAGTCAGTGCAGCTATGGTTTATCAAGCTGTCTCTGAAGCTACTTAATAGCCGTGGCCTAACCAGTGACAGGGCCTGAACTCAAGCACACTAGACAAGCATCCTGCCATCCGGCCACATGCTGAGTGACCACAGGACCCCTCACTCGCCCGTGCTCACCAGCTTCTGCACCAGGAAGAAATCTTTCTTATAGATGGCGATGCCCTTGTTGAACAGCTTCCTCTCAGCCATCTTCCACTGGTCAGAGCCTGGAGAGCAAAGAGGGGGCCAGGTTGTGAATCAGGCAGGATCACGAGCATCCACGAGATAAGGCGTGAGCCCATCCGCATCTGCTTTGGTTCCTTACTACCGGCTTCTTAAAGCCTCACTCTCCTTGCTTGTCGGGTGTGAATGAACTTCAGAACCTGTCTTTCCAGGCATGAGAAAGACTAAATGCAGTAAGAAGGGAACAACCTTTTGGGGCTCTGCCTGGTACAGACAAAAGGGTTCCTAACAGAGGCTGGGCAACAGTGGCTACGGGGATCACATGACTGTGTTAATGCCTCTCTTACCGTATAGAAAGAATAGAATAAGACAAGCACCATAAGGGTAAGTTCCAGGTACCTGACATCAGTTTAGATTGCACTCCCTAGATTTGACCTTTGTACCTGTGACTAGGGCCATTTTTTTTTTTTTGCCTCAATTGCCTACCTACGTCACCTACTTCACGCTTCCCCTCAAGGGCATGGGGAGCCCCAAGAGAGTGATTTGGCTTTGACATTAGTTTCCTTGCTCTGACTGTTGGCTGACTCCATGTCCCAACTCCCATTCAGGACTGTGTGTGTCTCAGCCCGGAGCAGGGCCCCATGGATGCTGGAGATCCTTGAGGCTCTCTGGGCCTCATGACCACCCAGCCAGGCCCACCTGTGTAGTGATATGTTGCCAGTGGGTGATTGTGGGGCCGCTGGGGCTTCTTCAGTAGCAGCTTATTCAGCGCCTCCTGGAGGAGAGGAAAGGGCAGTCAGGAAGCTGGAAAGAGTCATAGTGACATGAGTACCCCAGGCCTGGGAACATGTTGAGGCCTAACTGCTGAGAGCCGGGGCACATGGGAGGATGGTAAAAATCATAGGAAGTGGCTGCTGAGGATTTGGGTCATAAGAACATCGCAGGAACCACAGCCATCAAGGC
The DNA here is from genome assembly GCF_008632895.1 of Mastomys coucha. NCBI lineage: Eukaryota > Metazoa > Chordata > Mammalia > Rodentia > Muridae > Mastomys > Mastomys coucha. The sequence continues at coordinate 99,147,999 of NW_022196912.1, forward strand.
AAAGTTTGGACAGAGAACGGCCTCGGAGACAATCCTGTCTGAGATAGTCAAGAAATGGACTTAACAGTACGGCCTTGCACACCCAGCCAGGGTTTGAGACTAGAGTTCCCTTAGGCCAAATTCCAATAGCCTCTTCCTTGCGCAGATCCCCCCCACCCCTACCCCCCATAGCTGCCTTGAATCACCATGCCAAGTCATCCCCATACTGAGGAGGCCAAAGCAGGGCAGACAGTCATGATTTTGGGGGCTGTGGGGAAAGGGAAGGGAATAAAATTTTATACCACCAAGCCTGGTCCTGGCAGCAGGTAGGGAGAAACCTGTGCTTGCTTGCTTTTTGTTTTGTTTTGTGTTTTGTTTTTTTTGTTTGTTTGTTTTCCAGACAGGGTTTCTCTGTGTAGCCCTGGCTGTCCTGGAACTCACTCTGTAGCCGTGGCTGTCCTCCAACTCAGAAGTCTGCCTGCCTCTGCCTCCCAAGTGCTGGGATTAAAGGCGTGCGCCACCACCGCCCTGCTCTGTGCTTGCTTTCTTAAAGGAACCCCCCCCCCCCAATCCCTGAATTTAATGAGCTCTCTTACCAGGATGTCCCCCCTGGACTCATGCAGATAGTGCAGGGCCAGTTCCTGGTTGGTGCCGGCCCCAGGGAAAATGCTTGAACAGGCAGCCGTCAACAGGTCGTCCACTGGACTCACCAGAAGCATTGGGAGAACAGGAAGTCAAGTTAGGGCTGGATCCTGCAGGACCCACCGGCCAGCTCATGCCTCGCTCCCTGGAGACCTCTCCTTACCTTGCCTCTGCTTCTCCCAGCTACTCTCAAGATGTTCCCATGGCTGCCACACCAAGTCAGCCTTATGAGGGTCTAAAGCTGCCAGCGCTCGGTCTCTCATCATGGGGATTTCTGCTTGGAACCGGGTACCGACGTTGATTCGTCTGCAGGGGTGGAAGGGCAGGGAGTGAGGCCTCACTTTGTGGGGACAAAGAACCTGACTTTCTCCCTAGGATGGGAAGAAAACAGTGCAGTTGGCGGATGCGGAATGCAGTAAAGCTATAGCTGAGTGCAGGGAATGTGGCCTCTGGGAGACAGGGAGGTCAGCCTGGCTTAGGGCCTGAACAGAAAGGTAAGCCTCCACATTGAACGAAGAAGGAGAGACTCTTGGACCCTCCCACCCAGCTCTCCCCCACTTGACCCTTTCCTTTCCACTCTCTGCAACTTCCACACAAAAGCTGTCGGAAGACAAGAGAGCCCAGGATAGACCACAGAAGCCCAGAGAGACCGACTGGCTCTGTGAAGGCCCCCACAGAACCCTCCCCTTGCTCCCAGAGCTCATCTGCAATGCATTAGGCCCACCTGGACACCCACACACCATGGGCCTGGGGCAGGGCTGCACTTACGGTTCGATGCTCACAGGGGTGGCCTCCCCCATCACAGAGAGGACCGGCGGTGTGACTTCAGAACTATCTATGGGCAAAGAGCAAATTGGTAACTGGCCCCTTCCTCCCTTCAGAAAACACTCCCGTCCTAAATGGCTGAACTGCATGCAAGAGTCACAGCGGTGGGCTGGCGAGATGGCTCACTGGTTAAGAGCACTGACTGCTCTTCTTAAGGTCCTGAGTCCAAATCCCAGCAACCACATGGTGGCTCACAACCATCCGTAATGAGATCTGACGCCCTCTTCTGGGATGTCTGAAGATAGCTACAGTGTACTTACATATAATAAATAAACCTTTTTAAAAAAAAAGTCACAGTGGAACCCAGGCACCCTTGGTCCTTGCTCTGCAACCTGATGACTGTGCAACTCTGGCCCTGTATTAAACGTGCGAGTACCTCAGTTTTCACATCTGCAGAAGGGGTTATTTCTTTCTGTCTCCTGGAGATGATGAGATTTCTGGATTAAGTAAGAGCCTGTCACTCCACAACTACCAGCTATCAGTGTTACACGGCCACCCACCAAAGCCCAGCTCTGGCTCCCAGAGGCTCCCTCTGCACACGCTGCTCTCTGCAGTATAGAACTATGTTTTACTTTTGTGTTATTCTATCAAAGAGGCTAGAACAAAGCATACCAGGGAGATGGCAAAGCTCTCTTTATAATTATCTTTTCATCTTCTCTCTGGACTTTTTTTTTTTTTTTTTTGGCCTCACTTTTCTCCAGCTTAATCTTAAAGCCTGGTTGGATGAAGACACTCCCTTAATCAAAACAAAACAACACACAAAACCTCTGTTGCTGCCCCCTGCAAAGTCTGCCTCTCTCGGCTGTTTCAGGCAGTTCCTTGAGAGTGTGTACCTCCCACCCCACAGCCCAGGCTCTCACCCCTTGCCCCCCTGCCCCGCCCACTCTGCATTTGAGCTCAGCTCTGGCTCCACCCTCCCCCAAATTCTTTCCGTATCTCTCCAGACTTCCACCGAAACTTGGTGTCTGGTGTCGGCCTCATTCACCGCCTGCTGGTCCCACACTGCTAGGAACCTCTGCCTTTCTATCTCCCAAGCTTTCTTGGGATCCCGCCCTGCACTTTCTTTAGACGAGATAACGGTACCCATACATTCTTGGAGCCTGCACAGGATCTAGTTTGAGATTTTACACTTCAGTAAACACTTGTTGGGCACACTGGCTGACATCTTGTTGGCTCTGGTCCATGATTTCCAGCACAAACCAAGCCAGAGTGAGAAACTTCCCAGGTAAGCAAAACCTGTTCTTGCCAGCACGGGGCAATTTCCATCCACAGACACCAGGAGGCACCAGAGAGCTACACCAGAAGTGATAGCTGGGGTCAGAGGTTAACTGGGAGAGGACTGCACCTATACCATTCCACTGTAAGGGATCAGGTGATCCCACTTCCCAAAAGAAAAGAACCCTCCTTTGTAAAATGGACATTTTTAAGCCTCACAACACCGGGGCCTGTTGTTGATCAAAATGTCTCAACATGCACAGGGGACCAGGTCAGCCACCTACTATGAACAATGCTAACATAACTGATCCCTACCACAGCCAGAGGAGGGAGCTATTAGACTGAATCGTAAGGAACTGATGTTTGTAGATCGGCTGAATATCAGTAATTCCATCATCAGCCAAGCCAGGACTAATCGAATACTGATCTTGCTGAATATTGAAGGAACTGAGGTCTGAGCAGTTGGACTTACGGTGTAACGGTAAAGAGTGGATCAGAATCTGAACAGGAGGACTGACCCCACATCACCCCACCCCCTCAGGGGGAGATAGCAGAGTTCTTCCTCCAGTCCCCAGACCCCTATAACCAACAAGCGAAACTGTCTCTCTCTACACACACACACACACACACACACACACACACGCACACGCACACGCACACGCACACGCACACGCACACGCTCCCCACAACCACCAGGGTCACTCACTAGAGCGGAGCAAGGTTCGATGGGCACTCTTTGGCGTGATAGGAGGAGGGGCGGGGATGCTGCTGGTTGATATGATGGCATTGAAGTAGAGGCCAGAGCCTTCCCGAACAGGGCTGAGAATGGGCGGTGGTGTGTAAGGGGGCAGCTCAAAGCTCCGCTCAGAGGGGTGGTCAGCAAGGCGCACAGGAGAACGCAGGTGGCTCTGGTAGGGGGTGATGTTGGAGTAGACAGGAGGGGCGATGAAAGTGCCCGCCTTGGTGGGGATGATGAGAGGCTCCGGCCGTGGCCGCTGCTTTGGTTTCCGCATGGAAGGTTCCCCCTCCAACTTGACATTCAGGTCTTCAGCCTGGAGAAGGAAACAAAATGAAGAGCCTCAGCTTCTTGTGGCTCCAGAAACCTGTAGTCTTGGAAGATGAAAAAGCCCCAAAGCTCAGCTTATTGTTTCCACCAGGCAGAGCCACAGGCTAGCAAACTTCCCAGGAGGCCCAAGTAAATGGGTTAGGTTGAGGACTCTGTCTGTTCTACTTTTACTTTTCTTTTCTAAAGATGTATGTATGTATGTATTTATTTCATGTATATGAGTACACTTTCGCTGTCTTCAGACACACCAGAATGTGGCATTGGATGCCCATTACAGATGGTTGTGAGCTACCATGTGGGTGCTGGGAATTGAACTCAGAACCTCTGGAAGAGCAGTCAGTGCTCTTAACTGCTGAGCCATCTCTCCAGCCCCTCCATCCTCACTTTTTTTTTAAGATTTATTTATTTATTTTATGCATATGAGTACACACTGTAGCTGTACAGAGAGTTGTGAGCCTTCATCTGGTTGTTGGGAATTGACTTATAGGACCTCTGCTGGTTCTGGTCAACCCTGCTCGCTCCAGTAGGCCCACTCTCGCAGTCCCTACTCGCTCTGGCCCAAAGATTTTTATTTATTACTATAAATAAGTACACTGTAGCTGTCTTCAGACACACCAGAAGAGGGCATCGGATCTCATTACGGGTGGTTGTGAACCACCATGTGGTTGCTGGGATTTGAACTCAGGACCTTTGGAAGAGTGGTCAATTCTCTTACCCACTGAGCCATCTCACCAGCCCCCATCCTCACTTTTAATGTGGGACTAGAATAGGAAATGCCTACCAGACCTGGGAGCTATTAAGATTAAATAAACCAGTATGCAGAAATGAATAAGCACATTTGTTTTTGTGGGTGATGGAGATCAAATCCTCAGCCTTGCACAAGATAGGGAAGCACTACAGCTCTGAGCAAAATCTCCAACCGTTCAGATCCTCCACCTAGAGAGGGCAGCAGAACACAGGCGGCCCAGCCTCCAGTGTAGCAATGTGAGCGGCTATATGGAAATCAATACTCTGTGGTTACAGTTATACTTCTGTCATTACTCAAGTCCAGATTCTATATAGGATAGAAGCCTGCATTGAGTGCCAAAACCTGAGCTGCATAACAGTATTAGATCTGCTACTGTCAGATGCTAGCCTGCCCATGTTATCAGAGGTTGGCCTTCCTAGCGCACACTTCTATAATGATGTGCCTTATGAGCTTCTATACTGAAGGGCCGTCAAGAAATAGCCTTTCTTATTAGTCCGTGCTAACACTCTCCAGGGGGAGCAGCACCTATGGCATCTCTGGGCACATGGTAAACACGACCTTGTCCTTCCTGTGTGTTCTCAGGTCCCTTCTATGAATTAGGACAAATCGAGAACGTTCATTCCTCTGCCTTTAGGGGAACAGTATGACTACACAGCGGGGAAACTGCAGCAGAGCCATGCTGCTTGGATTTCTCAACTTGACATAAACCAAACACAGCTAAGAGGAGGGGTTCTCAGCTGAGAAACTGCCTCCATTAGATTGGCCCGAGGACAAGTCTGGGGCATCTTCTTAACTTCTAAACTGATGGGGGAGGTGCAGTTCACTGTGGGCAATCCCGCCCCTGGTCAGGTGGTCCTGGGTTCTATAAGAAGGCAGGCTGAGTGAGTCATGATGAACAAGCCAGTGAGCAGCACTCCTCCATGACCTCTGCATCAGCCTCCAGGTTCCTGCCTGAGTTCCTGTGCTGACTTCCCTCATGTCCCACTGTAAGCTATAGGATGAAATAAACTCTTTCCTCTACAGGTTGCTTTTGGTCTTAGCATTTATCACAGCAACAGAAAACTAACTACATCTGGAGTTAAAGGCCTCCCCCCTGTGCTGGACAATTCCATACAAAACCAGCTCCAACTATTTACAGGTAAGAGATTTAAACTGTCCTGAGTACTTTTGACCTTCAAGTTGTAACGATGCTACAGAGACTATTTTAAAAAGAAAGGAGTGGGGGGAGAGATAGGAGGAAGGGAGGGAGGGAGGGAGGGAAGAAGGGAAGGAGGAAGAAGGAAGAAAGGAAGGATGGACGGACGACAAAGCAGGCAGGCAAACAGACCATATGTATGTATTCTGATGCAAGCCAAACATATTTGTGGATGAAATGGTATAATGTGAAATGTGCTTCAGAATAACTCAGTGTCATGAGAGTACAGATGAAGTAAGATTGGCTGTATTCTGATATAATTATGAGACCTAGATGATGGCTATGTATTCATTCACTACACCCTTCTCTGTTCATATGAATGATTGGAAATGTCTACAACACAAAGAAACATATTAAATAAACAATAATATAATGCACACACACACACACACACACCCAGCCACAGAACAAGACCCCAGAAGGCAGACAGTTTCGGGCTAACTCCCCCACAGTATCTCAGTAATCTCGGGGCCCTCTGATACAGCCAAGCTCCTCAAAGACAAAGGACACAGAAGATGCAGTCTAGGGTCAGCTCTGTCATTAGCTGGCCATCTGACCTCAGGTGAGTGCTAAGGTTTGCAGCCCATTTGAGCTTTAGTGATGGAAACAGAACCTGAGACCTGCAGATGTTAGGCAAGTGGTACCATTAAGCTACCAAGCCCCCAGTGCTACAGTTAATTATCATTCGCACCCCAAGCTCATACTCATGTGGGGATGTAATCCTCAAAGCCTGACATCAACAGTATGAAGAAGGCGGAAACTGGAGTCCGGATGGTATTTTGAGGCAGGGAGGGGATCTATTAGGTTTACATAAGGTCATCAGAGTGGAGCTACCATCGTCCAATCCTGTGTGGCCTTAGAAGAATACAGACAGAGACAGACAGACGACAGACACTTGTTCCCTATCTTTTTCCCCTATGAAGCTCTGCAATTATCTTGGAACCCTGCCTGTCTGCCTGCAGGATGACTAGCACCAGAAAAGGCCCCTGGACTTTGTATCTCTAGAACGAGCTAAACTAACCCTGTTCATTATGTTAGCCTGCCTTGGGTGTTTGGTTAGAGCAACACCGACTTTGTAGTTGCTCTGGCTCCTTCCTACCCTCTGTCAAGACAGGCTGCCAGGCCTCGACTTCCAGCCTCTAACATACTTTCCCCCAACCACAAAGAAGACCTCAGTGCCGATAAGCTTGAATCAATTACCTCACAATGATCTTGAAGGCCCTGTCTCTTTCCTATTATAGAGAACAGGCATGTGGGCCAGCTCTTCAATGAAATAAACAGGAAATCTGAACTGAATAGAAAAAAACATTCCCGAAGCTATCAGAACCAACAGCTTGACAAAGACGTCTGTGGGGTGGATGTGGGGTCAAAGGGCAAGCCCAGCGCCTCCGCAACCTTATGCCTGCAGGTGGCTGCAGGTGGAGCTATTACTTGGAGAGGCAACTGGGAGGGGCTGAGGGCTAGGCAGAGTTTGACAGCTTCAAGAACTACCAGAATAAAAACTGTGGCTCAGAATAACAGCGAGTGGCAAACAGGCTTGTCCTTACATGGAAGAATGCTTAAATCACCTCATCTGTTTCTGATTAAGTAAAAGTGACTCAGGATTGCTAGGGGTCTTGGCTGCCCAGCAGAAGTCAAGATAAACGCTCCTGGGAAGAAGAGACTTGGAGACACACAGACACAGACAGACAGACAGGCACACCCACTGGCTTTTCAGGTAAATTTTAACAATTGGCCATGAAGTCATGGCTTCAGATCTAACAAATAAAATGGCATATAAAGGTGAATTCTTCTAGAAGGCAGAAAGATGTTACAGACGGCTTTAAATTAATGTCCAAGGTGTGAAGGTGTTAATTGAGCATTACTGAAGAGAAAAAAAAGATTTCATAGAAAAAGTAAGCATGGCTTAGGTGGGCTTGGCAGGGAAAGTGTTGACACGAAAACATAAAGACATGAGTTCAGATCCTCAGAGCCCACATAAAAAAGTGAGATGTGGTGGCAAACATCTGTAATCTCCAGGCTTGGGAGGTGGCGACTGGAAGGTGCCTGGGGCCTGCTAGCCAGCCAGTCTAGCTGAAGCATCAAGCTTCAGGTTCCATAAAAGACTCCAACTAAAAACTCTGGTGGAACGTAACTGAGAAAGACATCTAACATCATCCTCCGGCCATTATAGGCGCACGCACACAAGCATGCACATCTGTTGTACACTTGTGCACACATATACACTAATACACAAGTGCTGGAGTTATGTATCCATTTTCAAGATATAGTATCTTGAAGAAAAAAAACAAAAAAACAAACAAACAAAAAACAATAACAGGGGTCTGGCGAGGTGGCTCAGTAGTTAAATGAACTGCCTGCTCTTCCAGAGGATCCAGGTTCAATTCCCAGCAACCACACAGGGTGACTCACAACTAACTGTAGCTCCTGTCCCAAGGGAACTGATACCTTCTTCCAGCCTCCATGAGCATCAGGCCCACATGTGGTACATAGACATACATGCAAAACACCATTCACATACACAATAAACAAGCAAGCAAGCAAACAAGAGGAAACAGCAACAACAGCAGCAGCAGCGTCATGTGGTGGTGGCTCACGCCTTTAATCCTGACACTTGAGGCAGAGGCAGGCAGATCTCTGTGAGTTCAAGGCCAGCCTGGTCTACAGAGCTAATGCCAGAACAGTCAAGGGTACACAGAGAAACCCTACCTCAAAAAACAAACAAAATCCAAGAAGGCAGCAGCAGCCATCTTAAGATTATCTTTATGTTGGAAGCTGGTGCTGATGAACTCAGCAAGGAAAGTACCTGTCCTGTAAGTGGGAGGACCCAAGTTTGGACCCACATAAGGTCCAGCAGACATGGTATCTCTGCCTGTAATCCCAGCACTTCTATGGAAAGTGGAGATGGAGAACTCGAGGAAGATGGCAAGCCAAGCAGCCCAATGATACTCACAGCTGCAAACGGTGACACTATGGCAATCAAGTGGGAGGGGCAGATGAACACAGAGGTGTCCTCTAACTTCCTCACGCATGATGGCACACGTACACACATACACATTCTCCCCC
>NW_022196912.1:99156744-99206666 GCF_008632895.1 Mastomys coucha
TTTTTCCTCTGCCTCCCGAGCTCTGGAATTAAAGGTGTGCACTATCATGCCCAGCCCACATTCAGACATCTTGCATACACCAAAAACCAAAAACAAACAAACAAACAAACAAACAAACAAAAGAATTGTAAACTGTACTGATGTGCTTATTAAAAGACAAGGTAATTGAAGCAGAAAATAGCAAACCACATTACATGTTACTTAAAATTAGTCCTAAAGGATACAGAGAAGATGTAGTGGAAGGACAGAAACACATGTGCTGCCCACAGAACACCAAAAGGTACTACGCATGAAAAGAAACTTCTCTCAGCCAGTCTCATCCTGGGCCAAACTTGCACACCCCTGAAACATCAAAACACCCCAAAGCAGCGACAGAGTACAGGAAACACTAGTGCCACAATCATAGCGGTAGAGTCCAAGGTGCCCTGCTCAGAACTGGACACATGAGCAAACACTTCTGCATCCCAGAAGCTAGCTCAGGACCTTCCCTAAGAACCACGAACACCTCCTGACTGGCAACAAAAACAGAGCCACATCCTAGACTCCCTGATGACCACCACTTCAAGTATAAAACTACCTCATACCCTCTGTGTACTTTAGTACAAGTTTAATTTGGAAAAAAAAAACACAACAGTATCTCTCTGATATCTCCCTGATAGTCGGGAAGATAAATCAGTAGTTAAGAGAATTGGCTGCTCTTCCAGAGGACCGGGACCCCATTCCCAGCAGCTACACAGCGGCTCGTACTCTCCGTAACTGCGGTTCCAGAGGATCTGAGCAGGGTTCCAAGGGCACCACCACATGCGTGTGGTAGAGTCACAAAATACAGAACTGAACCGGGCATAGTGAAACACATCCTTAATCCCAGCATTCAGAAGGTAGAGGCAGGTGGATCTCTGTGAGTTCAAAGCCAGCTTGGTATACATAGTAAGTTCCAGGACAGCCAGGACCACATAGAGACCTTGTCTCAGGAAAACAAAACAAAACAAAACAAGAAAGAAGGAAAACAGCACCTCCCTCGGTTACTTGAAGAATTCTACGGTTTCCCTTGGAGTCTTTGGACCTAGCAGCATTCCAGCCCTGGAGGAGCTGGGGGACAGCCTCTCATACCTGAGCTGCAGCATCTGTCCCGGGAACTCGGGTGGATCGCCTGCGAGTTACGATGACTGACGGCTTGTGCTCAGTGGGGTACTGCTCCAGGCCCTTCCCATCCTCATCAGCACCTCCAACTTGGGCCACCTCAGTTGGACCCACAGTCCTCACAGGAACAGACACGGGAATGATGAGGGGTACCATCCCACTCTCCTCCCGAGCTCTCTTGGCGGCTAAGGCAGGCTCAGAAAACTCCACGCCACACTTGGTGGTTGAGGCCAACACGCTTTTCCGCTTCTCCTCAGAGCCATTGGCATCCTGGATAAGAGAGAGATGGGGGCGGGGGGAGGATGACAGTGAGATTCAGAAGGTGAGCCCCTGTGTGCTGACCTAGGAATCCCATGACCACTGAACCCAGCGATTCAACCACCTACTGGTTGATCCTTGACAGCCTGGCACTTCCTGGGCCACACCTCTTCCTATACCTTTCAGACATTCTCCACAGCCTCCCTTCTGCCTGGCTGTGTCACCCTGGCCTGAAGCAGTGGATTCTAGGTGGTCAGTGGTCCACAGGTGGCCTGCAGATGTTCATCTAGCCTATGGGGTGTGGCATGTAACCAAGCATCTCACTGTGACAAGAGGAAGGGAGGGCTTGGCAGCTATTTCCTCCCAGGTATCTGACTGGAGTGAAGACTCAAAATTCTGTAGCCTCCTGTGTGCCAACCTGGACCTAAAGGCAACGGTGGCTGCAGCTTCTATAAGGAGGGAGGCAGAGAGTAAATGCTGATCAAATGGCGGGCGTCTACCTTAAGTGGCTCAGCCTCTTTACAGAACCCTGGAAGGGTGACATCCATACCCTTGCTATTGCAAGGAGAAATTACTTTTGAGCAAGAATGGAATAAAATTAAAAACCCAAGGTTAACACAAGTGGTCAAAGTCTGATTGGTTTTCCTTCCTTTCTGACTTTAAAAAATGAACTTTATTGCAGTGTGACTTCCTAAACTACAACTAATGCATTTTGACTTGCATCATGTGCAACCACCAGTACACACTCTTGCATCTTAGAATGCTGGCTCTCAGCACCCCCTTCTCCCAGCCCTCAAGTTCCACAGGAAGAAGCCAACAAGGACTTTCCTTCCCACCAATCAACGTGCTTGGAAACCTCAGCGTCCCTGTGGGTATGAGTGCCTCGTGCAAGGTTATTCTGAATAAAGAGCTTTTGTGTCCTTTAAATAGCTGAATAAAACCTGCCCTCTAAGCATCATCCCACCTCCACAGATGCTGCCCTTCCTCACCTGCATGGAGGCCAGCTCCACCGCCTTCTGGGCCAGGGTCAGCAAATTAGCCTCCTGGGACGCCCTGCGTCTCCGTCTTGTGCTCTGGATCACCCCACTTCGTATCACCTGTCCACAGTCCCCGAGGCCCCCTGCCCTCATGACCTCCTCATTACCCATGGCGGGAGCCTCCCGCTCCCGGCCATTGGGTGCCAGTCTGTCCCCATCCGCCAGCAGCTGCGACTCCCTCAGTTCTATCGGGAATCCCAGGGCTTCCGGATGGGGCTGCCCCAGGGCGCCTGGTGGTGGCTGCTGCAGCGACCAGTGATGAAGGAACAGATTGCTCGGGGGCTCCTGCCCAGGTTGGGTGCCAGCTCCATCGAGGGAGTTGGAAGGCAGAATCCCCTCCTTGGACAGACGGCGGGAGCGCCGCGGAAAGGCCATCTGGGGCTGAGGTAGCACGGGCTGTGAAGCAGGGTCCTGCAGGAGAGCCTTGCGCAGTTCTGGGTTCATTTCTGTGTTGTGGGGAAAAGGGTAAGGGGCCATGCTGCGGTGAGGCAGGTGGGCCTGTCCCAGTGGCCCACCTGGTGCCAGGCCAAAGTCCTGGTGCTGCTGCGAAGGGGGCTGATGCATAGGGTAGTAGTTCTCAAATAGCTGCATCTGGGGCAGGGCTGCTGTTTGCTGCTGCTGCTGCTGCTGCTGCTGTTTCTGAGGCGGGAAGGAGGTGGTGGGGTTAGAGGGCTGAGGGCCCTGCCGGAAGACCTGGCGGTTCACCTGGTGGCCAAATGCCAGCTGGAAGGGTTGCAAGGGCAGTGTCTGGTTTGGGGGTTTCTTGGCTGCATGGAAAGAGTTCAAGGGTGCTTGGGGCCTCCCCACCTCCAGCTGCATCTTCTGTGGCACCATGGGCTGCACTGCATTTCCATAGTGATCCAGCTGAGGACCCCCAGGTTTGTTCCCCTTCAGTGCCTCAGGGTGGTTGTAGTAGGGAGAGACCCCCACACCTGGATGAGGGCTCCCTTTGGGTCCAGGGTAGAGGGACAGGTGGTTCCACGTGGAGTGGGGTGGGGGCTGGCCAGGCTGTTGCTGCCAGCCACTGTCACTGATGCCTCCACCTCCCCCACGCTCCAGGCACCGCCCTGAAGCCATCACAGAGTTGGGCCACTTTACTGAGCTTACTTGGGCCTGCTGGGACAACATGGCTGCCGTGGTCCGCTCAGATCCATACACCACACTGTTCAGAAGAGCCAGGTTGTTGGGAGGAGACAGCTCCACAGGCTGGGTGGTGGAGGCAACCCCTGCTGGACCTTCGTGGGTCCCGTACTGTTCCTCCTTAGCTCTGAGGGACTGTGGTGGAGCCTGCAGTGGTGGTGGCTGATCCTTGGCAGCTGGCTCCTGGTCCCCAAAAGGACAACGCTTGCGCTTATTCTGAGCCTTGGACTGGGCCTGGAGGTTCATGGTGTGGCCAACTAAGCCTGGCAATGAGACGTCCGTCCTTCAGCTGCTGCCCATCCCTCGGGAGAAGATCCTGTTGGAAGCCTGGCCCCAATCCAGTAGCCAGGGAGGACAGAAGAGGGCCAGAGGAAAACTCAGGAGCCCTTAGGCAAGAGCCAAGAAATGTCCGCTGGTCCTTCCACTTCTTGAGCTCAGCTACACTCCCCCAGCCATGATGCTGTGCCAGGTCCTGGAGTCTGCAGAGGAAAAAGTAGTGACAGTGTCAGCCACGTGACCCCTAGATATGAGCACCAGTGTCTCCCTGCCTCAAGTCACACAAGAGTACTGTACATGGGGGCCAGGAGTCATGGGGCAGCTGCCAGCCAGGCAGCAGGATCAGGTCTCCTCACTCTTCTCGTCCCACCGCCTCCTGGATAGACTCAAATCTGTGGCATTTGATTGTGTAACTTGTACCCTGAAAAGACACAGGCTGAGGGGCCAAGTGGGGCTGACATGTTGCCTAAGCTCCAAGTCAAACTGGGAAAGCAAAAGCCAAACTAAGAACCTCATCCTATGAAACTATGCTCTGGCACTGTGCAGCCCAGGTCGAGTCCTCCCTACACGGCTATCTACACAACAGCTCCAGACCCAGAAGAATGTCCCTAAGGCCACTGCCCCCTCTACCCAAAGACAGAGCAAGTTAGGGGACAGGGACTATTCGCAGCTCGGCCACCCATCCTCTGTCACACCAGGTTCTTGCAAAGCCCACAGGGCCCAGAGAGTTAGGCTTGTAGCCTTTTAAAGCCTTTTTTAGGCTTGAGGCCCCACCCCTGGGAAAAGTTGCTGGGTGGGGCTCTGGCTGCCGGAATCTTTCTCAAACTAGCACAGAACCTGTTTTGCAACCCAGGCTGGATGAGGGCCCAATTTAGTCTAGTAGCTGGTCAGCAGCTGTTGCTGCCTGCCACCTCCTTCCCCTCCACTGATAAAGAGTACCTGGCCAGAGCAGAGTCTAACTCAAATATGAATGGTGCAGGGTTCTAGACCTTAGGCCCTCCAGACTGTCCATCATGTAAAGCGTTCGGCTGTTTTGCTTTGCCACATTTTGAGGATGGTGTTGCTGGGACAGGGGCTTTATTCGTGCTAAGCACATGTTGTACAAGTGAGCCAGACTACCCATGCCCCTCTAAGCTGATGTTCAAAGTGACTGTTATACTGACATTGCTACAGCAGAGAATCCAGGCCTGTATTTTACAACATGCATAGCTGCTTGCTTTATCGTTGAGTTTTTGTTCTTTCTTCATATAAATTTTATTTGTTTAGTTTGTTTTCTTCTGGGAAGTTGGTAAGAGTAGGAGGTATACAGCCCACCTCTTCGCCAAGGCTCTGGCCCTAGGTCACTAAGGTCGAAAGGTTAGAGGTGGGCAAGGATGAATCTGCGGGTCCTGGTAGGCTCAGACACTGGTACAACAGAGATTATGATAGCAGGTGGGGCAGTTCCCAGAAAACCAGCAAGAACAGACCCGGCGTCATAAGTCCTGCCCACAAGAAGCCCCGCCCACACCGGGCTCCAGTTCCCCTCCCAGGCTCTTCAGGCTATCGCAGCTCTGCACGTTTCCGCAGCTCCAGCCCCGGCTCCTTCCCAGATCGGCCTGCCTGCTTGAGTCACTGGAGGCCCCCTCCCTCTCTTTCACTTTCACCCAGCACCCAGAAAGGGAGCAACTTCCTCCTCCATTTCCTTCCTCAGCTCCTGGGCCTGGTAGACCGTGCGAGCTTTAGCCCAGCAGACAGCAAGAGAGCTTTAGCCCGTGCACTCCTTTTGTTTTCATTTGTGGAAATCGCAGGGACAGACGGACAGAGGGCACTGAGTCACTCTAGCACCAGCAGGAAGGGAAGGATTTGGACAAGAGCTCATAGCTCGGGGCTAGAGAACATCTTTAAACAAATCTTTCTCTTGCTTTTGTTTGTTTGGTTGGTTTTTGTTTTGTTTTTCGAGACAGGGTTTCTCTGTGTAGCCTTGGCTGTCCTGAAACTCACTCTGTAGACCAGGATGGCCTCAAACTCAGAAATCCACCTGCCTCTGTCTCCCCCTCTCTTGGGCAGACAGACCAATTCACAACAGAGAACCGAAAGGCAGCTAGAGATGGAAAATCCCCCTGGGGCCTCTACGAGGAAGCTGAAGGTGGGACTGCGAGTTCCACCTCTCCCAGGGAGTCCCAAGCCCGGCAAAACTAGAAATGCGAGTGTGTCTGCAGCAAGGCAGAGGAAGAAAGAACCTGTGACGGGGGAGGAGACAGGACAGAGGGAAGCCCAGCAGGCCACGTGCCTCTAGGGAGCTGCTAGCTCGGGGATGCTCACACACGCTTGTTCCTGTCGCCTGGGAGCCACAGCATGGGCTTTGGGGGCCTGCAACAGGGGAAGGCCCACGTGGCAGGCAGGCATGGGTGCACGTGCTGACATGTTCCTGTCAGAGGGGGCCTAGGCACGGGGTGGCTATTCAGTGCCTGGTTTGGGGGTTTGGAGGGCAGGAGGCGGAGTCTGGGAAGGGAGCTCCTGGATATGGTAGCTCTTGCCCATGGGTGTGTGGGGTAGCATGGGGAGATTAAGTCTGAAGGTGGATCAGCTGTTTTGCTCCTACCCGGCACACCAGGGAGAGCCCATCAACTCAGAATACCAGGATAGGTGAGACTTGCTCAGAACAAGAGGCTGGCTTGGGGGAAGGTGGACTCCCGCCATAAAAAGCTTCCTGCTGCAGAGATCTCCACACGAAACCCTCCCTGCCCTCCCAAGCAGGAGGCAATCATACAGGCCTAAGGGAAGAGGAAGTGAGACCACCTAGGCAGCCCGGCTCTAAGGAGCCCTAATAATAACAATGTAGCCTGCTTGCCTGTGTCAAGAGGGTCCAAAGTCCTTTGTATTTTTTAAATGCTTGTATCAAGCACCAATAGTTTAACTACCATTTTGTAGGTAAGCTAGGTAAGGTTTACCGGAACAAGGTAATTTGTTTACGGTCACACATGATTATGTCACCAGGACTTGAAGCCAGGCATGTCACACAAGATGAAATCCTCAACACACACCAATCTGAGCTTAGCACCATAGGCTTACCTTTCCTCAGGTCAGGGCTTGCTGGACACAGCTCTTCACTAGCTCCGGACAGAGGTAACCCTCTCCCACTCTCTTTAAACACAACCAAGACCCTCAATCTTGAGAAGCAAGGAAGGGGCCTTACCACAAAGAGGCAGCAGGTATCAGGTCCAGCTGCAAGAGTCATGACATCTGTCCTGGCTATGCTGGCCCACCTCAAACCTAGGTTCTCTAACCCTGGCGCTTCTGGCCCTGTGTCAATCTTGGTTGCTGTGGTGGGGCTTTGAGCTCTCAGAGTACACTGGTACCTCCCACCCTTGCACGGGGACTGAGCCACTTCCTCTCACTTTGCCTGTCCCTCCCTGCCTCTCCTCAGCCCCTCAGGGTAAGCCAGTCTGACCTTCCTCACAGAGAGGAAGAAAGAAGCCACAGCAGAAGGAAACTCACAGCCACCATGGGGCCCCAGAAACTGCAACCACTCTGTCTGTTTCTCTGGAACCTTCACTCTAGGAGCCTCTCCACGGCAGGCATCCAGTCTCTGACCAGGGAACCACAGGGAACCCTAGGCTGAAAACAGAGCCAGTGTCACCATCAATGGCCTGGGGCCAGGGGGGGGGTCACAGAAAGCTCTTTGGTGGAATGCATTTTCTCTACACAAAGAAAAAGAAAACACAGGGTGCACCAAGAAAAACAAAGTAGTGCTGAACCCACATATGGGCCTCAGAGACATGAGAGGGTTCAAGAAAGTCCTCGGGTGTATGTACATTGTGCTAATGGTCACTATACTCTGAAGGGACGGCAGCTCTTCAGGTGACATAGCAGACCACCTACATGCTCAACTATGGCTAGCCTATCCAGGAGAATCTACTGAACCCTTCAACAAGGGAGAACCAGTTACAGCCACTCACCAGACACCTGGGCATTCTATTTGTTCATCTGAGATACAAAACTGCTGTGAGTCACAGACACCAGGGAGGAGGTGCCCAGCCTGGTCCAGGGTCACAGTGGCTCAACTCTGAAATGCAGGCAATAACCAGCTAGAAAGCCCTCCTAGCCATTAGAGGGCTAAACAGGCCTATTCCAAACGATTTTATTATGTAGCCTTGAACTCTAGACCCTCTTAACTTACCCACCTGAGTACTGACATTATAAGTACCCCCCACCCCCGACCCTCCAGGTCCAGCTCGAGGAATCGGGGAAATCAGGGCTTGGTGTCTCCCACCTGAGAGTAAGTGAAACACAAAGAGGGTATCCTACGAGACCTCAACCTCCAAGCAAGCCATGTCTCTGAACACTGATGAGGCTGCCTTGGAGCAAAGTCTGAACCACCTACCCTACCCCAAAGTCCCCAGACTCTGGCTCCTGCTCTCTGTCCTAGCACTTCATGCATGCAGAATATGGTCAGGCCTCATCAGTCTCCTTTTCCACTGCTCCTAGGTCTCTGACGAAGCCGAAGCCGTGTCCCTGCCTTTCCAACCTTTGCATTTGGCCACACCCCTCTCCTCCTTTAGCCAGTGCTTCCTTTGGCACTCTGACCCCCAGGCTGGAAGAGGGATTACACATCAAGCTTACCATGTTGCCTGACCCCAGAACACACCCATGTGCTGCACACTAACTCCCAAGTGCCTGATTTCCTCATCTCTGCTGCAGACACTTGTGCCTAAACACCTGATCTGGAACTGCCTGCTCCCAAGGTCTGCACTTCAGAACTTACCCAGCCAGCCAGGTATCCAGCCTGGGGTCCTGCCTAATCCTGAGGCCAGTTTATCTCCCAGATACACAACAGAGCTCCCCCGTGCCACTGAAGTGATATAAAGGGCCCGTGTTAGCTCTCCCCAACAACACACACAGAGTCCATGTTCTCTCCAACAAAGCTAAATACAAGGCCTTCTCCAGTGGCAGGGCCATGAGTCATTTGCTCCTGGGCCATCATTCACTACCCCACACTACATGCAAGCCACCTGGAAAAGTACCAGCCCTCCTGCCCTCAAGGCTTCCCACCCCTGCCTGGACCAGGCTCAGGAACAGGGTTTTAAGTCTGTTTACCTCATGCCCTGGCATGGTTAGACTGGGTCTCAAAACACTAAGATGTGTCTAAATCATTAAAAGACCATGCCAAGGGGCCCAGCATGACCTAGCTGGCCCTTAGTACAGGTTCACTTTCTGAATGGCCCCCTCTCAGTTAACTGAGGTCTCTGGCTACAGCCAGGCTGGGTAAGTGTTTGAGATAATGCCATCTTGGGGGGGGGGGCAGTTATGCGATCTTGGATAAACCTTTCCTCTAGACACAAAGCAGCTGTCCACATGCCATTTGTCCCCCTCGCCCCCCCCCCCCCCCCCCACTGTAACAAGAAGGGTCCCACTCAGGCCAGAGATTTGTCAGGAGCACTGCATACAGAAACCCTGTTCTCAAGAGTTTGCAAGCCGGTGAGAAAGAGGCTTTGATACATAAGGTACCGACCTGCCTGCCACTTGGTGCAGGGAAGGCAGAGCAGGCAGGAGGCCCATGACTGACCCGCTCCCCACCCACAGTCCCTGGCTCACCCTTTCCCCCAGACTGAACCTCAGCTCAGAGATGCAGAGCCTATGTTGACGGGCTGGGGAGAGAGTCCCCAGGGTCTCAGTTAGAAAGCTGTCCGGGCTCAGAAACTTGGCAGAGGTTCAAACCCAATACAGTGTGAGCTTTGACAGCAAAAAGGCCAACAGTGAGTTGCTTTTAAAGGATTATGTGTGTGCGTAGTCCTGATAGGATGCTCAGGGCCCTGGCCTTAATTGTGTCCCTCTCCCACTGCCCCGCAAACACCAGCAAGATGTCCATGGGGGACGAGGATAACCAATTTCCTTTTTTATAGGAAGCTCATGCAAACAGAAGTGCTACTGAGGCTCAGCAGAGGACCAAACAGCCAGACTCAACTGAGGGACTGACTGCCCACTAGGCAAGGGTCACCACCAATTACAGGAAAACCCTCCCAAAAGGACTCAAGGATCAGAAAGAGGAGGGTGACTCTGACAGTTACGTACTCTACAAGACAAGGTGGGCAGATGGCTCAGGAAAGTGCTTGTCACTCGAGTATTTCGAGTTTTCAGTTTCAATCTCCAGCACCCATATCAAAAGCTGGACACAGCAAGGCACGTAGAGGCCCAGACAAGAGGGCTCCTGGGGTTTCCTGACCAGACCGTCTAGTCAGCTACCAGGCTCTAAGTTCAGTAAGAGATCAGACTCAAAAATCAGGTAGAGATATGAACGAGGAAGACACCCAACCCTGACCTCTGACCTCCAGACTCATATGTGCACATGCACCCTGAACCCCAGAGCGAGAGAACATTGAGAGATGATAATGGCCCTGTAGCTATGTCCTCAGATGGCTGAAACTTGGGGCGGGGGTTGGGGAGGATTCTAGTCTGCCTCCTCTCAACACTCTCTATGCCCTGTGATGCTCACACCTCCAGAGTCTGCTCTGGTTCTTTCCTTCTGGAAGGGTCTGACTCCTTAGTAGGTCTAGGGCAGGGCTCTCTGGAGGCTGCCTGCATGTCCCAGTGCCAACCTCGGCCCTGAGCCAAGCTACAGAGGAGGCCAGTCACAGGGGCCTTGCTTAACTCTGCCTGCCCTGCCTCTTCCCCCACTGCACACACCCTGCTGCAGCTGTGCAGGTCTGCCTGGGCCCCTCATCCATTCAACAGGCATTGGATGGCACTGGCAGCATGCCAGGCTCTAGGGAGACACAGGAGACAAAGCATAGCCTTTATCTACCCTGTGGAGCTCCTGGGGAAGTGGGCAGACACAGACACAGACACACAGATCAACTATACTGTGGGGAACGAGAGAGCAAGGATAAACCAAGGAACAGGTGACTCCCACAGAGCTAGTACCCTCTTTGGACTTCTGCCGAAGTTGCTCCTTTTGCCTGTAAGTTCAGCCTCTCTGTTAGCTCTGCTAACACTCTGTCTCCAGCACATACCGTCACCCTCCCTGACTCTCTTGCCAAGCTACTACTCCATAGTGTTTCATGGGGCTCGAAGCAGATGGAGAGAGTCGTGGATGGCTTGTCGGGGAACTGGGTCTCTGGTCCAATGATCTCCACTCACTGGTTCCTGCATTTGAGAAATTTAAGAACATGGAAAGACACAGGAACCAAAGAAACACCAGTGTAAGAGGCACAGCTGCACAGGCAGTGGCGGCAGCACCACCTGCATGTCCAACTTTTCTCCAACTGAGGTGTGAGGAGAGGATGGCTCACAAGTGAGGAACCAGGCTATCGACTCCAAATCATATATGGCTACCCCCCTCCCCCATCACACTCTGAAGCCTGAAAGTATCCTGCAGGGATTCTCAAATTCATCCTGAGTCTGAAAGAGGGAAGAAAGAAAACAGGAGGTAAATCTGTACGTAGCACTTCATAAGGAGTCCGGACAACGCCAAGTACAGGAGCCAGGGAAGAAATGGTGAGTCAGGGGCTGGGATGGGAAGTTTCCTAGGAACTCTCTGCAAGACAAGTGTTCTGGGCAAAAGACACAGGCACCCAAAGAGCCCTCCTGGGTGGACTTTGCTTCAAGAAACCCCCGGAGACTATGACTCTTACAGAGCCCAAGGTCCACCTGGGCGCCCATGTTTATGGAGCCCTTAAGGTGTGGGCAGCGTCTCATTTAACCCTTGCTTTTCTTTGTTTCATTTTTACAGGCAAGGAATGGGATACTCAAAACTATTTATTTAACACAAATGAAGGCTGGAATGGGGGAAGTGTAGAACAAGACGTAAAAATGAAATGGCAAAGTGAGGCATAAATTCTACCTTGCCAATAACTACTTAAAATGTGAATTATTAAATACTCCAATTAAAATGCAATGGTTGGCAGAATTTTTTCCCTCTCTTTCTTTCTTTCTTTCTTTCTTTCTTTCTTTCTTTCTTTCTTTCTTTCTTCCCTTCTTTCTTTCTTCCTCTCTTTCCTTTTCTTTTTTTCTTTGGAGACAGGGATTTTCTGTGTACTCTTAGCTGTCCTGAAACTTGCTCTATAGACCAGGCTGGCCTCAAATTCCAGAGATCCACCTACCTCTGCCTCCTGAGTGCAGGGAGTAAAGGCCTGTGCCACCACTACCAGCTAGAATTTCTTAAAGTGATCCAATTATATGTGGTTTACAAAAGACACAAATAGGTTAAAAATAAAGAATGAAATGAGACACTAGCAATCAAAGGCAGAGACGGGTAGATCTCTATGACTTCGAGGCCAGCCTGGCCTACATAGTGAGTTTCAGGCTACCCAAGGCTGCATAGTCTCTGTCTCAATTCCATCCCCCACTGCCCCCCAAAGATAAAAGAATGAAAAAAAAAAAGAGTTGCTGGAAGATCGTTCAGTGGATAAAGCTTTTGCTGTAAGCATGAGGCCCAGAGTTCAGCTCTCCAGCACCCACATAAGAAGCCGACCAAAGCAGCACACACCTGTAATCCCCAAGGCTTGCTGGCCATGCAGTCTAGCCAATCAGTGAGCTCCAGGTTCAGTGAGGGATCTCTCTCAGAAAGTAAGGTAGAGAGTGATTGAGGAAGATACCTGAAGTTGACCTCTGGCCTTAACACACATCTTACATACCACACACATGAACCCCACACACACTTGCATACACATGAACACTTGACACATTCACAGAACCTACATACACACCAAATAAAGATAAAAGATAAAAGAATGAGACACGTACCACGCAAACATGACCCAGAGAGAAGGGGAAGAGGTGCGCAGTATTTGGGCAAAACTGATCTTTAGACAAAAACTGTCACTAGAGACAAAACAAAAACACTTTCTCTTGATAACAGTGAAGAAACTACTATATATGCATCCAACAACAACAAAATCAAACCATGAAGCAAACACTGTGAGAATTCAAGGGAGAAGCATTCAGTTCAACAGTTATCATCAAGACTTCAATATTCTACTTTGTGGGGTTTTTTTTTTTGAGACAAGGTTTTACTCTATTGTCCAAACTGGTCTGGATGCAATCCTCCTGTCTCTTTCTCTCAAGACGTGAATCCCCAAACCCAGCCTTAATATTCTGTTTTCAATAACAGACAATACCATTAAACAGATCACCAAGAAAAGGAAAGCTTTTGGGCTGGTGAGATGGCTCAGTGGGAAAGAGCACCGACTGCTCTTCGGAAGGTCATGAGTTCAAATCCTAGCATGGTGGCTCACCACCACCCGTAATGAGATCTGATGCCCTCTTCTGGTGTGTCTGAAGACAGCTACAGTGTACTTACATATAATAAATAAATAAATCTTTAAAAAAAAAAAAAGAAAAAAAGAAAAAGAAAAGGAAAGCTTGAGCGAGACAAACCAGTTCTATCTAAACGTCATCTATGCACCGCTTGCCCAAAGGCAATACCATGTACTGTCTTCAGAGAGAACATTCACCAGGACAGATCAGAAATCAAGTAAGCCTTAATAAAATGTTTTAAATCCAGGCAGTGGTGGCGCACGCCTTTAATCCCAGCACTTGGGAGGCAGAGGCAGGAGGATTTCTGAGTTCGAGGCCAGCCTGGTCTACAGAGTGAGTTCCAGTACAGCCAGGGCTACACAGAGAAACCCTATCTCGAAAAACCAAAAATAAATAAATAAATAAAATGTTTAAAATTTTTTAAAAGATTTATTTATTTTATGTATGAGTACAGTTGCCTCTTCAGACACACCAGAGGAGGGCATCAGATCCCATTACAGATGGCTGTGAGTCAATGTGTGGTTGCTGGGAATTGAACTCAGGACCTCTGGAAGAGCAGTCAGTGCTCTTAACTGCTGAACCATCTTTCCAGCCTAAGTCTTAATAAATTAAAAGGACTGAAACTATATGCAGCAGGTTCTTTGATCCAAATGAGCTAAAACTCAAAAGCAAATAATAAACCTGAGAAATTTACAGGAAACAAAGCTTCTAAGACCTGTTTCTCCTAGTTTGTAAAAGCCACCCCCTCAACCCGTGGTCTCCACGCATGGTAGATCTTGAACATCTGCAAGCATGTAGGTATTTCCTTACCCATTTCTCACACCAGGCACTGATTCTGACCCCAAACCTGCTCCCTGAATTAAAATAGCTTGCACAAAGCCACATGTGGTAGCACATATCTTTAACCCCAGTACTCAGGATATAGAGGCAGGAGAGGATTTCTCTGAGTTTGAGGCCAGCCTGGTCTACATAAGAAGTTCTACTCAGGGAAACACTGTCTCAAAAAAGGCAGAGGGAGACTTTTTTGTTTGTTTGTTTTTTCCAATAGCTTTGAAATGAAGCAGCCTTTGCTTACCATCAGGTCATCTTGCAACCTTGTATTTCCCTGGGAAAATGGCCACAGGCCAGTATTTCCACTCTGTCACCAGTCTACAGAGCATCCTAAATGTACTTCCCAAAAGACAGGAGCTAACATTTACAGGACACCTGAAGCAGGCTCTTGGCAAACCCTAACTCACAACAATCATCCTTATGAAGCACACAAGGATGGACCCCGTCCTTTCTACCTAGGGAAACTCAAGACTCTGCTGTGAATATGGCAGAGGCATGATCCCAATGCTGCATGCCTCTGAGGTCCCTTGTGAATGTGGCAGAGGCATGATCCCAATGCTACATGCCTCTGAGGTCCCTTGTGAATGTGGCAGAGGTGTGATCCCAATGCTGCATGCCTCTGATGTCCCTTTTCTTTCCACCACCCCACACCTGTGGTTCCAGAACCCTACAGAGCCATGATGGCCTCTGCCTTCCTCCCAATCCATCCCAAAGTTGCTCTTCTTGGAGAACATTTTCAGCCAGAGTGTGGTATATCACACTCCTCTCAAGAAATGATCTAGCAATAGATCCTTACTGGGGATGCTGATGAAAGGCTCCTGAAAGGGAGGAGCCCAGAGAGTGTGCAGGCAGTGGGGTAAGTGCCTGCAGAGGTAAGCTGGAAGCTGCAGGTCAATGGGACCTCAGTCAGGTAAAGGCCTCACTCCAGAGCCAACTGACAAAGCAGAGCTCAGCTGGGAAAGCTAAAGAGATGCCAACTATCACGGGATGTCCGTGCTCACCCAACCTAACTCCTCATTCAGCACAGTAATCCAGAGAAAGACATTTGTCTTCAGACACAGAGCTAGGGGCATAGCAGGGATCCAGTATCAAGGACTTCAAAAACAATGCTTCATGACTTCCATTTAAGAAGGCCCCAGCTCGACTGGGATGTGGTGGTGCACACCTTTAATCCCAGCACTGGGGAGGCAGGCAGATTTCTGAAAAAAAAAAAAAAAGAAGAAGAAAACAGCCCCCCATCCCTAAGAAAAGAAAAAGAAAAAGGCCCCAGTTCCTGGCAAGACACCAAGGAAAACCTGGAGCCAAGGCAAATCTACTACACAAATAGAGCTTTAGCCACAGTACTAATGACTCCTACTTAATCCTCAGCAAAGCAGATGCCTTCCTCTACCTCTTTTCCACTCACAAACCTGAAAAGTTCCGAGGGGTCAAAGGTCAGGGAAGCAAGGCTGCAAGCCCAGGACTGGAGCCAGGACCACCTGTCTCCATAACTCTTTCTGCACATTTTCTTCTCCTTGAGTCTCAGGCTTGTAGCTTCTTGTTTGAGTTGGGTGAAACCGATAACAGGACCACCAGGCAAAGAGAAGCCCCCCTGACACAGCTTCTTGCTGCAGGCCGTGTGACAGCCATGCTGATGATCGGGAAGTGTGGCTAGCTGGGAAAGGCCGGTCCGAAGAGGCTACAGTGATTCCCACGTCTTCCTTCAGGAGCTGCAAGGTGCCCATACCCTTCAGTACTAAACCCACAAGTGGCTTCAAAGTAACTCCCGCCTTCCCCAGATCATCCTATACCGTTATCCCTTCCCCTGTTCCCCTGAAGTCTGAATCCAATCAGTTCTATGCTTGATTTCCTATGAGCAGCTATGGCCCCAACTCCCCAGACATCAGATCCAGGCCCAGGCAATCCCATCTCTGCATGGGTTCCATAGCTTCTTCTGAACTTAAATTTGTAAATAAAAGCTGTTCATGGCACATGCTAAACAAGGGAGAGGGAGATTAGTAACCATATACTCCAAGATCTCAACAGAAATAAATCCCTGTTTCATGGCTGATGAAACCAAGACCCATGAAACCATGGTCAACTGCCCCAAGAACATACAGAAGACTACCTGAGTAGAGTCAGGGCTGTCAAATGGATGCCCTCACATCTGGAACCTGTCTTAGTCACTGTTCTAATGCTGTGAAGAGACACCGTGACCAAGGCAAGTCTTCTAAAAGAAAGGATTTATTTGGGGCTTGCTTACAGTTCCAGAGGTTATCATCATGGAGGGGAGCATAGTACGTAGGCAGGCAGACATACATGGTACTGGAGAGGGAGCCAAGTGTGCTACATTCAGATCCACATACAGCAGGAAACAAGAGACATTGGGCCAGGTTTGGACTTTTCAAACCTCAAAGCCCACCCCCAGTGACACACTTCCTCTAATAAGGGCATGCCCACTCCAAGGCCACACCCCCTAATCTTTCTCAAACAGTGCCATTCCCTGGCGACTAAACATGCAAACAGATGAGTCTGAGGGAAGGGGGCATTCTTATTCAAACCACCACAGAACCCCTTCAGACCTGCCAGGTCCTTGACAACTGTTTGGCTCATCCCTTCTGGCCAGCTCTAGAGAGAGGGACAAGACCCCTCTGGTTGCCAGGCTTGGCATGGAGGATATTGGTGTCTGCTTGTCTGAGGTAAGAATAAAGAATGGAGATAAGTGACTGTGTTCTCTGATCCTTCCAGTGACCAAGAAGCACCAAAACTGGCTGCCAGGAAAGCTGGGTTCCCAATAGCTAGCTTCCTGGAACCTCTTAAAAGGGCTGCAGGGTAGGTACAGAAAGCTGCCCATCTTTCTCACCCAAACACCAAGTCAAGCGTCAGGCCCTTTCTCAGGCCCTGGTCAAGATGCAGGATCTCTGCCAAATGCTGGCACATTCCTTGAATTTCTCCCGTCTCTGAGCAGCTGCTGTGGAGCCTTTTCTCCTGTGTTGATTTATTCTTTATTGTTCCTGAAATACACCCAGAGGCCTTTGGCATGCCATGCCACGCACCCGCAGAACATTCAGCCTAAGCCCCAAGTACACATCAACCAGGGACTGTGGGACCTAGGCCAAGCTAACAGGAATGACAGGCCCTAGGGTCAAACCCAGCAGTAGGAAGACCCAAGATCCCACCTAACCCCTAGTCTACCGTCTTCCAGAGCTTTTCTTATGACTGTAGAGGCTAGGGTACATTTGGGAGAGGAGACATCTAGAAGGCTTAAGTCAAGCCTCGTCGGCCTCCTTCCAAGCATGAGTGAATGTCCCAGCCACCCTCAGACCCAAGCTCAAAACTGGGTTCTTTCCTTGTCTTCTCAGCCCTACATCTCCCCTACCCATCAGTCCAACGGCGCCCCAATTCTTACCATCTTACCATGTTCCATGGGTGAAACCCCATTCCCTGCCCACGTGGAAACAGAAGAGTGGGTAGAGCTGTGCCCTACGAAGGCTGACCCGTGTGCAGCTTCTCTGTTGCTAGCCTGCGTGAGCTCAGCTTTCTTATCAGTGAGTGAGCACCACAGTATTGAAGCCACTTCGGGCTTAGATGAGGTAACACACAGTAAACGAAGGGCCTGCACAAAGCGGGTCCTCCATCCATGTTATTTCCTTCCCTCTTTTTGCTGAGCCTGGGAGCAATGAATGGCTCGCCTCTTCCAGCTCCACAGCTGGCTGACAGCAGCTCTGGGCAGCCTGTGCAGAACAAGGAGACAAGGAGTCCCAGAAACAGTGTTGGGTTCTGCAGACACGCAGGACATCTGGTCACCAGACTCGGGAGAGAGAGCTGGCAAGAATTCCAGAGCACACGCAGCACAGGCCTCTTCTAGACTCAACTGTGCCAGCAGAGACCACAGGGACACAGGAGGACAAGAGTCTTTCCCAGAGAACACTGGCCGGACTCTCAGGCCCACCAAGCTGAGCCACCACCCTCCTCAACTCACTCTAAGGAGAGCAATAAAAGGAAGGGCGCCATAATCTGAGAGACGCTGGGGAAGGGTGGCCACAGGAAGTAGGAACAGGGATGGCAGATGTTGGGCCTGCTTTTGAAAGTAGGCAAGTCTGCCCAGAAGTCGGGGCCGGGAATGTCCCACAAGTGGAAGTACCAGCTTCGTTATTTTTGGCACTTCTGCTCAGAACCTGCAAGGAAGAGCTGCCACCAGTTAACATGGGAGGGCTGTCTACTCTCAAGTGTGCAAGCTGCACAGGGACAGAAGACACACCAGCAGCCACTATGCAGAGGGGCCTTGACCCCCGTTCTTTTCCTACCTGCCACTGTCAGATCCTGTGTGTGCCTGTGTAGAATGAATACTTCCGCTTTCACTTAGATCCAGCTCCCCAACCACACTGCACACACACACACAAATAAATAACCATGCAGCCAGCAGAAGGCTGAACCACACCCAGAAGCTTAGACAGTATTCCTCTGGGTTCTTCCTGCACTGCAGGCAGCCCTTCTAACTTCCAAACTCCGAGGGCAGTGACCCTGAAGACGGACACCGGATGTACATCCCCCCTCTTCCCACCCTCCCAAGGTGAAATGGGAACTGGCAACTCACAGTCTCTTGGCCTCCCTATGTGGTAAGGAAGGCGTTTAGCTCCCCCACTCCAGTCTTTTCCAGCTCTGGGGTGACTCCCTAAGGCTGGGGAGCCCGTGATTATGAACTAATGCCTTGGACACAGTGAGGTCAGGTGAGGACACAGGTGCTCGCCCCGGGAGCTGCCCCAGGCTGAGGAGAGATTGCTGGGAGAAGCTTAAAACGCGCGGGCCCACCTGCACTGCAGTTACCACGTCAGCCCCTGTCGGAGCTCTAGTGGCTTTCCCTTCCCACCTAGCAAGTTTTGGCAACAGTGGGCTGGACTAGGGCTTCTGCCTTCCCAAACTGGGAAAAGCTGAAACCTGCATCCCCTTCCTGCGTTACTGCATTCCCGTATCACTGGAGGCCATCTTCCTGAAGGATCTGGACGGCCTCAGGGAATCCCCATCTGGCGGCAAGCCTACAGTACTTCCCTCCCTTCCAGCTTGGGTGAGCAGATCGCACCCAGGCTGCTCCCTTCCCCCTCCCTGAGACTTGGAGGGAGAAGCTCTCTCAGCCACAAGCTCTGTGTGGCTGGGAGAAAGGCAAAGGAGCCGGGGAGCGCCTTCCCCGGCTGGTCACGATATGAGGCGCCATTCTAGGAAGAGAAAGAGCAGCAGCTACCAGGGAAGCAATGTGCCACTGCCACTGTCCTGGTCCTTCCTCCACACTGGTTCTTACCAGAACCATAAGCAACAGGCTCTCCTAAGGGAGACTGTCAGCACCCAGTAAAGCCTCAGCTCTGCTGACTGACTCGGGACAGCTTCTTTCCTATTCATCCCTACTCTTCAGTTGGGACAAGGGACAAAGTGCCCTTTGATGGGACAACTCCCACCCTGGCTCCACCCAAACCTCCATCCAGGTCATACTGTCAGGGTTCAGGTGAGGAAAAAAAAAAAAAAGGTACGTTTTCCTAGACTGCAAAAGACCTGTGCCAGCCCAGAAGAGGTTTTCAGGCCTGGGAGGGTAGGTTCCCCAGGGAAGTGAGCCCTTAACCATCCTCTGCAGGGATAGCTCCTTGTGCCAGCATGGACCTGGGACCTAAAGAGCTAGAAAATAAGCTTCACTTGAAAAAGCCACAAACTCGGTCCCAGACACTGACTCCCACCACAAGCAGGACACCCTTCATTTCTTCTTCCCCGGGAGCGGCATATGGAAGGCCAACAGGAGTCGGGCCTGCACCTAGTGAAAGACAGTTGGCATCTATTGCAAACCTACTTACTATCAGCCCATCAATTTGCATGCATAATCATGTTTCACCTTCACAGCAACTGTACAAAGTACTATTCTCTCCATTTTACAGAGGAGAAAACCGAAGCTCAGGAAATTAAGCAACGCACAAGGCCACACTGCAACTGTAGGAGCGGAGTATGAACCTGGGTTGCTCAGGGCTCATTCCCATGCACCCGCCAGGCTTCCCTCAGTCACTGCCAGGTGACTGTCCACGTACCATCCAGGAATGGCAGCCCAGTGTGGAGGCGGAAGTGGGTGTGGACCAGTTTGGCTTGCTGGCTCTGGAATTTGAATTGATGTTCCCCTCAACTGTAACAGTTCCCAAGTGTGTGACTGTGAGGGCTCATGGAAGTGTAGAAGCGGTGGCGGTGGGAGGAGGGCAATCTGGATTCCCAAAAGCCGTCTCCAACACAGAGGTTATGCTGTAATGGTTCTGATTCATAAAATGAGCTCACAGTCTCAGTGTCCTGCATGCTGCTTCAAGTGCAAATACAGGTCCCCTTACTAAGTAGTTCCCCTTACTAAGAACTGAGGATTTCAGCATTCCCAGCCCCTGACCACTGCAATTTCCTTTAGCCTCACAGAGCTGTAATGTGCAGAAGCAATCTCCAATGAAAAGCCACCACTGGCTGCATTTCCTGCAGTCTGCAGTGAGTCAGGAAGAAAGTACACCCCCCCCACACACACACAGACACCTGTCCCTGCACCAGTACACACACACACACACACACACACACAAAGGGTGCCAATCTGTCCAGCCAAAGGAAATGGCCAGTTTAGCAGATCTCTAGACTGGAGGTGCTAAAACTCATTCTGAAGTCCCTGTGGAGTCAAGATGACAGGGACACAGACTGCCAAAGGCCAAATGCAGAGGAGTGTTAAGGAGCAAGCTTTACCATCCAACACTAGCATCCGTGTGGTGGGTTGACCCTCTATGAAATTTAACAATGCGGTAGGGTGGTCCCTATATGAGAGAAATGACTCCAGGGCCCTCCTTATGGCAAATCTTTTTTTTTTTTCTTTTTTGAGACAGACCACTCAGCCCACCTAGGATGGCTTTGAATTCATGATGAGCTCAAGTCATGCTCCCACCCCACACCCCACCCTCCCACACCTGCCTCCCAAGCATCTGGGTGTACCGCCAATCTTGGCAAACACATTCATTTGTTTGTGTATGGATATCTCACACTCATTTACCTAACTCGTACTAACTCCTACCAGATGCCAGGCATTGTGGAAAGAGCCCCAAGCTTACACTAAAGTAGAAGCTATCAGTGTTTTATGTAACTCAGAGTCCTCACAGCAACTCTGTGAAGGAGAACCTATGCTTCTGATGCCATATATGTGTGCGAATAAAGCAGCGGTTACATGTTCAGAGGGACACGTGAAGCAGGAGTAAAGACATGGCAGGAGTCTCCCAGCTACCTAACGTCCTCACCCCCATCACCAGCATCAGCAAGCTTTTCTCTGGCCAGCAGGATATCAAGGCTAAAGATCTGTGGTCCAGGTCCACAGGAGCCTAGCCAGATGCACTCTCCCTCCATCTTTTGCCTACTCCGTCTTTTTTCCAGAGTCCTTTCCCTGGGTTCTGCAGCCATGGCAGGCCCTCAATTGCATCTAGTTACATGTTGCCTCCCCTCTTCCACTTATTAAAAGCAGCTGCCCAGGGTCAAACGCTAGGGCTATTTTTAAAATTTCATGTTTAAAAGTTAAACTCTCATCCTTGTGGGCACTCCAAGGAACTCTCTCTCGAATTGAGGAGTTGGGGTTCTACCTGGGTGCTTGGAGCTGCCACAGTAGCAGCTGACCCGGCTCCCCAGAGCAAGCTCTAAACCTGGGGTCATTCTCCGGGCTCATCACCCCTTGACTCCTTGGGAGTTACAAACCAGAGAAACCAGCCAGAGGCCAATCCAATTAGAAAGGAGACCGGACTGGGGCTGTGCAATGAGATAATTTATCACAGTAACTGAATGTTTACACCCTGCAGAGCAGCAGGAAAGAGTGGCCTCATAAGTTCTCAACCCAAGGTCTGTCTGTCCCTTTTGGTTCTGGACTCATGCGACCACACAGAAAGGGTGCATTTTTCTGATGCTATGGGTACATGTATCATACTTTCCCTGGGAGGCTCTGGATTAAGACTGATGCTTCACCCCTTCAGCTGAGGCACCCAGGCTGGAGTCAGAGGTCAGAGATAAAATTCCATCTTCACCAAACCCTCTTAGCCTTAAAACTACAGGGTGAGGATAACCCAGGCCACCAAGCCAGGCTCCCGGGGATGGATGAAGCCACCTTTCCCCTCCCCAGCCACAGTGGCCACGGGGATCTCCTACACCTACACACACACACACACACACACACACACACACACACACACACACACACGCCGCGGTGGCCTCAAAGACCAGTCACTGCTCCCCTATCCTGCACAGAAGTCCGAAGTGGGATGGTGGAAGCAGGAAGTGGCCACTGAAGTTGTAGCCAACAAAGCTT
Source organism: Mastomys coucha (assembly GCF_008632895.1). Lineage (NCBI taxonomy): Eukaryota > Metazoa > Chordata > Mammalia > Rodentia > Muridae > Mastomys > Mastomys coucha. The sequence continues at coordinate 99,178,978 of NW_022196912.1, forward strand.
AAAAGGAGGCAAGAAACTTCCCCTTTCATCTTTCCAGCAGCTCGGGCTAGAAGATGGTTTGGGACACTAAGTGGCCTCCCTTTGGGGTAGTGGACGCCTCCTCCAGGTCTTGCCTTGGTTCTGAGGCTTGAAAGCCCCAAGTGTCGTAAGTTCCTCAACTCCTCAAAGTCCTTACTTTAAGGCCTGGATGGGGGGCGCAGCAGAGGTCCCCATGCCCCTCAATGTGAGCGTGTGGGGCGGGGAACGACTAACTCCAACAAGCCCGCCATATGCAGGGCCCAGACGAACCCAGGCTCTAAAGCTCAGGACAAGCGCCATGGAACACAGCACCCGGCCAGGGACGCGAGCCTGCGGGGGCGGGCGAGCCGGATGACAGGTCTGAGCTGCACCAGCAGCGCCAGCCGCGCGGGGTGAGGCGGCTTCCACGGCCGTCCTCCGGCCCGCGCGCTCAGCACTCCAGCCTAGGCCTCTCCAGCACTGGCCCCAGTTCCCTGCCCCCATCCCCCGCAGCCTCCCCCCCGCCCGCAGGTCTGTCCCCGCAAAGTCCCCGCGCTGACCCCAGCGCCCCACACGCTGGAAAGAGAAGGGGCGCCCTCTCTCTAAGTTCTCGCTGCTCGCGAGCCTCTCGTCTCGCCTCCCCGGCCCGGCACGCCAGCGGGTCCCTGCGGTCACCACGTTTCTCGCGCGCGCGCAGGAGCAGCAGCCGCGGTCCTCAGCCGCTGGTACCCGGGACAGAGAGACTAGGGAGGGCTTCCCAGCCGGGGCCGCGCCTGGGTGGGCGGGCCGCGATCTAGCTGCGTAGCTGCACGAACACCACCGGGGCTGAGCTGCACACACACACAGCGGCGGGCGCGCGGTGCGGGCCGGGCGGAGGCGGGCGACGGCGGCCCACGCACCAGCTCCCGCCGCCCCGTAGGCCGCAGAAGTTGGCCGCCGGAGGCCTGGCGTGTGCAGAGCTGCAGCCACCGCCTGCACGGTCGCCCAGGGTCCCCTTGCTGGCCGCACCGCCTGCAGGCCTCGGCCGCCCGCCGAGCAACAGCACTTACCCGGCTCCCGCTCGGCCTCCGGCCTCAGCAGTGCCCCTTCCTTCCGCCGCGGGCCGCCGCCTTGGGTCGCCTCGGAAGAGCCCAGCCGCCTGCACGCACTCCCGGATTTTTAAAAACAAATAGGCGCTGTCGCTTCCCCGCGGCGTTCGCGGGGCTTCAGCTAAGCCCGCGCCTCCCGAAGCCTGGAAGTTTGCTGGCAGGGCCCGAGCGGGACGTGCGTGCTGTCACCCGCAGCTCGCGACCCGGCAGCCTTGGCGCGCCCCGCGCCCTTACAGTCCGCCTCGAGAGCGCTCTCCCTCCCTGCGTGTCACCCCAAGTCCTGCGATGCAGTGTCAGGATTGCACGGCTCTGACTCATCGGTTGAGCTCACAGCTTGAAAAAAAAAAAAGAGTGAGAGAGAGAGAGAGAGAGAGAGGGCGAGAGGCAAGAGCGAAGGAGGAGGACTCGCTGGCGTGCTACAAAGGATTGCACAACTCGAGGCTGGGAGCTCCGAGCGCCCAGTGGCTGGCCAGCGCGCGCGGCTCGGCGGCGAGCAGGAACCAGCTCTACCACTTCATCAGCACAACTGTCTCGGGGCGGCCTCCCCGCCTGCAGGCTCCGCGCCGCCCACTTCCTGCGACCAAATAAGGCTGGGAGGCGTCTTTAAACCTCGGGGCGGCTGCCGGGGCTGGGGATTTCCAGCAGCCCTTACCTCCACTTGCAAAGCTGTGGCCACCCTCCTCCCAACCCCCCAGCCTAGATCTGAGCCCCCATGGCTCTTCTGTAATCAACAGGCCACGCGGCTTGTTCCTTGCACATCAAGGTCAGGAGGAGACGGTGACGAAATGTTTGGAAACCCATCCAGCCTGCCAGGAAAGTGTGTGTGCGCGCGCGCGCCCGCACGCGCGCGCCCGCCATAATGAAGAGGGCACAAGGCGCTTTCCTCCACAAAGAGAACTGTGACTTTGGATGCAGTAAAACTGTGACTTTGGATGCAGTAAAACATGCATAATCCTCTCTGAGGCATTTCATTAACAGCCTTCCTGAGTTAGGATTTCTAGCTACCAGCCCGCCCGGGTAGGTTATAGAGAAACCAACCCTGTCTCTATAAAGGGACTTACAGGACCATTACTTAGGAGATGAAACGCTCCCGGATTGAATTCTCACAACCTAGGCCAAAGTTGGACGACGTTCACTCAAGGTCTTCTTAAACCACCCTGACATCATTTTCAGACTCTAGCCCGTGATGCCTCTTTCTGCATTTTGGTGGATGATAGGAAACTATAGAATTCTTCCAGAGCTGAGGGAACGAAAGTCAGGTGTGTTTTGCCGTCTGTCTGGTGTTGCTTCTTAAGATGAGTCAGAAAGCTTTCCTTTGAAGGAAAACTCACTGAGGGACACACTGTATTCTGGTAGCCACTCTCCCTGGCGTCCAGTCCTAAGAGTCAGGTGCAGCCCTTCCTCTCAGAAGCAGAAGGGCAGCTGACCCATTCTCACCCCTGAGAATGCAGAGCCCGAGTCTTCTTCACCTTACCTAGGGGAGTGGGTGACACAGACAACAGGGGAACCTGCACAGAAACTCGAGAGCACTAAGAGGCATGGCTTTCCCATCTTCACCCACCTCTTTGCTGGCTTCACCTCTGTGCACCTGGAAGGACTCCTCCCCAGAAGACAAGGGCTTATTTGTCCTGTTATGACAGGTCAGAGAATTAGCTACAAAACACCAATGAGTATGCCAGGGGACTAGACTAGATGACCTCTTAAAAATCACTTCCAGTTTAAGATCCATAATTCTGTGACTGTGGAAAAAAAAAAAGGAGGAGCCTGGGCAACCCATTTCTACAACGAAAAGTCCAGGCTCCCCAGTTTAGCATCCACTATGACAAGCCTCCCAACACTTACTTCCCTGTACAGTAACTAAACAGCTGTGTGAGTATATTTTAGCACTCATTCAGCGGATGGGAGTGCAAGTCAGAGACGCTGACGGCCTCACAGAAGGCCACAGGGTAACCCAATATCTCTGTCATCTCTCTTCTCATCCTCCAGTCTCCCAAAGAGTAGGCCGATGACCAGTCGAGGGACTCGGGTACTCAGAGACACAGTGCCTTAAGTACAGGCTGGCCTCTCAGTGCTCCTGGCAGAGGCTGGGTATAAAAGCCATTTTGGTTTTTCCATTTGCAGGTTTCTTCCTCCGTGTGACAGTTCGTCCATGTGAGGAAAACAAAAGCAACCCGCTTGACCTCCACTGTCCACTGTGGCCATTCCTTCATTAAACCTGCCGTAGTAGAAGACCTTGCTGAAGGAAGGCTCAGCCTCTGCAGTTAACCAGGGCCAGCCCAGAGGGAGCCCCTAAAGAAAATACAAACTGGCCCTGGGACATCTCAAAAAATTGACCTAGCTGAGGAGCACATTCCTAGAGGAGTCTGCCACCATAGAGCCAGAGCCCAGCCTCACGGTAACAAATGGGAGCCATTACTCTAAAGAGAACTGCTCAGCCTGGTCTCAGAGTGCTTCCCCGCTTCCAACACAGGCTGCTGGGCCAGTCCCAGAGCAGCAGAGAGGAGAGGCAGGGGGCAAGATGTACAAGAAAGAGAAGTGAGTGAGCTGGGGGTGGGGTGGAGGGGTGGAGCCCACGGGGGCAGTGGTGGGGGGGAGAACACCCTGCCTACCATGAGCAGCACACTCCTTCACTCAACAAAGTTTTTCTAAACTTGGGCCACCTCGAAAAGGAAAAGAGGAAGAAAGGAGAATTCTGACCGTGGTAGAAGTCTCCCTCTCAACAAGCAAATGAGGTGTTATGAGAGAAGCTATGGCCTTTCTGGGAAAGCCTTGGAGGTCAGTCCTGCTGCAGATATGACAGAGCAGAATCACTGACTTGAGAAAGTTTTGGTTTTTGAAGCTCTCCAGTCCCTCCTACAAGCCTCTGGGACCACCAAGAAGGTGGCCTTTCAGAGCTGGGGTTGGGATGAGCTGGGGGAGTTGGTAGGATTACACATGGAATGCCATTCTCCCCTACCACCCCACTTCTTCACAAACCACAGGGAAGAGAGGAATGCAGGGCTTCGGTTCCTGGTGTATCTGCTAAGAAACACTCTAGTTAGCAGAGCACTGAGGACTGGAAGCCAAGCTGAGTCCATCTGAAGTGGAGCGGAGCCTCCTGGGATGATGGTGACTCTTAGACACCTCAGAATGGATATCCCCTATGTCCAGCCTGTTAAACACTTCAGGGATTGGTGGGGAGAGGCTAGAGGGGTGGCTCAGCCGTTAAGAACACTAGTTGTTCTTGCAGAGGACCTGGCTTCGGTTCCCGGCATCCACATGGTGGCTCACAACTGTCCGTCCAGAGGATCTGACACCCTCTTCTGACCTCCACAGGCAGCGGGCACATATCTGATGCACAGACAACCATGCAGGCAAAAACGTTCATACAATTAAATAATCTGTAAAACTCTCCCGAAGATGAATTGTGTAGTGCATGAGAAAATCACATTAGATTTTATAAAGAATGGCAAGAGGCTTCCCAGAAGCCCTGGGGCTACTGCCCATCCCCCTCCACTGAGTTTCTGTCATCACTGTTCACTACAGAATAGAGTTCTAGGGCTGGGATGTGGCTCCGTGCCTGAGGCATGGCGTTGCTAGGGGAAGAAGAGAGGAAGAAAGGAAGAGCTTAAGAAGAAAGAAATGGTAATAGCAGACACTCCAATCCCAGAACTCAAGAGGCTGAGGCAGGAAAATCAAGAGTTTGGGGATATATTGGGCTACATACCAATACTATTTATGAGAGAAAGAGAGAGAGAGAGAGTTGTTTTCTTCTCTCTAGTCCCCATGTTGCATGCCTGCTCTTTCTCTGTCCCTTCCCTTACTCACTGTAGTCAGCACACGTGGAATGTTAACATTTACTGGGCGAAGAGACACTACGGAGGGCTCCATCCGCCCACAACGCCAGGTTCCTTATGTCCCACTGTTATTTCCCTTTGTGAAATAAAGATGCTACCTTTAGGACCTCCTTGCCTAGAGTTACAAGAGAAAAGAAAGTTGTGGAAAAGATAGGAAACCAGGACTGAATCTGGATCCTGTCTGAAATAAGTAAATGTGTTGTGTAGCCTCGGGACAGTTGTCTAGCGCCCCTCGGTTGGTGCTTTGGTTTGGGTTTTTTTGTTTTGTTTTTTTGCCTATAACAAATTCACCATATTTGGTTTTATGGGTTTAGAACTGTTATTTCTCTGCATTTATTCCTCCCTTCTCCCTTTCAAGAACTTAATTTCTCGAAAGATCCTTACACACAACCCCCACCCAAAAAAAAGGCCCCAGGATGAGCCTCTGTGAGACTCTACCAAAGGGAGTACTTCCAACATCAATTTGGTGTCTTATCTAGGGGGTCCTTCCAAGGCTGCCCCCACTCCATCCCTTTTGTATCCTTCCCACCACGCTGGGATCTTGAGCTGATCAGGGACAACCCCTCTGATGGCTGTGTTTCTTCCCAGGTCCTTCCTGACAGAGCAGAGAGCTTAAAGCCACCCAGTCACGAAGTTAAGCTGAGAAGCTCCTGCATTTGATCTCTTTTACCCCTGAGAACCAGGGAGACCCTTCCTCTTTGCTTCAGTTACTTCACCTGTTCTAGGGAATGCCTGCCACACCAGCCCCCAGCTGTCTGCATCCCTGGGTACTTTCCCTCCTGCCCCTCCCCCACAGGCCTAGCCAGGTTCCTAGTGCCTTTGTCAGCCCTCAAAGGGAGCTTCTATAGATGTCCCCAGTTGCTCCTGTCACTCTGGTAGAGAGACATCTGGCTGGCTGCAGGGAGAAGAACAAAACAGGTGTGGCTGCCAGGGAGGGCTGACCAGCAGGGCCAAGGGACAGAGACACCCTTTCTTTAAGAGACAAGAACTGCCTGCTTTCCCCGTGAATTGTGAATTGCTTTAGCATAGTCCCCAGGCCACTGTAGAACCAGCCCTGAACAGACTCTCCTGTTGGCCGCCGCCTGGAACTCAGCTTCCCCTACATCATCGCAGTGAGCCAGGAAGAAAGGAATCCCCAAAGATCCAATGTGTGCAATGGAGCAAGCTTTAAAATAAAAACTAATATTGATAAGTCATGGACTGAAATCCAAAATTCATAGTTATGCTAGTGTTTGGGTCTAGTTCCAAATCCTGGCTTGCACTAGCCTGGTGACCTTGATTTGAGCAGGTTCAACATTCTGTTTGCTCCTCTGCAAAGTGAAGGCGAGAGAGTTTTAAATGGCTGGCCCACACCAGCTCTTTGATCTGAGGTGGCCGTCCTCTCCTCACCTCCTAACTGCTCTCTTTGCTTCTGGCCATACACACTGCTATGATCCACAAACCATCAAAGTGCCAATTCCTTAGTAGTTCCTATTACCTACTGCAGAAAGCTGGGGTTGTGAACCAGACTGGTTAGCACACACTCATGTTCCTGGGACCATCCAACATCCCAGCCTGTGCCCACCCAACCACAGACAGGCAACCTGAGGCTCCCCAGGATGTCTCCACCTCACTCCAGCTTCCCCTCCTTTTCTCCTCAGCTGTAGGTAACCCATGCCCAGGTCTCCCAGCAGACCACAGTTTATAGCGCTTCCAGGCCACCGACTTTCACTCCTCCAAGCAAGGAAAGCTCATACATACAGTGTTAGAGTTCTCCAGGGTTTCTTCTACCAGGCTGGTTAAGTGCATTGCTGGCTAGAAGGTCACCGCTGCTCCACCCAGAGGAGCCTCTTGTGGGACTGACTGTGGTGTAGCTGTCTGTGCTGCAGGACCGCCTGTGAGCTGCAGCTGGGATATCTCACCTTGCTTAACTGCCATTTCCCACTCTCCTAACAGCACTTCCTCAGGAAAGCCCTGGCCCCCAAACCCCTTCTCAGTCCCCACTCCTACACTGGTCCTTGGGTTATCTTTACTCCATCATCCATGCATTGTCCTACTGTTTGCTGACTTTCCCTGGGTCAGAGCATCATGGGCCAGATCAGAGCTCCTGCAAGGCACAGCTTAGACCTTGGTAACTCTGATGTCAGCAGGGTACCTGTGCTTGGTGCGTAAGAGTGAACACTTTTGGCAAGAACTTTAATAAAACCATATATAGAAAATAGATCATGATTTAATGGCTACTTTCACTGCTTTTCTATCTAAGCACCTCTGAAATCGGGATGCTTGTGACCACAGATTCCACGTGTTTGTTACTGTTTGGCTTGGTTGGATTTTGGTTTCTATGAGTAAGAGAGGGTCTTACTATGTTGCCCAGACTGGCTTCAAACTCCTAGGTTCAGTCCATCCTTTATTTATTTATTCATTTATTTATTTATTTATTTTGGTTTTTAGAGATGAGGTTTCTCTCCTAGGTTCAGTCCATCCTTTATTTATTTATTTATTTATTTATTTATTTATTTATTTTGGTTTTTAGAGACAGGGTTTCTCTGTGTCCTGGAACTCACTCTGTAGACCAGGCTAACCTCGAACTCAGAAATCTGCCTGCCTCTGGCTCCCAAGTGCTGGGATTAAAGGCACAAGCCACCACTGCCCGGCTCAATCCATCCTCTTCATTCACCTTCAATACTGGGCCTATAGGCCTATACGTGTGATTTAATTACCAGAATTTTCTCTTTATAAAAGTTTTATTTTAGCCTGGCGGTGGCAGTGCACGCCTTTGATCCCTGCACTCAGGAGGCAGAGGCAGGCGGATCTCTGTGAGTAGAGGCCAGACTACAGTTCCAGGACAGCCAGAGGTACATATGGAAACCCTGTCTCTGGAAACTAAATAAATAAAACACTTATTTTAATATTTTTAATGTGTATGTGTGTGCACACGCGTGTGTGTGTGTGTGTGTGTGTGTGTATGTGTGTGTGTGTGTGTGTGTGTGTTGTGTACATGTGAATAGAGAAGCTGGCAGAGTCCAGGAAGGGGTACGGACCTTCTGATGCTGGAGTTACTGGTGGTGCGAGTCAGCCCACACCGGTGTTAGAAACCCAGCTCAGGTCCTCTTCGTGAGCAGTATGTACTCTCAATTGTTGAGCCAACTCTCCAGCCCCATTTTCTCTTTCTAGCTTGACATAAAATGACTTATTAGAATCAGTGGTTCCTTAAGTTCAGGGGTGTATGATATTATTTTTACTGACATGTGGCTTTCTAGGTCCTAGAGCTTACTACATGAAGTCCACTGCCTTAAGAGGCCTCCTGGTTAAGCTTGGTAGCTGTTAGGCATTCAAGTTCTCGTAAAATAACCTACAGTTTTCCAGGGAAATGAAAGACTCCAGTGTCCATAGGATGCAGGTCCATAGGATGTGGTATAGGTTCTGGACTGAGAAAGGTAAACAAAGGTCTTAGCTTGATCCTCACTTTTCTGGATGACTTACAAACCTATGCAACATATCTATCTAGGACATACCTGACAACCAGCACCCTGGGAGGAAGCCATTATCCCCATTTTATAGAAAAGGAAGCTGAGGGTAGAAATGGTGGAGTCACTCTCCCAAGGTCATACAAGTGGATTTGACTTGGACACACATCCAGTTTCCCAAATAAGGCAGGTGAATAAATTGAGGGGATGACTGGAGCCTGGTAAGCCTTTCTCCCTCACAGGAATATTTTGTCTGGCTCATATATTTTATTTTCAATGGATTTTATTACCAAGCTTTTGTTTTTGTTTTTTCAATCAGGAGATTTAGGAATCAGAGAAACAACTTAACAGCTAAGAGCCCTGACTATTCTTCCATAGGACCCAGGCTCAATTCCCAGGGTCCACAGAGAGGCTAAAACCTTCTGTAACATCAGTTCTATCTGACACCTTCCCCTGGCCTCCTTCACACAAATAGTATACAGACAGACATGTAGGCAACACACAGGCAAATCGTACACATAAAATTTAAATAATTAAAGTCTCAAGCCGGGCAGTGGTGGCGCACGCCTTTGATCCCAGCACTTGGGAGGCAGAGGTAGGCAGATTTCTGAGTTCGAGGCCAGCCTGGTCTACAGAATGAGTTCCAGGACAGCCAGGGCTACATAGAGAAACCCTGTCTCGAAAAGAAAAACAAATAAGCCATCAGTTGGCACACTGACTACAACCAAGTTTCCTTGGAGAAGGAACGGGAGAGGTGCGACAGCGGCGTGGCAAAGACACTTGGCTGTCACACATGCTGATCTGCTGCCGTTCCTCATCTTTCCTAGGTCATGGGCTTCCATCGTTCCTCATCCCACTTGTGCCAGCTTGTCACTTCATCCTCCCAGTTCCCCGATGACCTTCAGAGCAGAAGCACCCCTAGGGTCCTCTCCAGCTCCAAAGCCTGAGGCTTCTCTCTCTGCAGGCCCTCTCAGGCCAACCACCCTCCAAGGAGGTCACCTCAGACCCTCCTGCAGAAGCTCCCAGATAAACCCCTGCCTCCCCTTAGCCTCCTGCCCTTCAGCTTCTATCCCAGGGCTCCCCCAGGCCCTGTCACTTGTAGCCCAGCATTCAAAAGGCTGAAAGGCAGAGAGTCACTGGGGTGGTCAGCCCCTCAGGTGTGAGGGTGAATCAGAACCCCCACCAAGGCAGGAAAGTAGGATGGACTTCTGCAGCTGAAGATGAGCAGGGTTTGACGCACACGGAAACACAGACAGCAGGTCACTGGGAGGAAAACTGTAGTCTCAGCAGCGATTTTAGGATATGCAAATCAGAACGCCATTAAGGCCCCATTACAGCTGAGTCAACGTGAAAATAAATAAATAAGACAAGAAAGGTGCTGTCAGGAGGGCTTTGGGGAGACAGCTGTACATACACACTGCAATTGGCTTAACTCTTTCTAGAATGTGAGCTTACCTTGTCTTGCAAGAGTCTAACACTGACCAAGTAATTCGGATCAATAGACTACCTACCGCCCATGAAAACAATCGGACGCTCACAGCAACAGTCTATGGAGCTGAGGAACAGAAATCTACTTTGCTTAAGGTATGACACAGCGACAGGCTGAAATGTGAATGGGCTCAATGCACCGGCCAGTCTGATGAAATCACACAAGGTGTCAAAATTAGCCCAAAGAAATGTGTAGAGGCTGCTCTGCAAACAGACACCCACGGGAGCACCAGACGCAATCAGGTGAGAAGGCTGAACCGTGCAAACTGTTGCTGTGTGCTGTTTGTCCTTTCAGGCCGAGGAGGTTGGTTTAAATGACAAAGACTGCCAGTGTTCCCAAACAGGATCCGGAGCCTGCCCAGGCCAAGGTCCCAGAGGGGCCAAGTGGTTCAAGCCCCAGGCATCCAGAAGAGGACAAGAAAAGAAATGCAAACAGGTAAAAGAGGGGAAGGGTTGGGGCCAAAGGACCCCAGAACTTTCTTTATCAAGACAACTTTGAAAGACACCTCTCTCACAGAAGGGGCGAAGTTACCCAAATAAGCCCACACCATTTAAGCCCACACAGTCTCAGTGCTAAGGCTTACTGCTGCATGTGTGTTCTCGATTTTACTAATACCTCACTCTGGCAGCTTCTGGCGTGATACCAAGGCTCTTTGTGGGCTAGCCTAGGAACCCAGAAACCATTTATAGCATTGTTTCTATGGAAATACGTTTTAAGCTTCAAAAGAACCAAGCAGCTGACAACCGTGGGGCAAACACGTGATCTCTAAATTAGGGAACTGAAATGGGCGGGTCCCGAGCTCAGGAAGACAACCAGCTACTTAGATTCCGCAGCAAAGTAATATTCAGTCACCAGCAGTGATCAGAACTAAACCAACTGTCAACACTGGGTGAAGATGGAGCCAGAGTACCTATGAATGGCCACCATGTGCCAAGGAAATGTGACAGCCTATCCCCCACCCCCACCCCACCCCGACTCTAATCACATGCATGAGCATTGCTTGGCCTGGAAGACATGAACCTATACTGAATATCCCTCACAAGCATCCAGACAAGCCCCGAAAGCATGTTCTTTTTCTAATTCCTCTTGGACCTTAGCAAACTTCCAGACTATTTCAATGTGACCACAGACCAAAAGAACTCCAGATCTTTGACAGTTCTGGAATTTGGTTTTAGCATACACATGCTTGAGATAACGGAGTCCCAGATAGGCCTGGACATATCCAAGCCTATCTCCGAGATCTGTTACAGTGGCCCTTGTTCTAGCAAGCTCCAACCTGCCCGCTCAAGATACACCCAGAGCTCTGTAGCTCCACCCCACCCCAAGACTCCAAACTTTGCCAGTGAATCTCCATTTCCTGCTGAGGTCACAACCCTGGACTAATCACAGGGGAAGAGCAAAGAAAGGGTCTCCAAACAGAAATAGTCCCAAAAGTTCCCCCACTTTGAAGAAAAGGCTGCACAAAAGGGGCTACTATGAGGGTGACGGGGCCATTCGCAGGGCACAGCCAATTCAAAATTGCCCTAATATGACAGGGTCATCAGATGTTGGCTCTCAGCTGGAGCACAGCTCCAAGTTGCAAGCTGATGGAATATGGGGACTCAGACACCCTCTTTGATAAGCCAAAGGTAGACTGAATGAAGGTGGAGTTTTCCTAAAGCCGGCACTTTAAAACAGCTCGAAGTCTAATTCTGAAATGTGTTCTACAATGGACACGCCCGAGACACTACCTCACCAGGGCCCCACCTGGCTGACGCTGGGCTGTGGAGGTCAGTTTACAAAGCACGCCCTGCTACCTGTTAGGAACTGCAGAAGAGAGAGCTGGCTCTCACCACCTGGGGCTAGGGCTTGCAAATGAGTGGGTGGTTCTGGGCCTCAAGGGCCACATGTTCATCTTGCTGGCAGGATCCCTAGAAACTCAGGTGTGAACCACCTCCTGGGTCTCTGAACTACCTGGGGTTTCACCTACCAGAGTCAGGAGGCACAGTCCTAATGCTGTTAACACTGAAGTTACAGTGTGGGGTCAGGACAATCTGAAGTCCCCAGCCCTGGCATGCAACATCAGTAATAGCTGATAAGCCCGAGCAGTTGGGCCTTGCTGGTGCTAACAGATGGGAGGCTTACAGTCCCTCCCTGACCTTCCCACCCATTTCCGAAGTCTTTGATGTTGGGGCCTAATCTCTTTAAAGTATAGATAGTATACATCAAATATATAAATATTCCGAGCATGGCCTCTTCACCTGAGTCCAGCGTTTGCATTATGTCAGCTTTTACTCTGACCAAGCACTGGAGATGTTATCCATTCACTAGTATATGCAGAAGAGGTTTTATGCTTTACTTAGTGGCATTAAAATTCATCAACATTTTCCCATGAATTAGCAGCACCTTCATATTAACGCAGTACACCACTCCCCAGAATCCAGGGACCATAAATTATGTAGCCGCATGGAACCCTGAGGCCATTAACAGTTTTCCTGCTATTTTAAACAACACTGCCACAAATACCTTTGTGCTTATAGCTCTCTATTCCCTTTTAGAATTATTTCCTTCGAATTAATTCCCAAGAGGAGCTCTAATAGGTGAAAGGCAATTAGCATTTTCTTACAGCTTCAAGCTTGACATTTAAAAATATAGACTGTTCCCTGTGAGTTCAGGATCCTCTGGTTTCCTGAGCTCTTCTGGCAATGCCTCTTAAATCCAGCAATCAGGGCGCGCACCACCACTACAACCCTTGCCTCCGCTGCCTTTGTACGTATCAGAGCTCTGTACATGGCTATCTCCTCCCACCTGTGTGCATGTGTGTGATGAGGTGTGGTGGTGGTAGTTTGGTACGTGTGGTTTGTGCATGTCCGTGCACACACAGCTAGTACGTCCCAGCGATCTTCTGGCCTCCACCCCTATACCCAGGCCTGGGGTTATAGGCATATGTTGCCATATACATGAATGTTCGACTCCAAACTCAGATCATACTTGTGCATCAAAGGCTCTTACCCACTGGGCCATCTCTCCCGCCCCTGTATGTACTCATTAAAATGCATATTTTTCCAGAGCTGAAGAGCGCTAGCTGCTCTTCCAGAACACCCTGGTTCAATTCCCAGCACCTACATGGCAGCTCACACAGTCTGTAACTCTAGTTCCAGAGGATCCGACACCCTCACATGACATATATGCAGGCAAAACACCAATGCATATTTTAAAAAAGAGAGAGAGAATTATTTTTAAAAAACGTCCTGCTCTTCAGTTCCTCTGTGGATGGGCCACCCGGAGTAATGTCCTATGACTGAATGCCCTATGATGTTGGAAGTGGCATGACCACTTTGTTGAAGAAGAATGACAAAGAGACATTTGGAGGACTAGACAGTAGAGGGCTGGGTGGAAAGAGAAAAGGGTAGGTCCCACAGAGTTAAGGCTAAAGCAATGTCCACACACTGGCCATACTAAAATAAGCTGAAACCTCTCTAGACATCAGCTCACATATCTGCCACCCGGGCTCCCCCTGCTCTGATCTGCCAAGAACAAAGACAGGCTCCTAAAGGAATCAGAAACTCCAGTACTTCCAGGTTCTGGAAATGTGTCTAAGAACATCGTAAGCCATGCAAATCAGCACTGGTCTAACAGGCAAGCACTTCAGTTCTGCCCAAGGTTGCCTCAGCTTTGAGCTCATCAACCATAGTGAGAGAAAGATGTTTCCCACAGTACTCTCCAAGTGGCCTATAGACCCAAGATGCCTATTTGGTAAAGGCATGCTCCCACAGACCTCTGGTTCCAACCACGAGGCACCATGAAGGCAACCACTTGGTGGGTCGGGAGTATCTCCAAACGGGGAGTCCTTCATCTGCCCTAAGTTTCTGCTTCGGAGCTCCTGCTACACCCTGAAGTCACTCTCAGGAAGATAAGTTTCTCCCCACCCTCTAACAGGAAGAACGACCAGACCGAACAGGGCCTTCATCTAAAAGAGCCCTCTCTCTCTTCCACAACAGGCTGACTTGTTTCTCCTTCATTCCCTCTCCATGCAGAGCAGGAGACTGTGCTGCACAGCAGAACTCTGAGGCCACTGAGGGGAGCCAGGATTTGTGTTTCCTCTGGGGGAAAGGTAAGTCTATTCCCTTTAAACAGGTTCCTCACCACAGACACAAGGCCCGAGAAGCTGAGATCTGTATGCCCTAACTCCCTTTCTGCCTCATCAGGATCTGGGAAGCCTCAAAGAAAACAGAGTGTACCAAGGGGGTCATTTGTAGCAGCAGAAGCTAAAGGAGACTGAGGGGGCTTGGGGCTGTCCTGCAGACAACCAGTTAGTTCAGCTTGCAACCTTAACCACCTGAGCAGCAGTTCCCACTGCGCCCACATCCCCTCAGGCTATCCTTAGGTCCCTGTGGAACCCCTACTGTGTGTCAGGCAGAACTCCAGGCCAGTGAGACTCCAGGCATACCTGCATCTGACTCCCAACATCTCACAGTTAGAAACTGATTCCAGAACCTCAAAGGCGGGCGTGGCTCAAAAGGCCGTGGGGAAGCAGGTGACTTCTAGTTGGCTCTGTGGACATCTGCCAAGAGGAAAAAGGGCAGGCAGGACATTCCACATGGAGGGAATAATGAGCAAATGCAGAGGGGAGTAAAAGCAGACAGAGGCAATGAGGACCTGGCTCCCACAGGAAGGACTAAGCTAAGGCCATAGGGCTTCGTGCGAAAGGAGGTGGGTTGGGACCTAAAGCCAGGGCCTCGGTGCTCTTCTGAGGAAGGTGGGGTTTCTCCTGCAGGATGTGGGCAGCTCTAAGGGTTCTTCAGAAGGGTGACAAGACCAGAGCTGTATTTTAACAGAATAACTCGGGTCCCTTGAGACTTCATTTCCGCCTTAAGACTTCATTGCTGCCCTAAACACAATGTATTTCATCTTGATATGCATAGGGCACCTCAGTGAAAATTAGCTCAGAGTGAATATGGAGAGTACAGCTTTTCCTCGACAGCCTGGCAAGCCTGATCCTACATGGGTCCTGAAGCTTCAACATCAGGAGAAAAAAAAAAATCCTCAACTCCTACTGATGGCTGCCACAGCTAAGTACTGGTAAGTTCAAAACTGCATTTTTTTTCTTTTTTTTTTCTTTTTTTCTTTTTTTATTTTATTATTACATAGACACACCAGAAGAGGGAGTCAGATCTCATTATGGATGGTTGTGAGCCACCATGTGGTTGCTGGGATTTGAACTCAGGACCTTTGGGAGAGCAGTCAGTGCTCTTACCCACTGAGCCATCTCACCAGCCCTCTTTTTTCTTTTTACAGAAATTAGTCCATTTGTCTAAGACTATTGGAACCAAATGGTCAAGGAACCCTTACTTCAGAGAGACGGTGTGAGGACAGGAAGGGGGCTGGAACTTACAACAACTTTTGGGAAGTCGAATAAGGATGTGACAGACAATGCTGACATGCTGACAGTCCCAGGCAGACAACGAACGCCCCAGCTCCTATCTCCAGGGAAAAAGGCTGGGTAGAACATCTTAACCTAGATTGACATCTTCAGAACTGGAAGGGTGCCCATGACTAGAGCACCAGAGGCCTCAACTGTTCCACAACCCAAATCAGAGGCCAAACACTAACCCCTGGTCTGACCAGCAAGATGGTACCCTCCCAAATACCTCATGATTCTGAGAGTCTCCTACAGCCTTGGAAAAGGAACAAAATGCCAGTCCTAAGTGTTACCCAGAGAGCACCACCACCATATGCCTTGGCAAATGTTCCCATGGGGCAGCGCGAAAGTTTTCCAAATGAAATCAAAAGTTCCAGCCTGCCTTCGAGCTGAGATGGTCATCCTTCCCCACTGGAATGGCTCTAATTTCAGAGAAGAAACCCAACTGCTAGCAAGATGCTGCTCAGCTGTCCAGAATCCTAAAGCTCAGCAGAAGGTGAGAGATTTGGAAAGATGTCCAAGAAGATTATGGTCAAGAAGATGTTTTAAATGGCCCAAGAGGGATGTCCGGTCTCATTCTCTCCCACATCCAGAAGTTCCGATCACATCAATCGAAGTGCTAGAATGGATTCTACGGGGGGAAACCTTCCAGTTAACATGTGCACCCCTCCCTCAGTTTCAGACACCTAGCATTGAGATCCAAAAGAAGGCAGAGTTCCACCCACCACTGAAGATTCTGCAGGCTCCAGGGCTAGGCTCCTGGGGACCAGCAGCAAGCACACAGACAGATAAGGTAAGCTGAGCTGACTAAATGGCTTTGCCTAGAGCAGGTCTCATCCCCGTTGGTCAGGACCCCCAGAGGGTTACCTATCAGATAACTACAATACAATTTGTAACAGTAGCAACATTAGTTACGAAGTGGTAATGAAATGGTTTTATGGTTGAGGTCACCACAGCATGAGGAACTACAATAAGGGTCACAGCATGAGGAAGGGGGAGAGCCATGGCTCAGTGCATGAGTAGTGGTACCCAAAGGCAGGGGAAGTTCAGAACTCACTCTAGAGGGGTGGGACCATCCAGGCCTGAACTCAGCAAAAATCCGAGGTCAGTGTCTCTTCATCACCTTGGCTCTGATTCTGGGTATCCAGCTTCCCACCAATCCTGATTGATTTCCGAACCTTCCTCCAGGACATTCAGTGAGATACCTAATATCCTTCTGGTAGATTTCTTTTCAGTTCAGCTAAAGTCACCTTCTACATGCAGACCTAAGAACTGCCTTCACCCTGCATTTACACACAGACCCCTGTGGCCCATGAAACAACACTTCACTCAGGCCAAGGGGTTTCAGCTGGGGATGTAGCTCAGCGCTAGGATGTTTGCCTAACATGCAGAAGGGGCCAGGGAGGAGAGATGAAGGGTTGCCTCTCTCTATCCCCCCCTGTGAAGAATCTAATTGCAATACCTATCACTACCCCAAAGAATCAGAGCCACCTGAGAACCGCGATGTGGCAAGTGCTGTGAAGACTACAACTCTGGCGCTTAAACTGAGCAGGCGCCTTGCATTACACGGATATGTGTCAAAAATAAAAAGCGATCCCTGCTGTCCTGGACCTGCTCAGAGAAAGGTGGACTTGGGCTGGGGAAACCTAGGCTGTAGACCCTGCAGAAAGCTATATCCCAGGAAATGCCACTCCCAACTCCATGTACCCCCTCCACAGCAAAGCTTCCACAACTTAATTCCTTAACCAATATGTCTTTCCAAACACTGTGTCTTGATTTCCCGAGAACGGATCAATGGTGGATCTACCTTAACCCAATTTAAGAAAGTCTAAGGGAGAACTTCTCTCAAAAAATGCAATGCAGCATAATTTTGTGCACAAAATCGCAGTCTCTGTTCTCATCATACACCAAGCTTTCTCCTCCTCGGGTTTTCCTGACGGCCTGGTTTCTTCCGTTCTCGACTCACTGCCTTCTCAGTCTCTGCTGTTGACTCTCTTCAGCCACAGCCTTTAGCCAGTGATCTCCCCACTTCCTCCTCACATGAAGTCATTGACTCTGTGAGCTCCCACAGCTTTCTATGTACTGGTGATCCCCCCTCCCCTCAAAAAAAAAAAAAAAAAAAAAAAAAAAAAAAAAAAAAAAAAACTCTGCTCCAAAATGGCCTACAGGCCAAAGAGGCCAGATGATCAGGCTTGGGGTTGCAGCCACCACTCTTGCTTAAATGGTGTGTCTTTGGAGTAGCCTCGAGAAAATCAGGTGGGCTACTGAGCTGGAAGGGCCAAACCCCACAAACAGTACTGTGGAGGTTTCCTGCTGCAGACCGATTTGCCCACTGGACATCTCTCTCAGATGTCCCAAAGGTTCCTACCTGTCAATATGGCTGAACTCAGACTCAATTTCCCCCTAAAACCTGTTCTTCCTTCCACGCCTTGAACAGAAATCTGAGCTCACCTTTTAACTTCTTTTTTTGTTTTGCTTTGTTTTGTTTTTTTGAGGGTTTCTCAAAAAACAGGGTTTCTCTGTGTAGCCCTGGCTGTCCTGAAACTCACTCTGTAGACCAGGCTGGCCTCAAAATCAGAAATCCGCCTGCCTCTGCCTCCCAAGTGCTGGGATTAAAGGCGTGCACCACCACTGCACAGCCACCTTTTGACTTCTTTGCACTAAACATTCAGTGGGTCCATCAAGCCAAGTCCTCTTTCAAGGACTGTGACATCTCACTACGGCCCTTTTGGGCCCCTCTTCCCCAAGCTCCAATTAATCTCTGTGCTACAGTTTGAGTGGGCTTTGGAAAGGAAATACCCATCACCCCTAGGCACACACACCTATCCACTGTTAGCTGCTCCCCACTGCCTCCAGAGTGGTCCAGGCCTCTTTGCGGGCACATACAGCAAGCGCCTGTACAAGCGCACGACCTGATCAATCGCTCCCACCAGTACTCAGCAGTCTCTCTCTACCACTTGCAATTTGCTCCCAAGCAGATCTGCTGTACCTCCGGCCTGGCTGAGCTGTCCCCTGTCTCTACACCACTCTGGTTCCCTTTGCCACGTGGTGGATGCCTACTTGCTTTCAGATTCTCAGGAGGCTCTCTGGAAACCCCACCTTCATTTTTGTGAGGGGTGGAGGGGGTGTTGTGGTATTGTTTTGGTTTTTGTTTTTCTGGTTTTTTTTTTTTCTTTCTTTCTAAGACAGAGTTTCACTGTGTAGCCCTGGCCATCCTGGAACTTGATCTGTAGACCAGGCTGGCCTCAAGCTCAGAGATCCTCCTGCCTCTGGGATTAAAGGCATGCATCACTACCCCTGGTAACCCTGTCCTTCATTAACTCCAGGGCAGCCATACATACATACTCTGCAAGGTCATACCAGGCCTTCCCTGACTTTTCACTCTCCCTTGACCCTGGCAGAGTTAACTAGTCCTGAACACTGAATTACCTAATGCTTAACTGCTCTTGGACAGTGTGCCCACTGTCCCCTGGAAGAATGCAAATGTGGAGTGGACACTTGAACTTTTCTCATGCTTTTGGTTTTTGCTGTTTTTTTTTTTTTTTTTTTTTTAAGACAGAGTTTCACTGTGTAGCCCTGGCCATCCTGGAACTCAAGAGGGGAACTCCTGAGAGTATCCCCTTTCTTCAATGCCATGCTCTCGCTAACCCAATGTAGAGTGAGAGAGAGCTGAAGACAGGGAGAGAAAGCGCACCTTGTAAGCCATACAGTGCAAAGTTACCTCTGCTACGCCTGTGAACAGTTTCCTTCTCTACGACTAGAGATGTCAGATTCTAAATGCCATCCGCCAGCAGCTTCTTGTTGAGGTGGTAGAAGCCATCCTGAGGCCCTGCCTCCTCTAGGGGCAAGACAAGGTGCTGGCGTGGCTGTGGCTCCTGAGGTACCCAGAGTGCATGCAGAAGAAGACACAGCTCCACACTGGGTACTTCTGTGCAAGCCCCTTGCTGGCCTTCAGCTCGAAGTTCGAGGAAGGGTAGGGGTAAGGAGAGGGCATGCAGCAGACCACGGCTTTAGAGCGAGGTACTCCACATGGGTAGTGCCCTCTCTCAACCCCCTGTCAACCACAGGCAACCCAAACACAATCCGTAATCCTAGGTGAACGAACTGCCGTTTAAAACCAGCTCCACGGATCGCCCTTCCATTATCCCCTGAGCGCCTATTTGAAGAACCTTTCTTGCTTAGCCCCACACAGTTGTTCCTAACTCACAGCCCTCACGATCTTCCCAGGAAGTACACAGCAATGGGCTCTCTTACCACGTTCACTTACATGATACGAATTCAAATAGTCAAGCTTACAAGGAGGGAAAGCAGGACAGGAGAGGGAGATGGGGAAGGGGAGACAGAAGATAATACAACAAGGGGAAAAAAAAATAGCCACTTAAACCTGCCTTTCCATTCAGGAGTAAGCGTGTGCTAAGAGCCCCCAGCCTGTTGTGGTGGGGCATCATGAGATAGACATTTTACCATGCTGAGTAATACAATAGCATTTTAATGAACTACTATTTCATACTTCATATCCCTCCCCACCTGCTGTCCAATCTCCTTCTATAAATAGGGTGGATTAAGATAAATCTATGTATCGAAAGCTTGTATGATGCAGGTATGACAGTGCAAACCTACAATCACGACACTTGGAAGCCTGCAGGAAGATCACAAGTGGGAAGCCAGCTTGAACAAAGAGCAAACTCTAAACTCTAAGACAGTCTGTTTACAAGGAAAGACCCAGTCTCAGAACAGAGGAGGTGGGGAGCAACTATGCCTGCCGAGCACCTGGTGTCCACTAAAGGACTTTCACGGTTAATCTTAAGTATATTTGTATTCCTTGCCTTATCTACTGTCCCACCATATTCCATTCTCCCAGGGACAGACTCACACTCAGGCAGCTCTGCCCTCTGTGTCTCACAGGCTACAGGCTTCTATGAGCATATGGGACCCACTCACAAGAGCTGCCCCACAACACTGGCCCTGTGTTAACCAGCTGTTTCAGGGCATCGGGTCTGTGTTGCTGGGCCTTCTCTTCATCCCTCTCAGGAGCTGAGAGGGTTTCTATGTCTGGCTAGAAAGCTTGGGGGACTTAACAAATTGTTAACAATTAAAATTAATTAAGGGCTAAAGGTGACCGGGATGGGCTGGTGGAGGGGAGAGAATGGGGGGGGGGGTAAGAGTAGGAGTGGTGGGGGGAAAGGCAGATAGATCTCTGTGAGTTCAGGGCCAGCCAAAAACAAAACAGAGAGGAGAAGAGAAGAGAAGAGAAGAGAAGAGAAGAGAAGAGAAGAGAAGAGAAGAGAAGAGAAGAGAAGAGAAGAGAAAGCGAATTTTGGATTGAAGGTGAATTTGGTGTATTTGTGGCAACACTGTTTGCAGTTGCAAGGGCTGGAAACAATCCAAGCATTCCTCTGTGACTAGTGGCATAAATCACGGCATTCACACAGCAGAATAGAGTTCAGCCTCAGGGAAAGTGAGGCCTCCTCACATGGGCTGGCATAGAACGATCTCCAAACTTCTGTGTATGGATCCATATTTCCCTGTTTGCTAAGACTACAACTGGAGGAGTAGCTGAAAAAACATCACATGTATTTTCGTCTAAGAGAGAGGAACCATAGGACTGCAGGCGTGACGAGCGTCAGAGGATGGGCCCTCCTTATCAAACTTTATGTAATAACATTATCAAGTTTCTCTTTTGTACATGTATGTGTGTGTTGGTGTGTGGTGTGTGTGCAGTGCATGTGCGTGTGTGTGCATGTGTGTGTGTGTCATGTGTGTTTGTGTGTAGTGTGTGTATATGTGTGTTTCTGTGTGTGTGGTGTTTCTGTGTGTGTGTGTGTAGCATGTGTGTTTGTGTGGTGTGTGTGTGTGTGTGTGTGTGTGTGTGTGGTGTGTATGGTACATGGATGCATTAATGTGTGTCCATGTTCACATGGATGGGCACACACATGTACAAGTGTACACACACATAGAAGGCCCAGAGCAAATGTCAGTTGTCCTCCTCCATTGCCTGTCACCTTCTGCACTAAGGCAGAGGCTCTCACTTGATCCCAGAGCTCACTGACTCCAGCCAGACTGCTGCTGGGATCTCATCTCTGCATCCTGAGTGCTGGGATCTCAGGTCGGCCATTATGTCCTTAAGTGTGTAGTGAGAATCCAAACTCCAGTCCTCAGACTTGCATGGCAAGTACTTTGACTGGTGTGTCACTGAGTCATTCTCCAGCCCTTTATTAATATTTTACAATATCTTCTGGGCTTTGTATTTTTCTTAGGAAAAAAATCTTTCATAATTAATAATGTGTATTTTTCAGCCAAGCAGTGGTGGTGCACGCCCTTGATCCCAGCATTTGGGAGGCAGAGGCAGGCAGATTTCTGAGTTTGAGACAAGCCTGGTCTACAGAGTGAGTTTCAGGATAGCCAGGGCTACACAGAGAAATCCTGTCTCGAAAAACCAAAAAAAAAATAATAATAATAAAAAAAATTAAAAAAAAAGTATTTTTCTAATTCTCTTCCAATATATACTTTATTCCCATGAAACATATCATTTGAACCCCGAACTATGCATATATATTAGCTTCCTAAATAGGAAACGGAAAACTGGGGGAGGGGCATCTACTAAATTTAAAGAACACACCTATAGGGTGTGTTTTATAATATGTGAATTATATCTTGGGTATAAAAGAAACGAAAAGAAAAACCATGGGCTGGTGAGATGGATCAGTGGGTGGAGACCAGAGTTCAATCCTTAGGATCTGTAAAGGTGGGGAAAGGGCACTGCCCTCACAAAGTTGTCCTCTGACCCCTACACATGCCCCACATCACACATATGCATGCCCACACCCACTCACACACATCACAGAATAGTATTTTTAAAAAGAAAGAATCTAATTTACAAGGTAAGGTTGTGTGGGTCTGAGCCTGAGAACTCTCATTCTTCAGGGCTCCTGCCAGAGCTTGCCCAGGATCCCCCCAACACTCGGTTTTCTACTTTAGCCTACTTTTAGAATGTCAGCCCCTGATTGCACAAAGCAAGCCTGCAGCCACCTGGGAAACAACCCATCTCCAGTCTTGCCTCAGGTTCCCTCAGAAGACCAGGCCAACCTAGAGAATAAGCCCACGGCCTTTAAGACAGGCCCCAAGGCATAGCAGGGAGGGCATCACAGGTGGGACAGCACACCCAAACAGGTCAAGGAGGAGTGAGCCTGATGCTGGACAGATGCTATCTGACGTCCAGAGAGAAAGCAGTGCAAGACATGGGGAAAATCAAGGAGGTGAAGAGTCAGAAGGGTTCATCATCATCATCATCATCATCATCATCATCATCATCATCATCATCATCATTATCATCATTCATCGTGTTTACCAAAATGTGCTGTAAGTGGAAGAACAGGTCTAGGGATATAAATATACACAAAACAAGGGCGTCTAGCTGAGTTTTAAAACTGATCACTGTCAGCCAGGCGATGGTGGCATACACCTTTAATCCCAGCACTTGGGAGGCAGAGGCAGGCAGATTTCTGAGTTTGAGGCCAACCTGGTCTACAGAGTGAGCTCCAGGACAGCCAGGGCTATACAGAGAAACCCTGACTCAGAAAAAAAAAAAAAAACAAAAAAACAACAACAACAAAAAAACTGATCACTGTCATCTCTCTAAAGCTGCATTTAAGAAGCTGAACAGTTGGTCTGAGTGCAGCCATGCTCAACAGAGAAGCTGCAAACCCCTCCACCAGTACTAAGGTTCTCTTCAGCAGAAGGCCTCAGTGGATGTTACCAGGGTCCCACGCACAGGGAAACACTTAAGGAGGGAAGCAGGAAGACAGCAGGGCAGAGCCAAGTGGAAGGGAGGAAGAGGAAGGCATTACCGGCCTCCAGGAAAGCATGAGAGGCCGGAACGCTTGCCACCAGTGCTTGGACAAACACCCACAGCGGGTCACTGGGTCAGGGCTGTGATTGGAGGCAGGAGAACAGCAGAGGCCAGACTTCTACGAGGAAGGCACTGACCACCAGCCGGGAAGTTTGATCCTTACCATGGAGACAGTGGGGAGCCATTGAAGGCTGCTGGGTAGAAGGATGACCCTTGCCAACTGGCATTAAAGTTAAGATTACAGAGCGGCCCTTTATCTGAGGCTTATTCAAAGCCTCGTGTGGATTTCAAGTGGTACTTAAGACACAAAGTCCTAACACTCTGGCCCTGTGTCATGTGGACCAGAAAAAGAACGTTTAAGGGTCTCACAAAGAAACGCTTCATTGAGACCTCAAGCGAGGGCCGAGGGCCGCTTTAGAGAAGGAACCAACCAAGCACGCATGTGGTTCCGCACGGCCAGCCACAGCATCTGGAGGATTGCAACACTTTCTTCAGAGTCTGGAATGTCCTCTTCAGCCAGGGCTGCTCCACCTCCCTATTTTGGAGGTAAGCTTAACTATGTCAAAACACTGCATTAGGTAGGTGGTGCAGGGCCCAAGGCAGCAGAAGGGAGCAGAAAGCTAGAAATAGAAGTTTTAACTTAGACCGCATAAAGGGCCTTCTACACTGAGACCACCTTCTTCACAAAATCTGCTTCTCCCAGGAGCATTTTGATTTTTTTTCCCCCCTGGAGTTGCTAAACTTCACAAACATCCCCAGTAGCATTTCCTATTGGAGCAATAAAAGTATTTGTTAACCTACCTCAGGTTTTGAGTCGGAGCTTGTTTTCTAACTGCGATTCTAACTGTGCATGGCAAAGCAACAACAGGAGGGGCTCTGAAGTTAGTAGCAACATCAAGCATTTACATAAGGTGGGTGAAGTAGACAGAGGACCACCAAGGGGCAAGTTCTTTGAACAAAGGCAAAGCCAGTAAACCAGGGGAAGGGCCTGAGCTCTGTGTGAAACTCAGCCAGGCCAAACTGGAGATGTGGGGGACAGACTTCTGCAGATGACTCCACAGCTCTGGGGACCAGGCCTTGCAAGAGGCCCCTCCCCGATATCCTGCCAGCCACCACCAGGCAAGTTTTAGGTGTTTCCAGTCTCATCAAGGACATAAAAGACCATAAACTCAGACTTCTCTTTCTCTGAGGGGTCGGAAGGAAACCTGCTCCTCCCATCAATCTTGGTATCACTAGGACCTCACGGAGGTGGGTTTTCTGGTCAGGTTTGACAAGAACCCTGACAGACAAGTTCAGTAAAAACTCAATATCCCCCCGAGCAATCAGGTTTTGCAATTCCAGGCAACTCCTACCGGAGTGGGGCGAGACTTTCCAGAACTCTCCTGCTTTTACATGCTTTTCCTCCAGTCTCTGAAAGCACACGGATACCTACCAGGGACTGTGTGCCCTAATGTTATGGTCTAACAAGCGGTCACTATGCCAGTGACATACAGATGACACAAGGCTGCAAACCGGCAGTTGGCTTCCAAGTGAAATTCCACAGTTTGGCTTGAGAAGCCATATGAAGGAACACCAGCATGTTCCGGTCACCAGTAGCTGCTGCTCTGAGCAGAGGACCATGCGTGCACTGCAGGGGGTTGGCGCCAAGCAGTCACATAGTAAGTAACACCACAGGGAAAGGCATTGCCTGGTGAAAGCCCAGGACAGACTGTATGACTGACATCTGAGGTGACAGTATGGCCGTGCACAAATGCAGCACTAGCACTCGCTTCTTTTGACTTCTTTGACTGTGTGGGAAGGATTGGGTGGTTCTCTGTAACAGCTGATGCTCTCAAGAAACTGTTAGCCTTCTCTTTTGTGCACAGGGGCTGGGCCCCTGTGGTGGGATATGACACACACACATACACACACACACACACACACATATACACACACACACACACACACACACACACACATACACATACACACACACACACACACACACACACCGCAGACTCATACACTTAAACGCTTGGGCTTTGAGTTTTCAAATGCCTATACGGGGCTCAGTGTCCCTGACCGACACCCCACCCACCCCACCCCCATCCTCACCCCCAAACCTGCTGCCTGTGGATCAGATTATAAGCTCTCTCTGCTACTGCTCCAGGGCCATACCTGCCTGCCTGTTGCCACGCTCCCCGCCAGGATGATCATGGACTCACCCTCTGAAACTGTGAGCAAGTCCCCAATTAAATGCTTTCGTTTATAAGTTGCCTTGGTTACAGTGTCTCTTCGCATCAATAGAACAGTAACTAAGACAGCCTGCTTCCCTGCAGGGCAGCATTCGGATAGACATGAAGACCCCTGTCCTGTAGGCTGTACTGTACTGTAGGCCTCACTGAGGAAGTAGGTGTAGGGACCACACTGCAGAAGATGTGAGTCACCTTACCCCCACACCCATCGACAACACAGACACACAGTCTCAGAGCCCAGCACATTTCCTTTAACCACTAAGCATGCTTCCCCTTTGCCCAGAACACAATAAAGGAATTAGGACCCACCTAAATGTCTGCAGCTGATACTTCCAGGCTCAAAGTCTGGCTGGCCAGCTCAGACCTACATGACCCGTGATTCTTCTTTATAGCTAGCCCCGGTCCTGCAATTCTGCTAATTCAAACAGCCCTTCAGTTAAGACAGGGTTGGCTAGTCATCTCCTATCTCCTTTTCCTGCTGACGTCATCCCACATTTTCTCAGGACAAGTGAAGGTACAGTTCTTGGCACAATGTTCAGGCTGCCTAAGATATTTATTCTGTAGTAAGTAGTAAGGGGAGGCCGCTTTTCCTGAGTAGGCTCCAAACTCTCAAGAGATCAGCAAGCTGTCAGAGAGGTTAAGGGAGAGGCAAGGAACAAACCATCCAGCAAAAGTTAAAGGGTAAGAAGAATTCGGGGACTGCAGTTAAGGCCCAGATCTGTCCTGAAGCATTTGCAATGCAAATTTAAGTGTTTTTTTTTTTTTTTTTGTTCACCACCACCACCACCACCAAGATCTTGCACAATAGCCTGTGTATAAACATCCACGCCAACAAAGCCTGACTGTGCAATCACGCAGTAATTACAGACCAGCAGGAAGCTGCTGCTAGGGACTGCACTATTCAACCTCTTAGACATCCCATCTCCAACCGTCCATGGCCTGTACACACATTCCTGCACACATCGCCCTGTCCCCGCCGCTGCTACAGCTTCAGGCACAAATCAAGGAGCCCTGGCGCCAGCTGTTGGGCCACGCCAAGACCCCTGCTACTATGCAAAGATGTCATAAACTTCTCAGCTGTTCTTTAAAGACCCAGAGCCACGAGGCTACTGAGGGCGTCGGGAACCATCATCTAAGTTCCCAGACAAACTCCTGCAGCCCTAGCAGTTTTAGAACACAGAAAAGAACAAGATGCCACGGAGTCCAATGGAAGCGGCTTTTTGGGTTTTATATAGAAAACACTCACATATGCACGTGGGTGTGCTGACAGTTTTTATGGCTAAATTGCAAAGTGTTAGGCCTAAGAGAGCTTACTGTTGGGTTCGGGGCGTGGTGGGGAGGGAGGAAAAGTGCAGAGTCGGGAGGGGCTTGTTTCAAGGAGGCCTGGGGATAACTTGGGGTTTGTTGGTTGGAAATGGATAGATAGGGCTGTTGAGCCAAACTTCTGAGTGGCTCTGCTCTTTTCGTCACTGCAAGGCCGAGCAAACAAAAGTAGAGGGAAAGTTCCTGTAACTTCCTTCCTGCAACCTGGTGGAGGGCTGCGTAGAGGAAGGGAACGTTTCCCGGGGAAACACCGGGAAGGGCTGGAAAAGTAGCTGCATGCAACCCGGAGAGATGGGTGCAGGGCTGACTCCGGTCGTAGGTCCCAGGAGGCCCCTTCCCGGCATCGCTGCGCTCAGGGGTCGCTCCCGGAGAGGGCTAGGCTGCAGCCAGGTCGGTCTAAGTCCCGAGGAGGCAAATCAGCCACCTCAGGGGCGCGACACCGGCCGAGATCTCCGCCGCCCTGCCCCTCTCATGCACCCCCACCCCCAGCGCCCCAGGGCCCGGCCGGCGCCGCCAAGCCCCGACGAATTCCGGATCCCTCCTCCCTCCCGGAGCTCCACGGCGGGGAGGCCACCAGGCTCCTGCGACTCACCTGCACGCTGATCTCTGGGCAGCTCCGAGGGGGCGCGGGACGCAGGGGAGAGCGACCCGCAGACTCAAACTTTGTTGCTCTCGGGACGGCGCAGTCGTCACTTCCTCGCCGAGCAGGCGGCGCGGCCAGGGCTGTGACCCAGCAGCTAGCGCGGCGGCGCGCAGGGCTCTGCAGCCTCCTGCCCCGCCCGCGCCCCGGCCCCGCGCGCCTCCGCGCGGCCCCCAGCCAGACCCTCGGTTCCCGGTGCTGCAGAGGCTGTGGAAGCCTCGCCCCAACCCCCACCCTGCTCTTGGGGAAAGTGCGATCAGAGGCGCCCTGCTCTCCCTTGGGTCTAAAAAGCTGCGTTGGAGCTCAGGGGCTGAGTTTAATGGACCCTAGGAAAAAGTCCCCCACCTACATCCCCCCCACGCGCGCGCGCGCGCACACACACACAC
>NW_022196912.1:99206676-99218746 GCF_008632895.1 Mastomys coucha
TAACAAAGGTTTTCATTTCATTTGGTATTTGGACCAGAGAGGACATCATTTGGTATTTGGACCAGAGAGGACATGTGTGAAAACAGTGTACTATTTCCCTGAATAAGGCTGGGCCTATTCCAAACTCCAGTCTCCTGTCCTCATGTCCCTAACAGGTCTGCACGGTGGTCAGTGGCTTGTACACGATGTTACCATGCATTGTGTTTCAGGAACTATGTCATCACCCACGTCGGGTCTGGGAAATAGTCGTTCTGTTCCCTTTCTTCTCCATCCCCACCTCTTCCTTGTGCACTCAAGTCTCAGAATCTCTGGAGCCTGATGCATTCGGGTGTCATCCTTAGCCAGAAGTGATTTACAAGGTGGATCCTGGACGCAGAAGCTTCAGGCGATAGTAACTTCGAAGTTCATCACTGCCCAAAATAAATTTTCTCAGCGTATTAAAACTTACATCAACAGAGTCTCTCTGATGAGCAGTAAGAAAGCAGTTACACAGCAGTGCCCAAAGAAAGACTCCTAATTCCCTTAGGCTGGAGAGAGGACTAGGCTAGCCTTTGCTGTGGTTTAAAAAAAAAAAAAAAAAAAAAAAGCAGACAGCCAAAAAACTGTAGGGCAAGGTTTTCCCAACAAAAGTGTTTAGTGCGGCAGAAGCTTGCCCTGGAAAACAGGGACCCATAAAAGGCCATTCAGAGACCTCAGCTAACGCTGGACAAAATTTTCCCTTTCTCACTTCCAAACTGCTCCTACTAACACATTGGCCTGATAATATCTCCCAGCCCTCCCATCTCCTCATTAAAGCCCAGAATGCCCTCTGTTGAGTGCAGGTTTTGTGTCAAAAGGTGATGTAAGATTAATGGGAAATAACATGTGGGAATACCCGGACCCCAAGTCTGCGTAACACCTCAGGGGAAGCCACAGACACACTCAAAGATGAGAAGCATGTAGACCCAGACCTAAGCTCTCCTGGTAGCATGAATTCCTCCATCTTGCAGCTGCCAGCGCACTGGATTCTGCCTTTTACCGAGACATTACTATTATATCACAAATACAAAATGTATGGTGAATGGAAAATAATATTGTTTTTTTGTTTTTGTTTTTGTTTTGTTTTGTTTTTTTGTTTGTTTGTTTTTTGTTTTTTGTTTTTTTTTTCTAGACAGGGTTTCTCTGTGTAGCCCTGGCTGTCCTGGAACTCACTCTGTAGACCAGGCTGGCCTCGAACTCAGAAATCCGCCTGCCTCTGCCTCCCAAGTGCTGGGATTAAAGGCGTGTGCCACCACCTCCCGGACAAAAATAATACTGTTTTAAGAAGTAAGTATAGTATAGACTTAACTATAACTGTTTGACATTTTATTATTTCATAATATAATGGAGTGAAGGTATGGTGGGGGCACTCCCTATTTTGATTTTGGAATAGACATAATTCCTTACAGCAATGACCAGGTTTCTGAAGAAAACAGTGTTACTCCATATTTGCTAAGACCAGAGCAGAATATTTTTTTGTTGTTGTTCATTATTGTAATTCTAAATCCTCTGTGGTAACTTCATGAATATTCAGTATTTCTGCATGCCCGGGAGTAATTAGCAGAGCCCACAAATGTGTGAAGGCCTGACATTCACGCATGCACATACACACTGCTTTGTCTTTGCACAGTGTGGCATTTGCTGGAGTCTCAGGACATTGTGTGGAGGATGTGGTAGACAGCTCCTTACCAATGATCTCTGCCTCCTGGCATTCACACCCTTACACAATCCCTATTCCTTAACTCCATTGACTCAGTTCTAACAAACAGAATATGGCAAAAGAAATGTGATGTCATTTGTGAGACTGGGTTATAAAGAGAGCTATGGCTTCTTTCCATCTTGGGTTGTCTCTGTCAGTCTGTCTTGCTCCTTGGTAGGGGAAGCCGAGACTGCCATGTTCTTAGGCAGCCCTTTGCAAAGGAAGTGAGACCTACTAATTTACCATGTGAGAGAGTCTGGAAAAGGATGTCTCCCTCATATCCCATGTTATCCAAGCCCTCCAAAGTCTCTTAGCCCAGGAATCAGTTTAACAATAATCTCAATAGCAATAGCAGTGGAGGTGGTGGCACATGCTTTTAGGCAGGCGGAGTCCACAGAGCTAGTTCTAGGACAGCCAAAGTGACACGAAGAAACCCTGTCTCTTTGAAAAAAAACAAAAAACAAAAAACAAAACAAAACACCACCACCAACAAAACCTGATAACCTCACCCCAGCTAAGCTACCTGGATGCCGGACCCACAGAAACCATAACCATCTAAAGCCGACCTGTTTGTAAGTATTCGTGTGCCTGTGTTCCTGGAGACTGAACCCAGCCCCTTGTGCAAGCTAGGCAAGTATCCAAAACACTGAGCTACTACTACTACTACTACAGTATCCCCCCCCCAGCCCCCCTGCTGTCTGAAGGTAGTTGTCAAACAACTGCAGGTTACTAACAAAAAAAAAAAGCCAGAACCTAAGACATTGGGGGGGGGAGGGGGCAAGGACAACCTCGTGTGAGATGGGATGTTAATTCTTCCTCTGCAGAACAGAACATGAAGGAACAACAACACAGACCCTGAGCAGATTTGAGTAGAAAACCTGAATCCGAGCCTTCACTCCTTTGGCTGAACAGAGGTTATCTTTCCACTTAAACTAGGTCAGAGGGTGTGGACTGCTGCGCCATCCCTGGCAGCCCCAGGATGGGGTGTCACCTACCCCACAGCACAGGCAGATGTCTTTGAGTCACGGGAATTTACACCTGCCCATACCTTCCCTTCTTCCTTCCAGGGAATAATCCATCCTGGCTTCTGAGATGCTGGCCCCTAGAAGTCAGGCTTTGGTTCCAGAAGGGAAACATGACAGAGGTGACTTAAAAACCCTGGCAGACAGAAAGGGCAGGTGACTGGAGAAGTTTCTGAAACCCAGGAATTGGCCTGGGATGTAGCTCAGGGGTAGAGAGCTCTTGCCTAGTTTGTCTGAAGTCCTGGGTTCAAGTCCCCCAGACCACCAAAAACAAAACAGAAAAAAAGAAAGAAAAGAAAGTTATGCTACTTTGGGCTAGGGAATATTGCCTATGCCTGGCAAGCCTACACTTTTGTGTTTGATCCCCAGCCCACCCCCCCCCCAAAAAATCACCACAAAAAGTAAATTAGTTAACACAACTGAATTCAAAATAAAAACTAAAAGTCATGCCTGGTGACACAGGCCTGTAAACCCAAGCTATTCAGGAGGCTGAGGCAGGAAGGTCACAAGTTCAAAGGCATCCTAGGCATCTCAGTAAATTCTGCTCCCAAATAATAAAAAGTAAAAAGAGGATCTAACCCTCGGGGGGGTGCTTGATTAACTTTCTCAGGACCTGATGTTCAATCAATCTTCAGTACGGTAACAATAATGATAATGGTAATGACAATAAATATGAAAACTAGAAAGCAAAAGCGTGTGATCCAGAGAGAGCAAGGCACCAGCTCACTCTGATAGCAATCGCTTCCCTGCTGCTTCCAGGCTGGCAAGAACCGGCTGGCCACGTGACTGAGTCTTTTGCTCAGCATGGTTCCTCTCTGGCTGGAGCATATTATTTACTTTTAAAATACAAAACAAAGTTTTAGGAAGTAGGAAAGATGTCACCCTCCTTTAGCTCCCACCAGGGCAAGCTTCTGCCAGTGGTTGCCCTAAAGACCTCCCTTCCCCCAACCCCTCCAGCAGAGACTGGCGATTGGACTGGCCATTTCTGGTTTCCCTCCAGAGACACCACCAGGCTCTGATGTTTCTCATGTGCAGTGGCTGCAACCGCTGTGTTGCTATGCCGTCATCCGGTTGCTATGACTCGTGAGGTGGTGAATGTGCCAGAACGTGAATCTATTAATTTAACAGGAACTGGGCTCAGCACATATATTCCTTGTTAGATCATTTGCTTTGCTACCTAAACCACATCCAATGTCCTCAGCAATGGGCATGATTCCTGGAGTCTGGTTTTGCAAAAAAATAAAAATAAATAAAAAATGTCAAGTGCCCTGACTTTTGTGTGTTCTCAGTTTTATGTGACCAAATCACAGTGATGGAGATGAAGACGGGGGATCAGTTCAGAAAGATAGGAGTGTGTGTGTGTGTGTGGTGTGTGTGTGTGTGTGTGTGTGGTGTGTGTGTGTGTGTGTGTGTGTGTGTGTGTGTGTGTGAAATGGCTAAACTATCTGGTCCTCATTCTTTTTGCTTTTAGGCTTTCTCTGCAGAAGTATATACTGATGTTAATAGGAATCCCTCTGTGAACCCCAAGTGCTAACTAGCAAGTTCTGAGCTCCCCACAACCAGTCCAGATGTTGTGGCTGCAACAAAAGGGATTCTGTCCGTTTCTGCTGTGTTGACCACATAGGCATTTTCCATTCACCCCTCAGTTACCATCTGCAGAATGACTTCTACTGGGTGTGCTAGGGATACAAAGAGAAAAGGGACAAAGTCTCTCCCTGGTAAGAGAAAATGACACATGGATTACAGAGCAGCAGGAGCAATGTTAAGGCTCCAGCTTTGCATAAGGCAGAAGATCTCAGACAAGGGATCTGGTTCATACTTTTTCTTAAAAAAAAAAAAATGATCAAGATGTGTGGTACTGAGTAAGCACTGCATTGTGCTGCATTGTATCGCATATTTACATTATGATTCATAACAGTAGCAAAATTACAGTTATAAAGTAGCAATGAAATAGTTTTATGGTGGGGGGGGTTGCCACAACATGAAGAACTGTATTCAAAGGGTCATAGTATTAGGGCAGTTGAGAACCACTGGCTTAACGAAAATCTCATCAGACACAGAGAGGGCTCTGTCCGGCTCTCCACTAGAATTCAGGAAAAAAACAAACAAACAAACAAAAAACAAAAAAAAACCTTGTACCTAAGGTTGATTTATACCAAGTCAAGGACAGCCTGTTCAACGTGAATCTGTTTGCCAAACCTAAGAAGACAGACAGGGGTGGAGAGACAGCTCAGTAGCTAAGGAGCACGTTGCTCTTCTAGAGAATTTGGGTTCCATTCCTAGCACCCACATGATGGCTCACAGTCTTCCTTATCTCCAATTCCAGGAGATTGGGTAGCCTTTTTCTGGGACCCTGGGCAGAAAGCCCACACATCTCTCTCATACATACCTGTTAGCAAAACATGCATACACACACTAAAAATAAATAAGGCTTAAAGAAAGTAGACAGCCGCCGGGTGGTGGTGGCACACACCTTTCATCCCAGCAATTGGGAGGCAGAGGCAGGTGGATTTCTGAGTTCGAGGCCAGCCTGGTCTACAGAGTGAGTTCCAGGACAGCCAGAGCTATACAGAGAAAACCCTGCCTCGAAAAACAAAACAAAATAACAACAAAAGTAGACAGCATGTCTGGACTGAGCTCTCCCAGGGGCGCCAATGCTACTTGGGACGGCCCTCATGAGGCAAGATGACCCTGTCACAAGTGCAGGGGAGAATCATGGTCCACACCAGTGGGAATTCAGAGAAAACTGAGTGCTGACTTGGAAGAAGGTTAAACAAATGCAGGGTGGCTTTTCAGGAGAATGGATCACAAGCTTGTTCACAAACAGCAAATAATGGACTCCTAAAGAACAAAGAGAAACCCAGGCAACTGGTAGATCCACACACTGTTAGAAACCCAGGCAACTGGTAGATTCATACACTGTTGGAAACAAAGTTTCTGCATTCTCTATATTGTGTTCCGGGTTCCATTTTCAGTGCAGATTATGTGACCACAGGCAAATCTGAAGCCACATTCCATCCAATAATACTGTCTCAAAAAAGCAAAGGAAGAGGGGAGGGGAGAAAGGGAGAGAGAGATGGGGGAGGGGACTGTCTAGATGGTCAATGGGTAAGAGCACTTGCTGATGACCTAAGTTCAAAGCCTGGAACCTACAGGGTGGAAGGAGAGGACCAACTCTTCCAAGTTGTCCAATGACTTCTGTCACATACAAAATGAATAAACAGCAAAGAAAGAAAAGGAAGTAAAGAAGATCATGTGCCAATAAATGAGGTTGGCTTCTAGGAGCTAGAGAAAGTCAAAGAAACAGAGAATTCTCCCTTGGAGTCTCAGAAAGGAGCATAGTCTTGCCAGAGCTTTGATTTTAGCCTGCTGATCCTGTGCTGGACCTTTGACTTGCAAAGCTACAAGGCTGATTAAGTAAGTAATAAATCCTATGTTATTTTAAGATACCGCACTTCTGGTAGTTTGTTACAGTCATTGTAGGGTGGGTGTGAATAATGCAGGGACATTGATTTTCTAAATGTAGTATTTTCTGAAAAAAGTTTGCTCAATGCACAAAAGCCCTTGTTTTCACATTAGAACTTAGACAGGAAGCTAGGTGGGGTGGACCAGGCAAAATCCCAGGAAGCCAAGTCATCAGAAGGCTTCCAGGGCAACAGGCTGCTGGGACCTCAATGGCAGCTGTCTTAACTGTATGAAGCTGCATTGAAAGTGCAATCTTGCCAGGCGGTGGTGGTGCACGCCTTTAATCCCAGCACTTGGGAGGCAGAGGCACGCAGATTTCTGAGTTCGAAGCCAGTCTGGTCTACAGAGTGAGTTCCAGGACAGCCAAGGCTACACAGAGAAACCCTGTCTTGAAAAAAAAAAAAAAGAAGAAGAAGAAGAAGAAAGTGCAATAATCTTGTGCTGTCTTCAGGATTAGCCATGGGCTTTTGGGCTTTACAGCACACACCATGCCTTGAAGTTTTTCTCAGATTTACTGTTTATTATGTATCTTAAGTATCCCACTAAGTCCTGTATATTGAAAGCTTGGTCTCCTGCTCCTACCACTGGGAGGTAATAGAACATTCAGAGGTGGGTCTCGGTGGAAGGAAGTTAGGTCATTGGAAACAGGTCTTGAAGCAGACATTGGGACACTAGTCACTTCCTGTCTCTTTCCTTGCTCCTGCCTGCCATTAAGTAACTACTCTTCAGACACAAGTTTCCACCATGCTGCCATAGGCCCCAAGCATGGACAGAGATCTCCAAAAGGACAAAGTAAGCCCTTTCTTTCATTAAGTGGATCACCTGAGGTGTTTTGTCACGACAATAGAAAGCTGACTAACATTCGTCAGGCTGGCCACAGTGTGGAGGCCATGTGCAAGAGCGGTCAACAGCAGCAAGCCAGGGCTTTCAACACTCTGTGATGGGTTCTGTGTATTCAACAGCTCCAGGACTCCAGAGAGGCTTCTGGACCACCCAGGCTTTGTAAATGCATCTTTTCTTTTTCTGCCATGAATGGAGAACATCAAGAGGCAAAGCATCCTGTGCGCCGCATTCCTGGGATCCAGGCTGGCCAGCAACGCCTGAGTCTCCTACTTCCTGGGACTTCTGCATTTTGCTGTTTGAGACAGGTGAGTGTTTACTGGAGGGCCCAGCTCAAAGGTCAGAGCTTATTGCACAGTGGGAAGGAAGTGTTTCTATAAGTCTTTGCCAGTCATAAATGCCAGCTCTGGAACATCAACCTTAGCATACTGTGGGAGGTGCCCTCTGGGTTCACAGCCAAGAGGGTTAGGCATCTTGAGGTTACGTTAGTGCCTGTGGCTTCCTCAGAAAAGCAGACAGCATCCTTTCCTGTAGAGAGAACTATCTGGGGGTTCCAGCAAGGAACGGCGTCTTTGGTCTCCTTGGATCGCTTTTGTTGGAGTAGATCTTTGTGAACAAAGGTTCTTCACACCAGGCAGTGGTGGCGCACACCTTTAGTCTCAGCACTTGGGAGGCAGAGGCAGGCGGATTTCTGAGGCCAGCCTGGTCTACAGAGTGAGTTCAGGATAGCCAAGGCTACTCAGAGAAACCCTGTCTTGAAAAACAAAACAAAACAAAAACAAACAAACAAACACACAAAAGGTTCTTCAGAGTAGCTACTAGAAACTGTGTATGGAGCTGTCATTTGGATTGCCCAGAGAAAGCAAAGGGCTCTACACACTTCTTAATTCCAAACTGAGTTCCCCAGAAGGCAGTGGGGTGGAAGGGTCACATTGGATGATCAGCTCTAATTTTGTGTGTGTGTGTGTGTGTATGTGTGATTTTCATGTAGAACAGCCTGTTACATACACTGGAGGATCTGCATCACCTTTGTCCCTCTTTTAGAATCTTTAGGGTTATTTCATGTGGGTGGCCTTTCCTGTAATGTTGGGCTCTTGTCTGGTATCCTGACATACTTTTGCCCTTTGCTCCCAGTTGAAAGGTGTGGTCACTGACTCATTGGCCTGAGTCCCAGTCAATGAGTTGCCTCCCACCTGATGTGGTAGCAAAGTTGCCTCAAGACGCACGGAAGGCTAACAGAATTGCCCTGTGAACCAAATCCTGGGTCCCGCTCAGATGCCAGCAGGGTCTTGGAGTTCTTGCCCCAGACTATCTTCTCTTCTAGGCAGAGAGGCATGACAGGCCTTGGGCCTGAAAGCCAGAGTCCTGGGTCTTAGGTATAGATGTGAAATATCTACCTTAGAAATGTATTCCAGGTGGCTTGGAGAGATGGTTCATCAGTTAAGAGGACTTGAGGTTCTTGCAGAGGCACCAGGTTGTATTCCCAGCACCCACATGATGGCTTACAACCATCTGTAACTCCATTTCTAGAAGATCTGATGCCCTTCTTCTGACCTCTGCTGGTAATTGGGCACACAGGTAGTACACAGAAATACATACAGTCAAAACATTCATCCATATCAAATTTGAAAATCTTAAAAGAAAGGAAGAAAGAAAGAAGGGAAGTGAAGAGAAGACAAGAGAAGAGAAACCAAGGCCATATCTCAAACAAAACCTACCTACTTTATGGCCAATCTAGACATGATTTCAGTTGACAAAGATCGTATCAGGAATCCTGTCCCTTGCATCCTGGTGACCGGCAAACCTTGCCATATTTACCTTGATGTTGATGGAGATGGTGCAAGATGCACATCCTACAATCAACTGTCACGTGGCAACCTTGGATTTTCCCAGCATGCACTATTTCCAGAAAGCAGATAGCATTTGGAAAGCTACATTCTTTTCCCATCTGTGGAGCTTTGAGCTTCTCGGATTATTTTTAAAGACACATTAAAACAATGACTTAAAAATTGTTCAAAGCCAGTGGAGACAATGATCTGAAGGCTATGGACACTGAAGAAGTGAGACAAATGTCTAAACCCACAAAACCTCTCTCTGGCTGTTCCTTCCATGGCTGGAACCAATAAGAAGCGTTATGGAGAGAGCAGAGCAGTCAACTTGGGCCCCTGTATCTTCACCTTCATCCCTTGTCCTACGATGGAGCCGAGACTGCTTTCTCACATGTGCCTAACATTTGTTGGGAGACATGAGTCTCTTGCATGTTTGCATGCCCAGAGAGCAGAGTCACTGGCAACTCTGGGTTACAGTTTTTTGGTTTTTTGGTTTCTCGAGACAGGGTTTCTCTGTGTAGCTCTGGCTGTCCTGGAACTCACTCTGTAGGCCAGGCTGGCCTTGAATTCAGAAATCCTCCTGCCTCTGCCTCCCAAGTGCTGGGATTAAAGGCATGCACCACCACTGCCCGGCTGTTTTTTGTTTTGTTTTGCTTTGTTTGTTTTTTGCTTTGTTTTGGTTTTCCCAACAATTTCTTTCCCAGAGCAAAGTGAAGCCTGCTTAACTGTCCAGAACTTAGGATTCTGATTTTCTAAACTTAGGACTTTGTCCTTGTGGTATGCTTTACTAAGTTATCACATCTTTTCTTTGGGGGATTTTGTGCTTGCTCCCCTCACAGAAAAACATGCCAGTCACCTGACTATTGCTATTGCCTTTAATAGATATGTTTGGGTTTATTTGGGTTGTTTGTTTGTTTTGTTTTATGTATATGAGTCCTCTATCTGCATGTGTACCGGCATCTTGCACACCAGAAGAGGGCATCAGATCCCATTACAGATGGCTGTAAGCCACCATGTGGTTGCTGGGAACTGAACTCAGGACCTCTGAAAGAGCAACTAAGTGCTCTTAACTACTGAGCCATCTCTCATAGTTTTAACCACTGAGCCTGTTGTGATCATAGAAAGAGAAAGAGCTATGAGAATATGTTCGGCGAGGTGTGGGGGAAGGAGGTGCCTCCGTGGGCCCATGCGGAGGCATCCCTTCCCCCTGAGGGACCAGACACATGCTGGTATAGTATAGAATAGAGT
This sequence comes from Mastomys coucha, assembly GCF_008632895.1. NCBI lineage: Eukaryota > Metazoa > Chordata > Mammalia > Rodentia > Muridae > Mastomys > Mastomys coucha. The sequence continues at coordinate 99,216,798 of NW_022196912.1, forward strand.
TTATTTAGGGAATGGGGAGGGGAGTTAAGAGGGTAGCAGAGGCAGAGAAACATAGAGAGAAGGAGAGAGTAGAGAAGTAGGGGATGGCCATGATCACGTGGAGAGAAGGGGGAAGGGAATGGGGAGAAAGAGGGAACAAGGGAAGAAGAGACAAAGGAGAGAAGCAGGAGTAAGAGAGAGAGGAGGGGGCAAGCAGCCCCTTTTATAGGGCCGTTGCCAGGTAACCATGGGGAGGAGCATACCTGGCTGCTGCCAGGTTATCTGTGCGGGTGGAGTTTATACAAAATGCTAACAGAGCCATCTGATATTTTTATGTACCCCCAAGTCCTGCATCCAGGAGACTGGCAGGCCCATTTGTTAGCTTACAAGAAGGATAAAGCTTCCGATTCCCCACAGTTCCAATGCCCTCTCACCTCTTTCTAGTATAAGGCTCCTCCCCGGCCCACCAGCTAATTCCCCTCCTACCTGTGACCCGGAAAGCCACATTGGCCAAGGAAAAACTGCTCATTCAAAGCTGAAGACAGATCAAATTAAAGAGCAAGACTGAAAGTAGGGCAGGACCAAGTGACAGGCTGAGAGATCCGGGAGGCTGGCTTTAAACCCCAGAGCACAGCAGGATCACCGCGATTCCGGCCTGTTAACAGCTGTATCATCAGCTGTAGGTTTCAGTCAACTGGATGTCTCGATTGGCCGTGAAGAAGGCTGTATTTGACACATGGGGCCACGTTTCTTCTTTTGATGGGCAGTTCTCAACATGCCCAGGTGAACAAACACATTGGTTTTCCTATCTATAAATGAAATGAGTGGCTTAGACTGTTTCCAAGGCTTCCTTTGTGGTAATGTTCCTGTTGACACACTTGTGACAGAGCTGCATGGCATATGCATTAGGCACTTGACCTCATTTAAAATAATGATTGCAAAGAAGATTGTGATACAGAGGAAAACCAGGCATTAGAAATGAAGACACCTGAGTGATGAGCCCGTTTGCCACTCCTGGCTACGTGGCATCCTAGAATAAGTCACCTCACTTCTCTACCTGGACCATCCTGATACTGCACATAGGCATAAATGACTTTAGACACCTTTCGGATGTGGCTTTAAAGTACATCATGGAGAACTCTCTCTGTTTTCCTTTGATTTTTCTGATGACTCCTGGTCAAGTTCTGTGTACCATCTTCTACGAGCTTCTGATGCTGGCCAACCGGCTTCCCCCACCCCAGCTTTTCACAAAATAAGAGAGATGGCTCTTTCACACAAGCCAAGGGCAACACTGGCCAGAATGTATTTAATAACATGGCCCAGCTCCTGTTTTACTGATCTTTATTTTGCTTTCTATAGATGGCAGATACCACAAGTTTTTCCATTCATGGAATTAATACAAATTTTTCTTTCTTTTTTTTTTTTTAAAGATTTGTTTATTTTATGTCTATGAGTACACTGTCACTGTCTTCAGACACACCAGAAGAGGGCATCAGATCGCATTACAGATGGTTGTGAGCCACCTTGTGGTTGCCAGGAATTGAACCCTGGAAGCACAGTCAGTGCTCTTTAACCGCTGAGCCATTTCTCCAGCCTGTAAATTTTTCTTTAAAGGAAAGTTAATTATGAAAACTCCTAAAATTGGTTAGGGAAACAGTTACAGTCTACACATAAGAAAAATTGAATCATACAATTTACTTTTCTCTATATAGATATCTTTCTCTCTGAGGCAAGTCTCTCTCTCTCCCTCTCCCTCTCCTTCTCTCTCTCTCCTTTCTCTGCCCTAGCTGTCCTGGATCTGGGAGTAAAAGAATGTACCACTGCCGGGCAGTGGTGGGCACGCCTTTAATCCCAGCACTTGGGAGGCAAAGGCAGGTGGATTTCTGAGTTCAAGGCCAGCCTGGTGTACAGAGTGAGTTCCAGATCAGCCAGGGCTATACGGAGAAACCTTGTCTCGAAAGACCAAAAAA
>NW_022196912.1:99218789-99220974 GCF_008632895.1 Mastomys coucha
AAAAAAAAAAAAAAAAAGAACGCACCACCACACCTGGCTTCTTTTCTGTTTTTGAATGATACTATTTATATGGGTGAATGGGATGGCATGTGAATTATATCTCAATAAAGATGCTTAAAATAAGTTAGGGCCTTGGCAGCTAGCTCAGTGTCAGAACACTTCCCTTTCATAAATAAGGCTCTGGGTTCAATCCTAGCACCAAAATATATTAATTAAAAGATAAAGTGCAGCCAGGTTCTCTTCTAATAACAGCTTGTAGGACTTGAGAGATGACTCAGGTGTTATGGGCATTTCCCGTCCTTCCAGAGGACCGAAGTTCAGTTCCCAGCACCTGTACTGGGTGGCTCACAGATACTTGAAACTTCAGCTCAAGGGGATCTGACACTCTCTTCTGGCATCCAAGGGAACATATGGTCACAATATATTCACATACTCACTTACGGACACACACATAGACACAATTAAAAACAAATTCCTAACATCAGCTTCCCGTCTAGATTCTGGCTGACTGTCTGGCATTGAGCCAGTGCTGACCTTGACCCCTTGATACCTGAAGGGTTATCTTGATCCTATCGGTCTTCTGACTTGATGGTTAATCCCCTGCCGCAGATGGCCACACCCAGACTACTTTTTCCGGTGCAACTGCCAGCCCCCAGTTCAGGTCGCCACCCCTTCTTGGCTAAGTGACTGTGATAGGCTTTTTGGTGCCCAAATAACCTTCTCCAAGTTTGGTGATAAGCCAGTTTCCTCAAGTGAAGCCTGCTGGAGGAACCCTCCTGATTATCCTGCCGCCTCCCTCGTGCCCCACCCCCACCTGACTGTGAATTAAGTATTGATCTCTCTGCCTGGATTGGAGGTATCAGGGACCTCCTGTGCCCACCAGCCTTTCCTCTGCCAGGCCTTTTCTTCAATATAAGCCAGTGAAGAGAGTGGGGTTTACAGTCCTCACAGGCTGAGGTGTGCTCGACACGCTGGTGCTCACTAACTAGTGGCCAAGCAACGCTACTGCTTAGTCACCCTACTACTTACTGCACTATGCCACCTCTGTCCTCACTTTTGTTCCCTTGGTCCAGAAAGTATTTTCTTCCCTGTTGTGTGACAAACTTTTCTTGGGGAGACACAACGCACACACATGTCTACTCCCCACAGATAGGGATCCCACAACAGGTCAAAGTACGGAGACTACCAAAGTCCAGCTTGGTGAAGCATGAGTTTTACTGAGGTGACTCACAGGAGCAGAAATGGCACAAAGACAGCTCCATCACCAAAGTCCACCCCTGCGTGAGTGACAGCTCCTATAAGCTGGGAACCTGGAGCACACCGCACAGCCTGCAGGCAGTTCAACAAGCTGCAGGCCGGGCAATGGCGGCACACGCCTTTAATCCTAGTACTTGGGAGGCAGAGGCAGGAGGATTTCTGAGTTTAAGGCCAGCCTGGCCTACAGAGTGAGTTCCAGGACAGCTAGGGCTACACAGAGAAACCTTGTCTTGAAAAACCAAAAAAAGAAAAATAGATAAATAAAAAGCAAACTGTAGAGCGCCCTTTTCAGGTACCTCGGTTGGTCTAAACCTCTTCCAGGCAGCTGGTCTGGTCTCAGAGTTGTCTTTGCAGCTCAATTTGTCTGAGTCCTCTTTGCAGCTGGGCTCTGCTTACAATCAGGGAGGGGCCTACTAAATCTGTTTAGTCTCAGGAACTTCCTGAAGCTATCAAGTTGTTTACCTTGACAAACAAACTCCAGAGCAAGAAGAATGTTTCAAAATCAGAGGAAACGGTTACACAATACTCCCTCTTTAGTCTATTTCTGATTGAGTTTAGACTCTGCCCTAAGTCACCCCTTCACAAAAGTCTCCCTTACACTCCTATATCACATGTGACTCCTTATACTCAGACAGTAACCTGAGCTTTCTTCTGTCCTGTACTGACATCATGGCAGGGGAGTTGCAGTCATAGGATTCTACAGCCAAACTACTTGGATCTAGATTATGTGGATGAATGTTTTGCCGGCATGTATGTATATGCAATATGTATGTGCCTGGTGCCCTCAAGTTAGAAGTAGGCACTGGATCCCTACTGGAAATAGAGTTACAGATAGTTGCGAGCCATCACGTTGGTGCTGAGAATTGAACCCACATCTTCTCTAAGAGCAGCAAGTGCTCCCAACTGCTGAGCTAGAAATTCTCCAATC
>NW_022196912.1:99220984-99229810 GCF_008632895.1 Mastomys coucha
CAACTTGGATTTAAATTCTAGGTATGCATCTTACCTCAGCTGTGTGACCTTAGGCAAGTCACTTAATGTCTCTGGGCCTCCATTTCCTCCCCTGTATGAAGGAGATGATAATAATACTGTGATGATTACAATTACACAGAACAATGCCTGGCCAATATCTTTGAGTACAGAGTCTGGCATATAGTGAGCATTTAATATATGCTAGCTATTATTAGAGCATGTATCATCATCTACTATAAATACCATGTCCGTCTGTCTTTCTTGAGGGCAGGGAGTATGTCTCATTCTCCATTGATCCTTAGCACCCAGCATGGCACCCAACACCTATGCTGTTGAATACAGATCTTGGAATGGAGGCAGGAAGGTGTATCTTTCTCTCTGATTCACTTTAGCTGACTCGGGCCAATCCTGAAGTTCTTCTGGATTCTCAAGACCAATTTTCTTCACTCTGGCCTGGGAAAGCCCCCACCCCACCCCACCCCCGCAAATCTTGCTGACGGCATTGAGCTTTCAGCGCTAAATATCCGGCCTCAGTACAAAGCAGGAATGCCCCCAGGTGTTGTGGAAGGAAAAATCTCCACCACACAGTTTGTTAGAAATGTCTCCTCAGCTCCTCACCTGCCTCTTCTCTAATTAGTCATGATGAGGAGCCGGCCACACCCAAAGAGAGCAGGTTGGTCATGCATCTCTTCAATGTTTGTTGGCCCAGGTGCTGCTGGGTACTGAGGAGGCCGGTGAAGGCCGGGATTGGAACCCTGCTGCCAGCAAGATTCCTGCAGGGTGGCTGGGTCAGCTCACCCCTGGCTGGCTAGGCCAAAAGACAATGCTGGGTACGTGCAAGAAGGCAGAATCTGACTGGGAACCAGGATAGGAAGGCAGGACCCAGAGCAAGTCAAAGACTAAGGTAAGAGGGTAGCAAGAAATACTGTTAGGAGGCCAGAGATGCTGGCAAAGGTCAGAGTCCAGCAGGTGACAATGGTGGCCCAGGGCCCAGCAGAGACAAGGCTTCTAAAAGAACAAGTGCAAAGTGAGGGCCGTGGTCCTGGTTCTCCTTTCCTCTCTCTCCGGATAAAAGATAAGAGGCCCAGAGATGGCTGCTCTGGATTCCACACCCAGTAGGTGAGTAAGTCAGCAAGGGCCGCGGTTGGTCGCCACAGACCAGACCAAAGGCTCCTGTCTGGACCTGCCCCAGGAGGGTGTGGTTGGCTTCCTGGGCTGGAAACTGGCAACCTGGCAGTGGTGGAAACTAAGGATTGGGACATTAGGCCTAGAATCAGCCACTAAAGCTGCATAACTTCATCTCATCCTCTGGGTTCTATTTTTTCATTTAAAAAAAAACAACAACAACAAAAGACATTGCAAACTTCTACTATAAAAACATTTGTTTTGTTTTGTTTTTCATTTAAAAAAATGCAAAACAGGGCCGGGGGTGGCAGTGCTCCACTCAACTCACCACTTGTACTTGGGAGGCAGAGGCAGGGGGCATTTGAAGCCAGCCTGTTCTACATACTAAGGTCTTTGAATTTTCATGGTAATTAGTCAATTGGAACAACTAGTGCCATTTGTAGAGGGACAGCATCTTTCAAAGAGCAGAAACCACAGCCTCCATGCACAGTGCTCCCAATCCCACCAGCACAGAAGCCAGGCACAGATGACTCCGAAGGAGGGGGAAAAAAAACCAAACCAACAGTGGAAGAAAATAAAAACAAAGAAAACAAAAAGCAAGGGACACCCAACCTTTGGACCAGTGGTTCTGAAATGTGTTTACTCTAAGTACTTAATGTTATTCGTCCATCAGTGGATGTTGACATGCTGGGACAAAGTTTGAGGGCAGGATGGCAGGTGACATCTGTCACTCTTTGGCAACTCAGCCGTGGAATCCTTCTGAAATTTTGTGGGTGAGTCTGTCTTACAAGTGGCAACTGTCAACCCTCTGACAACTTCCAATGCTTGTCTGCTTAGATATGGGATCGGCACTCAGTCACCCAGTGTACTGCCCTGGGACTCTGAATCAGGAGCCCACACCAACAACAGAGAGCAGCAAAGAACCTTATCTTGGGACAGTGGCCACAAGGCTATGACAGCTTTGTCCAGCTTTCAGGGGAAAGCAACAATAGCATCTTTCAGGCTCTGCCCTTGAGTGTAGTACAGGTTGTCAAGGTCTCTGGGGTGCAGAGTTGACATTGTTTTGAGCCTTGTTCTCACTTACACTCTAATCCTGGCCCTCCATCCTTCTCAGGGCCTCTGTGAGAAACTCAGAATCCTTTCTATACATTCTTTCTTTAATTAAACTAGCTAGTTGCAACTAGCAGGTGGTGGCGCAGGCCTTTAATCCCAGCACTTGAGAGGCAGAGGCAGGCAGATTTCTGAGTTTGAGGCCAGCCTGGTCTACAGAGTGAGTTCCAGAAGAGCCAGGGCTACACGGAGAAACCCTGTCTCAAAAAAACCAAAAGAAAGAAAGAAAGAAAAAAAGAAACAAACAAACAAACAAACCCCAAAACTAGCCAGTTGCTGCTGCATTTTATTTTATTTTTTATTCGTTTTTTGTTTTTGCTTTTTTGTTTTTTGAGAAAGCGTTTCTCTATGCAGCCCTGGCTGTTCTGGAATTCACTCTGTAGACCAGGCTGGCCTTGAACTCAGAAATCCTCCTGCCTCTACCTCCCAAGTGCTAGAATTAAAGGCGTGTGCCACCACTGCATGGCAGCTACTGCATTTTCAAGTCAGAGCTCTGAGTGACCTGTGTCAGCCTGCCAGTAAGGCTGGCTTTGCGTTTTGCTTGAGAAGCAATGGCTGTGAGGAGATTCTGATCTGCATGGTTGTGGATAAATGATAGAAACCATTTCATAGTCCTCACTGCATGCCAGGCCTGATTCTCATCATTGCTCATATGCCAGCCCACTGAAGTCTTATGAGGTGTGTTTGAATTAGGTTTCCATTGCTGAAAAGACACTGTGACCAAAGCAACTCTTTTTTTTTTTTTTACATTTTTCGAGACAGGGTTTCTCTGTATAGCCCTGGCTGTCCTGGAACTCACTCTGTAAACCAGGCTGGCCTCGAACTCAGAAATCCGCCTGTCTCTGCCTCCCAAGTACTGGGATTAAAGGCGTGCGCCACCACCGCCCGGCTTCAAAGCAACTCTTATAAAGGAAAGCATTAATTGGGGCTGGCTTTCAGTTTCAGGGGTTCAGTCCATTATCATCACGGCAGGAAGCATGGCAGTGGGCAGGCGGACATGGTGCTGGAGGAGCTGAGCGTTCTACAGCTTGATTTGAAGGCGGCAGGTGACTGGAATTCCACACTGGGCGGAGCTTAAGCACAGGAGACATCATAGCCGGCCTACACGGTGACACACTTCCTCCAACAAGGCCACACCTACTCCTAATAGTGCTATGGGCCCAGGATGCACACGTGAGTCGACAGGAGCCATTCCTTTGCAGTGGCTTGATCAGGAACATTCCTGGCCAACCCCTTTTAAAATGTTTCCTAATTCATTCATTCATTCATTCATTCATTCATTAAATGTATGAGTGTTCTGCTGCATGTACACCTGCAAGCCAGAAGGGGGCAACAGATGCCCCTGGAGATGTTTGTGAGACACCGTGTGGTCGCTGGGAATTGCACTCCGGACCTCTGGTTAAGAGCCAGTGCTCTTAACTGCAGAGCTATCTCACCAGCCCGAACAATCTCCTTCAATTGCTGTAGTATGCAGGAGTTAGTGAGCTGTCCACGGTCAAGGGCCCGCATTAAAGCTGTACCACTCTCAGATCTGTGTTCTTTTAGGGGAGGAGGATGTTCAAGACAGGGTTTCTCTGTATAGCCCTGGCTTTCCTGGAGTTGGATCTGAAGGCCAGGCTGGACTTGAACTCAGAGACCCACCTGCCTCTGCTTCCCAAGTGCTGGGATTAAAGGCCTGAGCCACCACGGCCTGGCTAGATCTGTTGTTCCTGGTTGCTCCTCATCACACATAAACTCACACACTCCTCTCTCCTACTTTCTGTCTTCCCACTGCAGTGGGCCTGCTGGGTGGAGTGAGTCTACTGCGTCCTAAAGCAGGAAGCTGAGCAACTCGTGGCTCTGATCTTCAGAAGGGGACATGTCCAGACAGACCCAGGCAGCACTGCAGTATACCCTAGACACACCCATTCGGGGCCAGACCTGGCTGGCGATGCCACAGGAGCTCGTGGTTTATGTTAAAGTCTGTACAAAACTTAGCTTAAAAGAAAGAAACAGAGCCAGAAGATGGTTCAGCAGCAAAGGCGCCCAACGATGCCTGGAACCCACATAAAGGTGGAAGGAAAGGATTGTCCTCTGACCTCTGACCTCCCCCCACCAAATACATAGTCAAACTAAAACTTCTGAAAAATGGTTAAGAAGAAGAAAAGACCTACATTGATAGAGATTTGTAAAAGGGCACAGAAATCAGTGAGAAAAGCCCCCAACGGCCACGGTGGAAACAGGCTAAGCAATAAAATAAAATGGTTTGGGGTTACAACTCATAAGTATTAAATAAGTATCTGTGAGTCTGTACTTATATAAATGTGTGGATGGTGTTGAGATTCAGTGCTGAGACCCAGAACCTCATGTCTCCTAAGCAAGCAGGCTACCAGTGAGCCACACCCCAACCCTTGTACTTCAAAAAGGTTTTACACCAGGAGGTCATGGCACATGCCTTTAATCTCAGCACTTGGGAAGCAGAGGCAGGCAGATTTTAATTTATTTTTAATTTATGTGCATTGGTGTTCTGCCTGCATGTATGTCTGTGTAAGGAAGATAGATAGATCCTGGAGTTACAGATAGTTGAGAGCCATTGTGTGCGTGCTGGGAATTGAACCCTGGACCTCGGGAAGAACAGACAGTGCTCTTCACTGCTGAACCATCTCTCTAGTCCCATAGAGGATTTTTTTTTTCCCCAAGATTTATTTTGACTTTTGCTTGGTGTGGGGGGTGGGGCAGGGGTAGGGTGAATCCTGTCTCTGTGGAAACTAGTGGCATCAGATGCCGCTGGAGTTAGTCACAGGCAGCTGTGGGCCACTCAATGTGGGTGCTGAATCTAGAACTCAGGTCTTCTGCAAGAGAAGCACCCATTTTTAAACACTGCACCCCTTCTGCCTATATAAATGTTTTAAAGAATGAAAAAAAACAAACAGTTCCCGATCAAGATCAACATCAACATCAACAATTATAAATCACCGGGCGGTGGTGGCGCACGCCTTTAATCCCAGCACTTGGGAGGCAGAAGCAGGCAGATTTCTGAGTTCGAGGCCAGCCTGGTCTACAGAGTGAGTTCCAGGACAGCCAGGGCTACACAGAGAAACCCTGTCTCAAAAAACCAAAACAAACAAACAAACAAAAAACAATTATATCATGGTGACATTATATAAATATACATATACATACATGTACATTACACACATATATATGTATATATATATTTATTTATTTATATATTTGATATAAGGTCAAGAACCTCCACCCCTGCTCAAATCAGGAAAACAAAACAAAAGCTGTAGACTAGTCCCATTAGGGAGCCAGCCCATACCCTACTCCATTCCCAAGCCGACAAGGACACCAAAAGCAAAAGCCTAGGAAATTGTCACTGCCAAGGAGCAGGACACCTAATATGAGGGGCCTGTAAATGGAATTCTGAAACCAAAACAAGGTCATCGGCTAGAGACAGAGGAAATCTAAACAAACCATGGATTTTTGTTAATAATCCGTCTATAAATGTCTGTCCATCAGTCATGACAGACATATCCAAAGCTGTTCTGGCCAGCCTGAGGATGTCAAATGTGGCTCTTTGGCCTTGACCCTTCTCTCCCATTCTCTGTCTAGCTAAAAATCATTAGGTTACATTCCTAAAGCTGGTCACCAAGGTCTACTCTCTCATTTGGCCACTTCTTCCTCCTGAGACTGACCACCAAAGTCCAGCTATTAAATTACTGAAGCTCAGCAATCAAAAGTTCCCTTTGGCTCACCTAATTAACATGTCCAGTTAAAAGTAAATAGCTCCTCCTTTACCTTTATAAACTGCCATTTTCCTGTGTGCCACATCTGTCTCCTCTCTAGCCAATGGCAGTCCTTTGACCTTTCCCCCTCTCCCTTGATCTGTTCCCCTTCTTCTGCATCCTCTGACTCCTAACTTTGTCTCTTACTCCTTGCCCTCTGAGGCAAAAAAAAAACAAGACACAAAAAACAAACAAACAAAAATCTCCTTTGTGCTAGGAACTTGGTCTAGGGGGATCTTGTGCTAATGCCAGTCCTTTCAATATCTATGGAAGGAGAAGGAAGGCCTGGAAAGGGAGAAAGTGATAAGAAAGCCCTAAACCAGGTGTTGAAACTTTTTGTGTCCTCTATTCCTTTTTCCAAAAAACGAGTAAAAATAATAAAATTCAAAGAATTGGTTTGTCTAATGATGTAGTGTAAGCCACTAAGATAAATACTACTTAAACAGATAAATGAGATAAATATCTTAAAGATAAACAAAAGAAAGATAAGTAAGATAAACACTAAAATAAGTAGCTCATTTTCAGTGTTATGACTGAACTCTTGGGCGTGGGAAATTTGATGTTTTACCCCCTGCCAGCCTGGAACTCCTGGGCTCAAGCCATCCCATCTGAGCTCCCGGTAGCTGGGACTGTAGCTGTGAACCACCACACACTTGAACTAAAAACTTTGACTTGAACTAAATGAACTTTTCTTTTTCTTTTCTTTTTTTCTTTTGGGTTTTTTTGTTTTGTTTTGTTTTTGTTTTTGTTTTATTTTTTCTTTGGTTTTTTTTTCAAGACATGGTTTCTCTGTGTAGCCCTGGCTGTCCTGGAACTCACTCTGTAGACCAGGCTGGCCTTGAACTCAGAAATCCGCCTGCCTCTGCCTCCCAAGTGCTGGGATTAAGGGCCTGCGCCATCACCGCCCGGCTTCTTTTTTTTTTTTTTAAAAAAGATTCGTTTATTTTATGCATATGAGTACACTGTAGCTGTCTTCAGACACACCAGAAGAAGGCATCAGATCCCATTATAGGTGGTTGTGAGCCACCATGTGGTTGCTGGGAATTGAACTCAGGACCTCTGGAAAAGCAGTCGGTGCTCTTAACGGCTGAGTCACCTCTCCAGTCCCCCTAAATGAACTTTTCACTTGTTCTTTTTGACTACCCTGGTCTACAGAGTGAGTTCCAGGACAGCCAGGGCTACACAGAGAAAACCATCTTTAAAAGCAAACAAAAGAGAAAGAAGAGTTAAATATATTTTCATGAAATTCAACTCTTGTCACTGACATCCCTGAATCACCCTCCAGAGTTACTGAACACACAGTAAAATTCACGGAGTGCAGCTCTGACTGGAGACATACTGTTGTCTCTGCCGCTAAGATCCTTTGCCTGTGAAATGGAGGGAACATCCCACACTTGAAGGCAAAGCACTTACAACTCAGTAATGTCTCTTCCTCCCTGCCACCACCCAAGGCATTCTGGGAGCCACTGTTTGAGGACCAGGCAGCCACTCTTTGGTCTGACATCTATCTGCCAGATCCAGGACTCCTCAGCAGTAGGAAGGACAGCAAGCTGGTATTAAGTGGGATAACAGACGGATGTGACATGTCTGTCCTCTTGATGCTCAGCTGTACTATCAGCCTGCCAAACTGTGGACATTTCAAATGTTTGAGGTTCAACCAAAAGGGACAAGTAATGATTTTAAATCACTTGCTGGGACCATGGCTAATCCCAGAGAGCAGAGGAGAGAGCTTTAGAACACACCACTTAAATCCCATGCAGGCAAGGAGGACACCTGCTGCCTCCTGGGTTTTGACTTACACCGCGCATTCCTGGGAGTCACTGAGTACCTGTGCAGGGTGTGTGTCCTGGGTACTTGCTTTGTTAGATGCTTTGCACCACGTGCATGGATGAGGCTGCATGGATGAGGCCATGGAGGTGCAAAGCCTGTGAGAAGATCCGAACGCCGGCATTTCTTCCTGGATGCAGTGGGGGAACCCCTCCTTAAGTCTACCTGTTTAGAGGCTTAGTCGGCTCCTTCCTCCCTCTTGCAGGGTTTCCTTGTGGACTCTGTCAGCCGCCTCTGGAGCCACATCTCAGCCCACAGAGTCAGGGGCACCCCTGGACTCGGGACATCCTGAAGAGTTCCTTCCCTTGTCCCACTTCACTCCTTCCGGTAATCTCCTTTTCCTGCTTCCTGTCTTCACATCCTTTTCGTTTGCCTGCTCCTACTGGTCTACCAAACTCTCCCTTGCCAAGGTTACTAGAATCTTCTACACTGCTAAATCCAATAGGTCCATCTGTCTTCTCATCAAACAGCTCCCTCAGTACCATTTGGCATAGCTGACTATATTGTTCTCTCTGTATCTGTGTGTCTGTGTCTGTCTGTCTCTCTGTGTTTCTGTATCTCTGTCTGTATCCCCCACCCCCCAAACCTTTCTTTCTTGTTTTTTTTTTGTTTGTTTGTTTGTTTGTTTTTGTTTTGTTTTTCAAGACAGGGTTTCTCTGGCTGTCCTGGAACTCACTCTGTAAACCAGGTTGGCCTCGAACTCAGAAATCCGCCTGCCTCTGCCTCCCAAGTGCTGGGATTAAAGGCGTGTGCCACCACTGCCGGCCCTCTTTCTTGTTTTTTAATGATGACATTCTCTCCTGGTTTCCTGCCCCGCACACTTTGCGTGAAGGCGGTATCTGAGGCGTAAACTTCAAGGAAAGTCAGTCTCCTGCCTCCGCATTGTCGCCTGGCACCCCAAACTCAGAGGTGGCCCAGATATGTTCCTAGTGTGCTAGGAACTCACCAAGATATCATTTTCTTACAGCTAGCAAGAGAAAATTCGGACATTGCT
>NW_022196912.1:99230249-99236367 GCF_008632895.1 Mastomys coucha
CTGTTTGTCAAAAGCCGAATCCCGTGCACACCTGGCCAGAACCCCTCGTCCCGCGGAACAAGGGACCCTGCGAGAAATCCCGGTCCACGGCAGTTTCCCACCATCACCACCTCTTTCTAGTCCTCTTCCAAGTCTCCAAGGCATAATCTTCCCTTTATCAAATCTGTTCAGGCTGAGGTAGCTCAAGGCTTAGCCCTAAAATGATTAGCACCTAATCATTGAAGTTCCCAGAAAAAGCAAAGAATGCCCAATTAACTTAAATGTTAAGTAAGAATCAAATATTTTTAGTGTAAATATATTCTAAATAGTCTTAGATATTCTAAATAACTATTCAACACTCATTTCAAATTCAATCTAACAGGGCATCCTATATTTTGATTTACTAATAGCTCCCAGCTAACTCCAAAAGTAAACAGTCTGACCTAAATCTGCTGAAGCTTCTAACTTGAACATAGAAATATGGCACATAGAAAAGTATGTAGCATATCACCGTGTCAATGGACCAGCAGTTGTACAGCTAGGGAAAGCTTTGGCTTTACCACCCTATTTCTCAACAAATGGTAGATTATGCCTGTTTTTGGTGTTCAGTGGCTTCACAAAACTACAGACAGAGTAAAAGAAAAGAAGTGTTTGCTAACCGTTGGTCCAGGGGCATATTTGGAAATGGCTTCCTTAGTGCAGAGTCTCAAAATCACATAGCAAGAGACAGGGAGTGTGTATGTGTGTGTGTGTGTGTGTGTGTGTGTGTGTGTGTGTATTGTATGTGGTGTCATAGTTGAACATGGTGTATATATGTATGTGTGAATGTGATTTGTGTGTGTATGTGGTATGTGTGGTGTATGTGTGTACATGTGTGCATGTATATGGTGTGTATGTGTGTGGAGGATATGCATGAGGTATTGCGTGTGTATATGTAGTCACTGTGAAAGTCAACCTGGGGCTGGTGAGATGGCTCAGTGGGTAAGAGCACTGACTGCTCTTCCAAAGGTCTTAAGTTCAAATCCCAACCACAGGGTGGCTCACAACCACCCATAATGAGATCTGACGCCCTCTTCTGGTGCATTTGAAAAAAGCTACAGTGTACTTATTTACAAAAATAAGTAAATCTTAAAAAAAAAGAAAGAAAGTCAACCTGTCTTTTAGTTTCTGAGGTATACACAAGTCTCTAGCACCAGGCTTCCTCTGTGTTCCCTGCCCTATACTCTACAAGGTAGCAGTACCAAGCCACACTGAACTTCCCACAGACTGTCTTGAGAGAGGTCTTTAGTGGGCCAGCTGGTTATCAGAGAGGTGATGTGAGGAGGGAGTAAAGGCTGGGCTCCAACTACTGGGTGAGAAGAGAGAGAGCTGAGATACAGCAACCTCAATGCAACAGGCTCTGCAGAAGGAGCAGAGACATTTTAGAAAGCAGGTTTAGAGGTGTGTTAATTAGGGGTTTATTGCTGTGATGAAACACCATGACCAAAAGGAACCTGGGAGGAAAGGTTTAATTGGCTTACACACCCATATCATAGTCTATCATCAAAGGACATCAGGATAGGAATCTGGAGGCAGGAGCTGATGCAGAGGCCATGGAAGGGTGCAGCCTACTGGCTTGCTCATTGCGGTTTGTTCAGCTTGTTTTCTTATAGAACCCAGGACCACCAGCCCAGGGATGGCAACACCTACAATGGGCTAGGCCCTTCCCTATAATCATTAGTTAAGAGAATGCCATATAGACCTGCCTACAACCTGATTTACGGAGGCTTTTTCTCAATTCAGGTTCCCTCTTCAAAATGACTCTAGCTTGTGTCAGATGGACAGGAAAACTAGCTGGCCCAGGGTGCTGATATGGCATGACATGACATGGTATATGACTGCCTTTTCCTGCTCAGAATGTTTGTAAGCAAGCTGACTTGGAAGCCGGGATCTCCCAGCGTGTCGAGCATACTTCAGGTCTCACAGCTTCCCTTCATCTGTCACCTTACTTACCATGAGCCCATAGGGTAACAATGCTCAACCATCCTAGCGTTGTGACCCTTTGATACAGTTCCTCATGTTGTAGTGACCCTCCACAACATGGCTACAACATGGTTATGGTTATAACATTATTTTGTTGCTACTTCATAACAGTAATTTTGCTAGTGTTATGAATCCTAATGTAAATATCTGATATGCAGGATATCTGGTATATGACCCCTGTGAAAGGGCTTGTGACCCACAGGTTGAGAGTTGCTGCCGTAGGGTCAAGGCCGCAGTTCTTTCTCACTGCCTACTGAAGTAACTTCATATGCACCTGGGAAACAAGTAAGAGGCTGAATGAACGAGTGCATGGCAGCCTTGATCCTTTGCAGAGGTGGTGGGTCCTCTGATACGTACAACACAGTCATGAAATGTGTGACACACACACACACACACACACACACACACACACACACACGCTGGAACATGCATTTTAGCCTTTGCCAGTTTTGCCCACAAGGAGGGAATGTTTCAGACTGAGAAGCAAGTTCCCTGCCGTAGACACACCAGAGTCACTTTCTCAGGTGTAGAGAGACTCACTTCCCCCTGTGGAGGAAGGCCTAGGCCACTTCCTGTTTTCACTTGCTGCTCAGCTCTGTGAGGTCTCTGGTGCCGGTGTGCCTAGTGATGTCTTACAGAAGCTGCAAAAAGGCTCATGTCCCAGTTAAAGGACCACGGTGGAGGAAACCCTGATGGAATCAGGGATAACAGTGAAGGTGGCCAAGGGTCCCTCTAGGGAGGACTGGCTCTTCGGGATGGTCTGAACTCTGTGCCACTCAAGATAAAGGCAAATGGTATTGTTGTCTTCACCCTGTTCCTCTATCAAGCAGGAAACAAAGAGAAGGAAGCTGAGAGAAAGGCTCCCCATGAAAACACTGGGCACCAGTACCCGTGAGGACACTGGGCATCAGTACCCCTGAGAACACTGGGCATCAGGACCCCTGAGAACACTGAGCATCAGTACCTGTGAGGATACTGGGCATCAGTACCTGTGAGGACACTGGGCATCAGTACCTGTGAGGATACTGGGCATCAGTACCTGTGAGGACACTGGGCATCAGTACCCCTGAGAACACTGAGCATAAGTACCTGTGAGGACACTGGGCATCAGTACCCCTGAGAACACTGGGCATTAGTTTAAAGGATTTCCTCATGCAATGGTGACATGGTAAGTTGTTTTAACTCTTCTATCTGGATGGCAGTGTCCCTCACCTTACTGGTTGTTGACACATCTCATTGAACCTCTTATTAAAATATGTTAGGGGCAGAGGAGTTAGAACAAAAACAAACTTAATCCCCTCTCACCTAACCATATATCTTACTCCCCAGGCATGACTCTGATGGTCTGAGGAAAGCAAGAAAACTATTCTTCTACAAAGACTGCAAGTGTGGGGAGGACAGAGTGAGGCTGTGCATAGACCCTTGATCCACAGTAGGTGTGCTGTGAGGGGCATTGAGGGAAGAAAGAAGTGGCACACATGGACACAAAAATTCTGTAATGTCTGTTGTCTTAGTTAGGGTTTGATTGCTGTGAACAGACACCGTGACCAAGGCAACTCTTTTTTTTTTTTTTTCTTTTTGAGACAGTTTTATGTAGTCAAGTTTCATGCAGTTCCCAAGAACAGCCATCTCACCAGCCCCACAAGGTAACTCTTATAAGGACAACATTTAACTGGGGCTGGCTCACAGGTTCAGTCCATTATCATCAAGACAGAAGCATGGCAGTACCTAGGCAGGCATGGTGCAGGCGGAGCTGAGAGTTCAACCATTCTGTTTTGAAGGCAAACAGAAGACTGGCCTCCATGCAGCTAGGACAAGGACATTAAAGCCCACACCCACAGTGACACACCTACTCCAACAAGGCAACACCTCCAAATAGTGCCACTCCCTGGGGCAAGCATGAACAAACCGTGACATCTGTTAAAAACTACAAAAACTGGGCTAGTGGTGAGATGGCTCAGCAAGTAAAGGCCCTTGCTGACAAGCCTGAACTCACAGACATCCTCCTGCTTCTGCTTCCTGAACGCTGGGATTAAAGGTGTGTGCACAAGACCTGGCTCATGCATCCTTTTTTTTTTTTTTTTTTTTTTGGTTTTTGAGACAGGGTTTCTCTGTGTAGCCCTGGCTGTCCTGGAACTCACTCTGTAGACCCGGCTGGCCTCGAACTTAGAAATCTGCCTGCCTCTGCCTCCTAAGTGCTGGAATTAAAGGCATCCGCCACCACTGCCCTGCTTTGTGCATCATTTTTTTTGTTGTTGTTGTTTTGTTTTTTTTCGAGAGAGGGTTTCTCTGTATAGTCCTGGCTGTCCTGGAACTCACTCTGTAGACCAGGCTGGCCTCGAACTCAGAAATCTGCCTGCCTCTGCCTCCCAAGTGCTGGGATTAAAGGCATCCGCCACCACGGCCTGCCAGGCTGTGCATCACTTTTTAATGGAAACAAATGGGGAATTTATCTTTTCAAGTCACTGGCTACAGTGTTTCTGTGTCCGTGGATGAAGCTGCAGGGTTGGAGGCTGCATCTTTGCTCCAGCTGCAGTTCTATAGTTCCATAAACTGGTTGGCAAGCAAGAATACATTGCTTTCACGGTTCTAGAGGCTAGGCATCCAAACTTTGGTGTAGGCATGGCCATCCTCAAAACCTGAGTGTAGGCCATGCCCCCTCTGCTAGGTAATGGGATTCCTCTGTTCCTCATTCTTCTCTCTGGTGGTTTGCCTGGGCTTGCTGCTGCAGCACTCTGACCTTTGCCTCCCAATGTCTTGTGTGCCTCTGTCTTCATGTGGCCATATCCTTGCACTGATGTCATATTGAAGTAAGGATTGATCCTATTCTGATATAACCCCATCTTAATTGCTTTGGCAAAGATTGCCTCTAGATAAGGTCATGGTCTTGGGTAGTTGGTTTAAACCTTCAACACATCTCTTTGGGAATGAGAAAGGGGTGTTACAATGCACTGAGTTATTACAACTAAAACAGGATTGGGAGCCACAGTTTTAGGATGTAGCACACAGTTTTAGTCCCAGCACTCTGGAGGCAGAAGCAGGAGGATCTATGAATGCAAGGCTAACCTGGTCTACAGAGTGAGTTCCAGGACAGCTAGGGCTACACAGAGAAACCCTGTCTCAAACAAACAAAAACAAACAACAGTGAAAAGGCTTAGAACTGGGCATGGTGCCCCCTCCCCCGCCTTTAATCCCAGCACTCAGGAGGCAGATCTCAGTGAGTTGGAGACCACCCTGTTCTACATAGAGTGTTCCAGGACAGACAGGGCTGTAGAGAGAACCTGTCTGAAATAAAATAAAATAAAATAAAAACAGGATTCAGTTTACCAGCTGACTCACAGAATCAAATAGGTTTGTGTTGGATTGTTGCCTTTGGCCTGAGTTTGGTGACTCGGCTTCATGCTTGGGTCCCTGGTTTCACTTCAGCACCTGTCCCACAGAGACACTTCCTGTCTGTCTTTCTTACAAGGTTACAAGGCCTGCCTTGTCCTCTCCTTTTCTTTTTCTTTTTCTTTTTTGACAGGGTTTCTCTGTATAGCTCTGGCTGTCCTGGAACTCACTCTGTAGACCAGGCTGGCCTTGAACTCAGAAATCCACCTGCCTCTGCCTCCCAAGTGCTGGGATTAAAGGCATGCGCCACCACGGCCCGGCTGTCCTCTCCTTTTCATTGTCTGAGTCTGATAAAGGGGACTGGAACTTCTTGAGTGAATGGAATGTCTCAAACCACGTTGGAAACAGCCTTTGCCCATCTCAGTTTCCTGAAAAACCATGATTTATGCCTAGTATGGTGCTGTACGTATGGGGAAAGCTCAGGCAAGAAGGGAGAAAGTTTGAGGACAGCCTGGGGTACATAACAAGTTTCTAGGCCAGCCTGAGCTACTGAGTGAGATTCTGTCTTTTAAAAAAAATGGGGAGTAGAGAGGAGCAGGGTAGTGCATGGCTTTAATCCCAGCTCTTGGGAGGCAGAGACAGGTGGGAGGATCTACAGCATGGTCTACAGAGTGAGTTCCAGGACAGCCTGGGCTATGTTGAAGAGACTTTGTATCTGCAAAGAAAAAAAAAAGGGGGTTGGGGGCTGACAAAAGGAAGAAAAAGAATATGAAGCTGGGAAAGGAGC
>NW_022196912.1:99236555-99248149 GCF_008632895.1 Mastomys coucha
GGGGGGAAGAGAGAGTAAGCAAGCAAGCAAGCAAACAAACAAACCCGACTTCCAAAGCTCTCAAGACCTTTCCCCCTGCTCAAACCTGACTGCAGAGAGCTCATAAAAAAATACTACTCCCCTCAAAACTGCTAAACCCTTTACCTGGGGATGCTCTCAGCTCCCACCCTTCTGCACATCCCTTTGGTTCAATTTCAGTTGCCTCTGTTTCCTGGGTTGTCACCTGCCAGGATTTCCCCCGGAGAGCAGTAACTCCTTCCTGGGTGTTGTTTAAACCTCCTGAATGTCCCTTGCTCCTCCCTTGGAACTCGGTCACCTAGCCATGACTGATCACCCCACCCAGGAAAATTCTTAGGGCTCTAAGAACTGCCATCAGAAAGAGGGGCTCAGGCAGTGTTTGAACACCCTTCAATCATGTACTTATTTTAGTCCTTCCTGGCTTATTTATTTAATATTTTTGAGATACAGTTAAAAACATTGGACTTGTAAAAATATGACGGTTTTATAATAGCTACAGGGTTGAGGCGGGGAGATGTCTCAGCTTTCAGAGACCCTGGGTCTGATGGTTCAGCACCTACATGGTGGTTCACCATCTTCTGTAACTCCAGTCCCAGGGCTTCAGGGTCCTGTGACCTCCAGGGGCACTGCAGGCATACGGAGGGTTTACACAAGAGAGTGCAAGTGTCCGAAGAAGCTAGAGGTGGGATCCCTTTGCAGGTGGAGTCACAGGCAGTTGTAAGCTGTCTGACAGGTGCTGGGAATTGAACTCTTTAACTTTTAATTAATTAATTAATTAATTAATTTATTTATTATATGTAAGTATACTGTAGCTGTCTTCAGACACACCAGAAGAGAGCATCAGATCTCATTACGGATGGTTGTGAGCCACCATGTGGTTGCTGGGATTTGAACTCAGGACCTTTGGAAGAGCAATCAGTGCTCTTAACCACTGAGCCATATCTCCAGCCCCAACTTTTAATTTTTTTAAGTTACATTTATTCATTTATTTTGTGGAGCAGGGGTGCAGAAGTGCCCCTGCGCGGGTGTGGATGTCAGAGGACAGCTTGCAGTTCTCTTCCAGTATGTAGGTCCCAGGTATGGAGCTCAGCTGATCATCAGCCTTGGTGGCAAAGCACCTTTACCCACTGAGCATGGCCCCCTCCATCATGTCTTCTATGTTTATAGGTGCTGCACACTGACTGTAGGGCCTTGCATAGGCTAGGTACCACACAGAGCTACTGTCCTCAGCCTCAAGAGTCATTCCCACTTAGTTTTGTGACAGATACTCATACCGTCAACAACCTTTGACACCCATTGTGTCAAAATCAAATACCTATGTAATAAAAGGCACTTCCCAGGCTCCAGCCAGGCTGTGCCCAGGCTATAACGGGCAGGACTGCAGATGTTGACTTTGGAGGTGGTGTGAAGCTGGACAGTGTCCTCTGACCTCAATCCTGAGGAAGAAGGAACCCTCTGGCAAGGCCTTGCCACTTGATGAGCTGTCAGCTGGCACAGCCCTGACCACCCTTCTGTGTCTACGGCTCCTTTTCTGTGGTTTTGGTTATTTAGTTCTGCATTGTCTGACACGACGTTTGGGTTTTGAATTCCTTTTTTTTTCTTTTTTGTTAAACCGTTTATTAGTCAGTCAGTTGACTTTGAGTTTATTCCACTACTATGAAGCATTTATTTGCAGGGTTTTTTTGTTTTGTTTTTGTTTTTTGGAATTCTTCCTTATGTCTTTGAGCAAATGATACCATCATCATTTTTTGTTGTTGCTTTGTTTTTTGTTTTTGTTTTGTTCATTTGTTTGTTTTTCGAAAGAGGGTTTCTCTGTGTAGCCCTGGCTGTCCTGGAACTCAGGCTGTAGACCAGGCTTGTCTCGAACTCAGAAAACTGCCTGCCTCTGCTTCCCAAGTGCTGGGATTAAAGGTGTACACCACCACTGCCTGGCTGCTTTTTAAAAGATATATTTATTTTTATTTATATGAGTACAATGCCAGAAACACCAGAAGAGGGCATCAGATTCCATTACAGATGGCTATGGGCCACCATGTGATTGCTGGGAATTGAACTCAGGACCTCTTGAAGAGCAGTCAGTGCTCTTAATAGTCCAGCCCCTGTTGTTTGTTTTTGAAACAGAGTTTCTCTGTGTAACCCTGGCTGTCCTGGAACTTGCCTTGGAGACCTGGCTGGCCTCGAACTCAGAGATCCACTTTCCTCTGCCTCCCGAATGCTGGGATTAAAGGTGTGTACCACCACCTCTTGACTGGCACAATCAGTTTTCATTCCCAGGATGTTGATTTTGTATGGTTCTACTCTTCAAATCTCAGCTTTCTGTTCATTTGACCCCTTCTCTAAACAGCAAATTCAATAACCAAACCTCCTTTTTTGTATGATTAAGTTGCCTGTAATATAGATTAGGCACCCGTGGAAGAACAGGACCCAAAGAAAGATAATTTAAATATGATATATTTTTTCATGCAATGTCATAACTTACATTTTTTTTGAAAGCTAGTCCTCAATGTATACTCCAGACAGCCTCCAAACGATGGTCTCCCCGCCTCATTCTTTAAAGTGCTGGATTGTAGGTCAGCACTTTATGCTTCTTGAACCAAACCACAAAAGAATGTAGTTAACAAGGGTTAAATTTACAGATTTCTTCAATGAGATAATCTACCCCCCTAGGGGAAAATGAGCTAAACCCTAGCCATACCAAGTCTCCTCTTCTAGTCTTTTATAACACATACAACTCAAGGGCAACTCATTTACTCTGCCATTTTCCTTTTTTTCTTGCAGACAAGGTTGAACTATATATTCCAGACTGGTATCCTGCTGCCTGAGCTTCTGAGTGCTGGGATGACAGGCACTGGCCACATTTGCTTTTTCTTTGGGTAATAATACTATGTTTTTCTATTATATGTTTTAATAAAATGGTAGTGAGCATATTTTACTGCAACAAGTCCTTATCCTAAATTCAAATGCGTGTTCAGAATTTCTAGAACATGCATCTAAAAGCAAACACTTGACTCTGTGCTTTGCAGAATAACTTTTAAAAATAAGCAGTTTCTAAATGGTGGAGAAGCAGGCAAGCGTCACTGGCTCCTGCAGGTGGGGCCCAGCCCTATAATTTCGGGTCATGGGGCGCTTTGCCAGAGTGGAGCATTCATGGTGCTTCTGCCCCCTTCTGGAAAAGTGGAGAAACTGCAGGCTCTGGCCACGTGGTTCTTTAAGGGAAAGATATTTGAGAGATATTTGAGAATCCAGTGGCATTTGGAAAAGTTGGCCTCATTACTTAGAACTGTTCTGGAGGCACATGCCACGAAGCAAATAATCTTGCTCCCTACTCACTTTTAAAAATACATATTTTGAGAAATTTAGTCAGAACTTGTGTAGGTATTTACATATATAGAGAGATGGTAGAAAAATTGATTCTTTTAGCGCTCCCCACTCACATTTCTACATGCATTGCATTGGCTTGGTTTGCTTTTTTTTTTCTTTTTTTCTTTTTTAAATCCATTGATGCTCTTGAAAGCCCCTGAAAAACCCCCACAAATGACTTCCTTATATTTGGGGCCTTTTGTCAGTCTATTCTTGCCTGTTTTTTCTATTACTGGTTTTCTGTTCAGTGTTCTTTACATTTTTGTTTGTTTGTTTGTTTGTTTGTTTGTTTTTTCTGAGACAGGGTTTCTCTGTATAGCCCTGGCTGTCCTGGAACTCACTCTGTAGACCAGGCTGGCCTCGAACTCAGAAATCTGCCTGCCTCTGCCTCCCAAGTGCTGGGATTAAAGGCATGGAACACCACCACCCAGCAGAGCAAACACTCTTAACCCCTGAACCATCTCTCCAGCCCCTTTACACATTCTTATAAACTGTAAGACCCAAGTCATTCATATTAACAAATTCCTATATTGTGTGTGTGTGTGTGTGTGTGTGTGTGTGTGTGTGTAAATCTGGAGGGCAGAGGTAATCTTGTACAACTGGCTTTCTCCTGCCTTTATGAGAGGTCTGTAGATAAAACTCAGGCTTGAACTGAGCCACCTTGCTGCCCCTCTCTCTGTCTTCCTCCTCTTCTTCTTCCTCTTCTTCCTCCTCCTCCTCCTTCTCCTCCTACTTCTCCTCCTCCTCCTCCTCCTTCTCCTCCTACTTCTCCTCCTCCTTCTCCTCCTCCTCCTTCTCCTTATCTCTTCTTCATTTTGTGTTCTTACTCATTTTGTGTTTCAGGGGTGCCATGGCACATGTATGGAGGGCAGAGAACAATTTGTGGGAGCTGGCTTTCTCCTTCTACCATGTAGGTCCTGGGGATAAAACTTAGGTGGTTGAGCTTTGAAGCAAGTGCTTCAATCCACTGAGCCACTAGTTCCTTTATGCTTTTTAAAACTGTCTGAATAGGCCGGGCAGTGGTGGCACACGCCTTTAATCCCAGCACTTGGAAGGCAGAGGCAGGCAGATTTCTGAGTTCGAGGCCAGCCTGGGGTCTACAGAGTGAGTTTCAGGCTACACAGAAAAACCCTATCTCAAAAAAAAAAAATTGCCTGAATAGTTTATGGTAGAAGTGGGCCATATGAGCCATTTCCTCCTTGATGAGCCTGCTTGCTGTTTCTGTGTCCTGGCTACTCTAAAATGCAATGTTGACGCTCCTATCACTTTTTAAAACTATGTAATCAGTAACAATATTTATTTTGTCCTTTTTGCATTTTATACTTTCCAAGAGACTTCCCCTTAAGTCAGGAATGGTGGCGCATGCCTATGATCCCAGCCCTTAGAAGGAGGAAACAGAAGGATCAGGAGTTCAATGTCTTTCTTAGCCACAAGCAAGTTCAGGCTACCCTGGACTACGTTAAACAAGCTATAGCCTGGTGTGTGTGTGTGTGTGTGTGTGTGTGTGTGTGTGTGTGTGTGTGAGAGAGAGAGAGAGAGAGAGAGAGAGAGAGAGAGAGAGAGAGAGAGAGAAGCAGTAAAGACACTTGCCACCAAATATAAGCTGAGTTTGATCCCAGGAAGCTACCCCGTGAAAGGAGAGAACTTATCCCTGTAAGCTGTCTTCTGTCTGCTGCGTGAGTGTCTCCTCCAATGTCTGGCTGACTGAATAAACAAACAAGCAAGTAAACTTAACTTAAAAAATCTTAAAAGACTTTTCTCCCTTAAGGTTATAATGTTATTTTCTCTATCTCCCCTTTCTTCCCTCCCTCCCTCCCACTAATTATGGGCTGCAGAACTGAGCTACTCCTGCTATACCACAGATTAAGTTTCCAAAGGAAGGCTTATTTGGCTCTGGGTTCTGCTTTAAGATTGAAGGGCTGGATCAGTCGATGGCCATTTTTGCCATTGGAACTCTGCTATGAGCCTTGAGACACAGGTCATCACACAGCAAGCGGCAGGGAGCATGTGCCTGTGTGAGGTGCGCTCTCTCTCTCTCTCTTCTTACATGGCTATCAGCTTTCACTGATGGGCCCTCGGCTTCCATGGCCCTGTGAAATCGCAAACACCACCACTCTAGAATGAAATTAGGTTTTGCCCTCATAATACCACATTACAGAAATTAAATTGTGTGCAGGTCTGCACAGGGGTGAATGCTATTCAAACTGGAACAGCCATGTTCCTCAGCTTCTCTGTCTACACTGCAAGCCATATTTATCTGGGTAAGATATTTCTTTTTTGTTTTGTTTCTTTTTAAAAAAAATATTACTTTATGTTTAGACGGATGTGTGTGGGCCTGAATGTATGCATGTGCATCACATACAGAGGCCAGAAGAGGGCACTGAATATTCTGGAACTGAAGTTAGCAGTCGTTGAAGCACCTGATGTGGGTGCTGGGGACTGAGCCCAGGTCCTCTGCAGGAACAGCTGATGCTCTAACAACTGGACCATCTCTCCAGCCACTATTTGCTGTGCCATTGCCAGGATTGTTTCCATTTCACCAGTATTTTTTGTTTGTTTGGTTGGTTTTTTTCAAGATAGGGTTTCTCTGTGTAGCCCTGGCTGTCCTGGAACTCACTCTGTAGACCAGGCTGCCTCTGCCTCCCAAGTGCTGGGATTAAAGGTGTGTGCCACCACTGACTGGCTGTCTAATGCTTTTTAATCACTCACTAAATGGCCAGAACAGCCATTCCTTAGTTTAATTTCTTTGTTTTTTTTTTCTTTCTTTTCTTTATTTAATGTTCATTGGTGTTTTGCCTGTATGTATATGTGATTGATGGTGTTGGATCCCCTGGAACAGGAATTACAGACAGTTGCAAGCTACTATGTGGGTGTTGGGAATTGAACCCAGGTCCTCTGGAAGAGCTGAGCCATCTGTGAAGCCGAGAGCTATCACTGAGTCCATTTTACAAAAAGAAAGGAGCTGAGGGTGTTGTGTGGCTGACACAGGTGGAGCCCAAGAGGCAGCGTCTATCTTAAAGGGATTTTTTTTTGTTGTTGTTGTTGTTTTGTTTTTCACTCTTCCTTATTTCTGTGATAAAATACCTGCCAACAAGCAAGGTAAAGGAGCAAGGGTTTGTTAGGATTTCATGGTTGGAAGGGCTACAGTCCATCCTGGGGGGAGGGTGGGCAGACAATGGAGGAGGAACCGGGAAATGCCAGTCATGTGTCATCTTCAAGGCTCACTTCCCAGAGATCCACTTCCTCCTCCCAAAGGTTCCACAGTGTCCCCAACTGTCACCACCTGTTGGGGACTAAGTGTGCAAACACAGAGGAGGACATTGCATGTCCAAGCCACACGACACCAGCTGATTGCCCATTGACTGTTGACTCATCCCTGGACAAGGGACTTTGCTTCTTCTGCCTAGTTTTTGACCTTTTAAATAGAATATAACTCTTGGCTGACCTGTTGTTTACATGCTTTTGTTTTATTGTCTTGGTTCATTTTACCACCACAGGATTTTTTTGTTTTTAATGTCCCCCACCCCCTGGCCAGGGGCAGCTTTAGAGTTTCTCTTCGAATCAGCCTCTAGATACATAGAGTGTTGCAATTAGAAATTAATTCATTTGATCCCTTTTCATAGTTATATGGAATAGGATCCGTATGAATCCTGCTTGGCCATGTATCCCATAGCATGGGTGAACTTATGACCCTCTCCTGAGAGCTAGTTTTGAAAGAGGAGACAGGGAAGAAGCCTGAACGAACTAAACCTGGATTAAAGAGGAGCCACACGAGGTCATCACCCCAGAAAAGAGCAAGGGCGCATGTGTTTATCAGTCCATAAACCACAGATGTAGACAGCACCACCTGCCAAAACAAAGCCAAAAACGTAATCCATCCAAGTCCGTAGCTCTGGGAAAGCCTCTAAGTGGACTAACCTTGTTTTTTGGCTTCTGTAGTTCTACTTCTGACTAAGTGTTCTTGCTCACTGAGGTGCATCAACCAGGGTTTGATTTTGTGCTTACAAGCTCACCCTGAGAAAGGCTCGGGGCCACACTGAAATCCTGAACACTCAGTGTGGTCGCCAGCCAGCCTATAAAGACTTTCTGTTGGTTTAAGCCCACGTCTGAGCAGTCTCTCGGGTGGATACCCTGAAGACGACAACCTTTCTCTGCGGCTATAAAGGCTAATAGTCCAAGGCCTGATCAAGACATAATGGAGCGGGCTGGCGAGATGGCTCACTGGGTAAGAGCACTGACTGCTCTTCCAAAGGTCCCAAGTTCGGATCCCAGCAACCACATGGTGGCTCACAACCACCTGTAATGAGATCTGACGCCCTCTTCTGGTGTGTCTGAAGACAGCTACAGTGAATTACGCTGGAGTGAGCAGGGTGGAGCGAACGGGCCAGAGCGAGAGGTCCTGAGTTCAATTTCCAGCAGCCACACACATGATAGCTCATGGCCATTTGTACAGCTACAGTGTACTCATACACATAAAATAAATCTTTTAAAAAAAATTCCATAATGGAACAAGAGATGTGTATGCAACAGGCATGTTCCTGGTTATTATCTACCTTTCTGGTTGTAACCAAACACCCATGAAGAAGCAACACAAGGGAGGAAGGATTATTTTGAAGGGATACGGTTTATCATGGCCGATGTAATGGTTTCAACAGGAATGGCCCCCACTGACTCAATGTGTGAATGCTCAATCCATAGGTGATGGCACTATTAGGAGGTGTGGCCTTGTTGGAGGAGGTCTCCTATGCTCAGGCTAAGCCCAGTGTGGCAACACAGCTTCCTTCTGCTGCCTGTGGGTCAAGATGTGGAACTCTCAGCTCCTCTTCCAGCCCCATGTCTGCCTGCACACTCACAGGCTTCCTGCCATGATGATAATGAACTGAACCTCTGAAACTGTTAGGGAGCCTCAATTAAAATGTTGTTCTTTAATAAGAGTTGCAGTGGTCATGGTGTCTCGTTCCTAGCAATAAAATCCTGGCTAAGACACAGGGAAGATGTGGCAATAGCAGTAATTGGAGGCAGCTTCTCAGGAAGGAAGCAGAGAGAGATGAATGCAGGTGCTAACTCTTCTCTGTGTATTCAGTGTAGGACCTCAAGCAATGGGAATGTGTACCTCCACTCAAGGCAGATGCTCCTGCCTTAGTTACTAATCGTCTCGGCAAACACTCTCTACAACACTAGGCATGCCTACTGATGCATTTCCTAGGTGATACCAAACACAATCAACTTGACAATGGAGATTAATGCTAACCTTGTCAACTTATTGCCCAAACAGACAGATTTAAGTTGTAACATTCCAGCCCTAGCATGTTTATCTCACAAAGCAAACTACGGGTTCCTATGGTCTTTAACAGTCTCAATGTGGTAGTTTTAATGTACAGAGCCTCTTCTGCGATGTGAGACACTTTCCTAACTGCGAGCCACCATCAAAGCCGAACTCGTTTTCCTTCCAATGTCCAGGACATAAAGCAATCGTTGCCGCTCCAGAAGGGAGGGTTGCACACAGTTAAGAAATGACTAGACCCAGGAGAGCACATACCTAACCCTGCAGCTCCACTTCCTGCATCTGTGGCTCATGAGAGAACATCATCTGGGCATCACTTGGGAATCACTGTCCCTCTAGTTCATGGCTGCCGTACACATAGCCTTTGAAAGAAGCTCCACACTGTGTCTGCAGTTTTCTAGGGTGGCTACCCCTCAGCCGGGCATTTCTAACATCTTGGAGTCTCTACTGAAACTGAAGCCTCACCTTTTCAGCTGCACTCGGTCATCCCTCGGGACCTGCTTCAGGAAATCTGAGCCTGACACAGATTTGCAGGGCCGGCTTCCTTGACCTCGTCATTCTCACATGATCCATGCCTGCAGAACCAGTTCCACACAGACAGCGCTGCCACGTTCTGTTACCAGTCTGAGATGTAGCCTGGCTCCTTGGACTGCATTTGCAGTGGCCTCTGTGTGCCTCCAAGACTGACAGCGGAGAAACACTTCCCTAAACAATTGTTTTTGAATGGGGAATTTTTCATCAATGTTATTCATTTAGGCTTTCTCCTTGGGATATCTTCCCCATTGTCCCAGTCCCCCAAGGTGTCGTTTGAATGAAAATAATCTCTTTAACAGCTGCAGCCAGCCTCTCTGCACCTGTCCTGTCCCTGAGCACAGATTACTCCTTTCCTGAAGGGCTGACAACCAAATCCCTTGAAATACCTGACAATCTGGAGAATTTTCTCTACCAAACAAAGTAATCCATTCCTCTGTGTGTGTGTGTGTGTGTGTACATGTACATGCGTGCGTGCACATGAGTGTGCATACCGAACCCTGAAATCAACCTCATGTGATGTTCCTCAAGAAGCATTAATATTTAATAAAAAATGAGACATTTAGTGTGTATGTGCATGTGTATATATGTGTATGCTTGTATGTGCCTGTGTGGGTGCCTCTGTGTGTGCATGTGTATGTGCACATGTGTATGTATGTGTGTGTGCCTGTGTGTGTACCTGCATGTGTGCATGTGTGTGTGCGCGCATGTGTATGTATGTGTGTGTGCATGTGTGTGGGTGCCTATGTGTGTGCGCATGTGTATGTATTTGTATGTGCATGTATGTGTGCCTGTATGTGCCTGTGTGGGTGCCTGTGTGTGTGCATGTGTATGTGTGTGTGCACATGGAGGTCAGGAGGTCAGAGGACAACTTTTGGGTCAATTCTCTCCTTTCACCAGTGGGTTCTGGAGACTGAGTTCAGTCCTGATGGCAGATGCCTCTAGCTGCTGAGCAACCTCTCCAGTCCCCAGTCCTGACCTTGTTTGTTGAGACAGAGTCTCTTGACAGCACAGAGCCCACCAAGTCAGCTAAGCTGGCTGGCAGCAAGCCCCAACCCCAATGCTGGCATTACAAAGGTGTTTACCATGCCTGGCTTTTTAATTCGAGGTTAGGAACTGAGCTCTGAGTCTTTGGGTACTAGGCAGGTACCTGAAGCCTGCTGTCCCCACAGCCTAGTCTATTACCTTAGAACCCAGCTTCATTAAAGGTCTCAGGACACTGGCAGAATAAAGCCAGATTCTTTTTCAGAAGGTAATGTGAGCGGTCTCCAGCCCAGGTCCCAAAGAGTTCTTATTATTCTCAGAAAGCATATGATCTGGGCTTCTGGCATCCATACCTCTCCCCACAGTCTGGTCTTCTAAACTCCAGGATGGGCCATCAGCTCTGCTTAGAGCACTGTACGGCCTTGCTACTTCAAAGGTCCAACCATTTCCGTATTCCTCCAGCAGAACATGTCCAGAGCATGTGAACCACACAGTCTCAGCACAGAAACCAGCCGTCCGTGCCCTCTCAGCACTCATTTCCAGAGTCAGTTCCTTTATTGTTGCCATGACCAAATACATAGTAGAAATCAACTCAAAGGGAAGAGGGCTTATTTCAATTTATAGTTTGAGAGAAAATAGTCTATCACATGGAAAATCTTCACACTGACCCAGTCAGGAAGGAGAGAAAAAGTCAACCATTTCCACAGAGAGGGTTTTTTTTTTTTTTTTTTTTTTTTTTTTTTGTACAGAGAGGGTTACTATGTAGCCCTGGGTAGCCTGGAACTTACTATATGTGGAACAGGCTGGCTACAAACTCACAGAGATCTAATCTGTCTCCTGAGTGCTGGGATTAAAGGTCTTTGTCACCATAACTGTCTCCCCTGTCCCTTTAAAGCATTATTTATTTATTTATCTATCTATCTATTTATTTATTTATTTAGATAGAGTGCCTTGGTTTTTTTTTTTAAGATTTATTTTATTTATTTTATGTGTATGAGTACACTGTAGCTGTACAGATGGCCGTGAGCCATCATGTGTGTGGTTGCTGTTGATCTCAAGACCTCTGCCAGCCCCACTCACCCCAGTGTAATTTACTGCAACTGTCTTCAGATGCACCAGAAAAGGGCATCCCATCTCATTACGGGTGGTTGTGAGCCACCATGTGGTTGCTGGGATCTGAACTCAGGACCTTCGAAAGAGCAGTCAGTGCTCTTATCCGCTGAGCCATCTTGCCACCTCCTATTTATTTATTATTTACTTATTCACTTTACATCCCAATATCAGCCTCTCCTCTCCTCTCCTCTTAGTACCCCCTTACATGGATTCTCCCCACATTCGCCCCATTCCTACTCTAAGAAGGGGCAGGCAGTGCCCCATCTCTCTCTCTCTCTCTCTCTCTCTCTCTCTCTCTCTCTCT
>NW_022196912.1:99248289-99250600 GCF_008632895.1 Mastomys coucha
ACACACACACACACACACACACACACATCAAATCACTGCAGGACTAGTCACATCCTCTCCCACTGAGGCCAAATAAGTCTATTTTTTAACCTTAATACATTTTTATTTGAGAGAGAGAGCAAGAGAGAGCAAACGAAAGCGAGTAGGGTCTGACACATATTAGGAAGTGCTCTACCACTGAGTTATATCCCAGTCCTAAGGTTTGTTTTTTTTTTTTTTTTTTTTTTTTTTTTTTGTGGTTTTTCAAGACACGGTTTCTCTGTGTAGCCCCTGCTGTCCCGGAACTCACTCTGTAGACCAGGCTGACCTTGAACTCAGAAATCTGCCTGCCTCTGCCTCCCAAGTGCTGGGATTAAAGGCATGCACCACCACCGCCCGGCTTTGTTTTTTTTAATTTAAAGTATTCAATATGTCAAAGTACCAGACTTAGGGTCCATTTTCTGAGCCCCAAACAGACAAGGCTATCATGAGAAGGGCAGAGCTTGCTCCCCCACGGCCTGATTTAACTTCCCTCCTGCTCTCTTCCATCAGCAGAGGAGATAGAGCCCTGGCACTCAGTCAACTGTATAAACTTATACTTCATACATTGATGCCAGAAAGAATAAAATGGGCAAGGGATCAGAGGTCAGCCAATGTGAGAAGCCCTGTTTTTCTTAGATTAGATCTTAAGTCTAGACAACAATAATGGGTGCTCCATGAGAGCAGTAGTGCCAGGGCAGATGGAGAAGTTCACATCTCTCCACGGGATGGTCACACTGCTTGAGAAATCAACATAAAGAATGTTCTAATGGGCAAGCCTCTGTAGACTACCTCCCTGCGTGTGGGATGGGGACAGGCTGCTGGCAACAGGGAAGGAAGTAACCTTCAGCCTTGTTCATCTCTGTTCTTCCCCAGGGCAGACATCCTATTCAGATACAGGTACTGAATTTGTAGTCTGTTTAACTTTTTTTTTTTTTTTTGGCTTTTTGGCTTTTTGGCTTTTTGGCTTTTTGGAGACAGGGTTTCTCTGTATAGTCCTGGCTGTCCTGGAACTCAGTCTGTAGACCAGGCTGGCCTCGAACTCAGAAATCCTCCTGTCTCTGCCTCCCAAGTGCTGGGATTAAAGGCATGTGCCACCACCACCTGGCTTTAAGTAACTTTCTAATGTGACTGGGAGAAAAACTTTTGAAACACAATTAGTCAATCTCTCTGTGTGATGTTTTCTATGTGTTCAGCCCAGGGTGTGGCATTATTAGAGGGTGTGGCTCTGTTGGAGTAGGTATGTCACTGTGGGTGACGTACCTACTTTAAGCTTTAAGACCCTCATCCTAGCTGCCTGGAAGCCAGTGTTCTGGTAGCAGCCTTCAGATGAAGATGTAGAACTCTCAGCTCCTCCTGCACCATGCCTATATGGATGCTGCCATGCTCCCACCTTGATGATAATGGACTGAACCTCTGAACCTGTAAGCCAGTCCCAATTAAATGCTGTTCTTACAAGAGTTGCCTTGGTCATGGTGTCTGTTCACAGCAGTAAAACTCTTAACTGAGACACCCTGTTTCCAGTCCTGTTCCTTCCCCAGCTTGTGAAGGAAACTCTTGGTTTGTGAGATGCTACCATAAGTGAGCCACAGCAGATGGGGGTGGGGTCATGGATGCCAGTGTAAGGAGAGTTCCCAGGGACCAGAGACTTTGAAGAACTGAAGACAGACTTAAGTAAATGACTTCCGGGTAAAACTTTGGGGCTAGAGAATTTTCTGTAGCTTCTTTCCCAACTGACTCTGATATTGAAGAAAAGCATCACCATTTGCAAGATTGTTGGGAGTTGGCTCTGTGCTGCTTCTGATCATGATGCACTGCTGTAGATCTTAAGGAAGGAAATGGGGCTCAGATATATTTGGGTCACATTCATGTGCCTCTCTTTATCTTCCTCAGTAGTATCTGATATATAAACATTTATTTTACAAAAATGACTGTACAGGATGTATTATTACTGAAGGAATGGGGGTGTAGCTTAATGGTAAAGCACTTGCCTCATATATTTGAGAACCTGGAACCCGTCCCCATCACCAGAAAAATTAAACTGAAAACTTAGAACAGAGACCCCTCAGGGACTTCTTAGCAGACCTGCAAGAGGTCCACTGTAGCTCTAAGGCCTACAGCTGCATGATGGGAGAATCCTGTACTGTACATGTGAAATAAGGATTTATGTGTAAGGCATTTGTTTAGAAAGTATGCTAGAAAGCCTCAGAGGGAGACTGAGGAGTGCAGGCCCAGTAGCTGGTCACACCAAGGGATGGAACGTGTATGTGTGTGTGTGTGTGTGTGTGTGTGT
>NW_022196912.1:99250610-99257302 GCF_008632895.1 Mastomys coucha
TGTGTGTGTGTGTGTGTGTGTGTATGAGGTGGGGCAGGCCAGCAACAAATGTGAGGCCGGAAGAGTGTCCCAGCTGTTGCTTCTCTTCTGTCTTCCAATATCACTCAGTACTTTCCCCATAGGCAAGCCTTATTCTTATGTGTGTGCACACACTTGTGTGAGTGTGTGAGAGTATATATGTGTGAGTGTGTGGCATGTGCTTGGATGTATATGTGTGTGAGAGAGTGTATGTGTGTGGGAGCATGTGTGTATGAATGTGTGTGAGTGTATTTGTGTGGGAGAGAGAGTATATGTGTGAGAGAGTGTGTGTGTGTGTGTGAGCATGTGTGTGTGAGCATGTGTGTGTGTGAGTATGAGAGATTATATGTGTGCGAGAGAGTATATGTGTGTGTGTGAGTGTATGAGTGTGTCAGTGTGTGTGTGGCAGGTGGTGGATGTGTTCTGTGAGATATAGTGTCTTAGTCAGGGTTTCTATTCCTGCACAAACATCATGACCAAGAAGCAAGTTGGGGAGGAAAGGGTTTATTTGGCTTACTTCCACATGGCTGTTCATCACCAAAGGAAGTCAGGACTGGAACTCAAGCAGGTCAGGAAGCAGGAGCTGACGCAGAGGCCATGGAGGGATGTTCCTTACTGGCTTGCTTCTCCTGGCTTGCTCAGCCTGCTCTCTTATAGAACCCAAGACTTCCAGCCCAGGGATGGCACCACCCACAAGGGGCCCTACCCCCTTGATCACTAATTGAGAAAATGCCCCACAGCTGGATCTCATGAAGGCAGCTCCCCAACTGAAACTCCCTTCTCTGTGATAACTTCAGCCTGTGTCAAGTTGACACACAAAACCAGCCAGTATATATAATTCCAGTGGAGATGGATGAAGACAGTTGTTTTCTAAGCCTCAGAGAACAGGCTTCTCTGTCTACAGTTAGGCTCTGTTGTCCATACCTTGGGCTTCTGCCAGACCCTGGCAGTACTTAAACCAGATGTTGTTGGTGTCTCGCACCTTGGAATCAAGGAAAGATTGTGTGATTCTTCCGAGTCCACATTGGAGGTTCCCTTCTGTTGCTGGTGCCATTCCTGAGATCAACACTGCCTCAGAAGCCTCGTCAGATCTGGTGACATCTCCGTTCCTTGTTCCACCTGCTTGCTATCACCTTGGGGAAACCAAGACTGAGCATCATTTTGATTTAAACCCCGTGAGCCCTTTCCCTTTCTCTTCTGTGTTCTATATCTCCTAGGACTTGGTTAACAAGAACCAAAAAGACGCTTTGCCTTTCAGAGTCCTTCTCTAGGAAAATAAGACATAAACCTTCTGTTTGATGGGAATATAAAATGTTGGTTAGAGGGCCATAATTAATCATTAAAGTTTTACCCAGATGCCCTGCCTGCAGTGGCTCCCCCTTTGCCTCATGGGAACCTTACGTAACAGCAGCAGGGGTTAAAGGGCAGCCTCCCCCTCAGCAGCCACCACCCTCTCTACCGTGGACACTTTTCCCTGCTGCGCTAAGGCAATGGGCTGGGGAGGGTCCCTCATCAGTGTCAAGCCTCCGTTGCTAGGAGACCTCTTGAGAAAATGATGCTACAGGTTGCACACAGCAATATTACAGGTGTCCTGAGCCTGGTAAGCTTCCCTCTGTGATCACATCATAAGAACTGCCAATAAGCTTCATTAATATCACACATTCACACACACACACACACACACACACACACACACACACACACCACCTTCAACAACAACAACAACATCATCCCTCAGCCACAAGCTCAGGGTCGACAGAGGTAAGACCTGAGCAGTGGAGCTTATTTGCAGATCACAAGTAACAGATGATGGGATACAGGGAAAACATTACTCTAGGTATGACCCCTTGGAAATAGAAAAGAGCAGAAGCGGAAAGGTCACTGTCACCTGCCCCTCACCTTTCTTATTTTTTTATTTATTTTTTATTTTTTATGTTATTTTATTTTTTAGGACCTCTGTTCCCTCTGGTCGGCCCCATTTGCTCTGCTTGCTCAGTCCCTGCTTGCTCCAGCCCAAAAGATTTATTATTATACATAAATACACTGTAGCTGACTTCAGAAGCACCAGAAGAGAATGTCAGTTCTCATTATGGGTGGCTGTGAGCCACCATGTGGTTGCTGGGATTTGAACTCAGGACCTTCGGAAGAGCAGTCCTTAAGCTCTTACCGGCTAAGCCATCTCACCAACCCCCTGCCCCTCACCTTTCATCCCTAGAGCAGGCCATAAGATGACTGTCTTCCTTTCCACCCTGCCCCAGCTCCCAAGGTTTCCATGTGCTCTCTTTTGCTTGAGGAATTACCTTATCTACGAAGACAGAGATACAAGGAAGAACCTGAACCAGAGGACCATGGTGGCTACCAAGGGTCACCTTCTTGTGGTCCCTAATTATACTTCTGCACAACTGCCCACAAAAATAGTCTTTCAGATGAGCATGCTGGCACACACCGTTAATCCTACCACAGAAGCAAAGACAGATGAATCTCTGGGTTTGATGCCAGCCTGGTCTATACAGAGAGTTCCAGGACAGCTGGGACCTGAAAACCTAGTAGATAGATGAATAGATGGATGATGGATAGATAGATAGACAGATGGATAGATAGATAGGTATATAGATAGATAATAGCCTTTCTTGAGTTGGTGAGATGGTTCAGTGGTTATCCACATGCTTCCAAACCTGATGACCTGAATTTAATCCCTGGAACCCTGAAAGGAAAGAACTGACTCGTGGAAGTTGTTTTCTGACTTCTACACATGTGCTATGGCATGTGTGTATACACACTCAAAAAATAAGAACTATAGGCTGGTGAGATGGCTCAGCGGGAAAGAGCACTGACTGCTCTTCCAAAGGTCCTGAGTTCAAATCCCAGCAACCACATGGTGGCTCACAACCATCTGTAATGAGACCTAAAGGCCTCTTCGGGTGTGTCTGAAGACAGCTACAGTGTACTTACATATAACAATAAATAAATAAACATTTTTTTAAAAAAGATAAAGAAATACAATTAATTTATGAACTTTTCCATTTTGACAGCAAGCAGCCAGAAACCAGCAGAAAGGCAGAATGGAAATTCCTCGTAACTTTCTCAGAACATGAGCCCCCAGCACAGACACAAAATCCCATCTTCATTCACACACTTGTCCATATTTGCAGCTTGATCTGTCATTTAGCTGATCCTCCTCAGCTCCTTTGCTCCTTCTGAGCAGACTTAAGTGAACGTTCTTCCTGTGAGTGGCCTCACACTGTTGTCAAGGACTTGAGCACACATTGTATTTTAGACTAGTTGTACTTGACACCTCCTTCAGTGTATGTCATCTCTGTGCTGGCTGGCTTTGCATCTACTTGACACAAGCTAGGATCATCCGGGAAGAAGGAATCTTAAATCAAGAAAATGCTTCCAATGGATTGGCCTGAAGGGCATTTTCTTGGTTAACGATTGTTGTAGGAGAGTTTGGTTCATAGTGGCTGGTTCTATTCCTGGGCTGGTGGACCCAGGTACTCTAAGAAAGAAAGCAGGCTGAGAAAGCCCTGAGGAGCAAGCCAGTAAGCAGTATCCCTCCATGGCCTCCCTTCAGTTCTCACCTCCAGGTTCCTGTCCTGACTTTCTTAAATGATGGACTACAAACTCTAAGATAGAGCAAAGTCTTTCTTTTTGAAGTTGCTTATGGTTATGGTGCAGTTTGTTTTGGTTTGTTTGGGGGGTGGAGTTTAGGGGCAAGGGTGGGGGTGGTTAGAGTTTCTCTGTGTGGCCCTGTCTCTCTTGGAACTCACTCTCTAGACCAGGGTAGCCTTAAACTCAGAGATCCCCTTGCCTCTGCTTCCCACCTTCTAGGATTAAAGGTACGCACCACTACCACCCAGCATGTTTATGATGTTTTATCACAGCAAAAGAAACCCTAAGACAGTGACTGATTTTATTCTACACACCTTCCATAGGCATGTCCTCTGACCTCCCCAATACCTCTTCCTATTTTACCTGTTTAAAGATCTTATTGCAATTATGGTTTAATGGGCTTTTGTTTTGGTTTGGTTTTGGTTTTTGGCTTTTTGTTTGTTTGTTTGTTTGTTTCTTGCTCATACTGATGGAATGGTAAACTCAACTAAAAGTTGTGTGTGTGCAGTGTTTGTTAATGATATTAGAAAAACCACGAAGAAGGCTGTGTTGTGAGTGGCTGAGTGAGTGTGCTGTTCATGAGCAAACACACTAGTGGCAGTGATTGGTAGAAAGTTTCCCTTTGGCCTTCTGGGTTCCTTGCATATATTAAGTTGACATTAAGGCCAATTAACAGGGGCTGGAGAGATGACTCAGAGGTTTAGATCACTGCTTGCATGTTGTTCCAGAGGTTCTGAGTTCAATTTCGAGCACCCACACAGTGGCTTATAACCATCTGTAATGAAATCTGGTGCCCTCTTCTGGCTTGCAAGTGTACATGCCGGCAGAATACTGTGCGTGTGTGTGTGTGTGTGTGTGTGTGTGTGTGTGTGTGTGTGTGTGTGTGTGTGTTTATATATATATTTTTGTTTGTTTGTTTGTTTTTTTGAGACAGGGTTTCTCTGTGCTGGCTGTCCTGGAACTCACTCTGTAGACCAGGTTAGCCTGGAACTCAGAAATCCGCATGCCTCTGCCTCCCAAGTGCTGGGATTAAAGGCGTATGACACCACTGCCTGGACCAATATCTTTTTTTTAAAGACATACTAACAGAAGAAAAACAAGTCTCATTATGCAAGGAGTCCCTCAAAAATTATTCAAAGAAGGGATCATATGAGGCTTATGTAATTATCCTCAGCTACAGAAAGGAATGGGGTTTGGGGCTTCTGGGAGGTGGTGAGAAGAAATTTTGGGAAGGTAAGCATCAGGAAAGAATTCGAAGCAAAGCTTACCCTTCACACCTGTAGAAATGTTTCCGAGTTTCAGGGATGTCCATTTCCGCCACAGAAGGACAAATCTAGGCAGCTGAGTGGGAGGTAATGAGATTTTCCTAAATCAGCTGGTTGTTTCTCAATTTTCTTGAGCTCAAAAAAAAAAAAAATCAATATTCCAAAGTAGTGTGTTTGTGGGTGGCACATTCTGAATCCTTTCTTGAGCATTTTCTAATTCAGTTGTTTTCATCCTGTAAGCAATTATGGGCACCATTCTGAGAAGACATGTAAGTGCTAAATTGGATATAATCTTCACCTATTTTTGAACATTTTTTTTATTTCCATTATTTTATGTGCTTGGATGTTTGGCCAGCTTGTATAGTTGTGCCCCACAGGCGTGCCTTGTGCCTACAGAGGACAGGAGAGGGCACTGGATCCCCTAGAACTGGAGTTACAGACTGTTGTGAGCGGCCATGTGGGTGTTGGGAATCAAGCCCAGTTCATCATCAGAGCAACCAGTGCACTTAACTACAGGCCCATCTCTTCAGTTCCAATCCTCAGCTATTTTTGAACCTATGTATAATTTCTGTGTCCTTTGTAAAACTATCTCTTGTCAAAATAAACACTGAAATAGTGAAATCATTGGCCAAAATATAAAATTGTAACCCTGTTCTTCATAATTGTGTTTATTATACACTGTTATAGTCAATTTTTTATTAGTTGATTATTATAAATTATGTATCATACACTTAGTCAAAAAGTGATCTGCTAATCAATATGATTTTTTAGTTTTTCAAAACAACCAAAAATTTATTGTTTGTGGTTGTATACACCGCACACCTTTCAACTCAGCACTCAGGAGTCAAAGGCAGTCAGAATTCTGTGAATTTGAGTCTAGCCTGGTTTATACATTGAGTTTGAGGCCAGCCTATTCTACGTAGGGAGATTGTCTCAACAAACAAACAAAAAAGTAATTTTTTTTTTTAGGTTTTACTTATTTTTCTTATTTTTATTTATGTCTATGTGTGCCTGCATGTTTACCACGTGTGTTCTGGTGCCTAGGGAGGCCAGAGGGTGTTGGATCCCTGGGACTGAGGTTGAAGGTGTTTGTGAGCCACCTAGTGTGGGTGCTGGGGACCAAACCCAGGTCCTCTGCAAGAACAGCAAGTGCTCCTGACCACTGAGCTATCTTTCTAGCCCCCCAAATTTCATTTTTGAAAGATTAATAGCTATCTTTGTAGCCTTCCACCGAATGAATATCAGGTTGGTTTTGGTTTAATGTTAAAATTGGATTTGGTTTTGTTGCCCTGGCTAATCTTGAACTTCTGGGATCTTGTGATCCTCCTGCTTTAGCCCCTCCCAGAAGGTGGGACTGTCGGTGCTAGCCAGTTCCCTAGAGGGACTAACTTTTGAGGCTTCGTTATCTAGGCATAGCCAAGTGGACATTGACCATCTTCGGTAACTCAATCTCTGGCTTTCTCCCATTCCTGGAGATCACACTGGTCA
The DNA here is from genome assembly GCF_008632895.1 of Mastomys coucha. Taxonomy (NCBI): domain Eukaryota; kingdom Metazoa; phylum Chordata; class Mammalia; order Rodentia; family Muridae; genus Mastomys; species Mastomys coucha. Next base: position 99,256,994 of record NW_022196912.1, read on the forward strand.
GAGCTCCAAACGCCTAGTGATGCGGTTAGTCCTAAGAACCAGCTCCTCATCTTAAGAGCACTCATTGTCTTAGCATAAACTCAGGGGCCAGCCAAGGGACTCATGAAACTACTGCCTAGTGCTCCAGAACTCAGGAGGCTGAGGCAGAGGATTGCTATGTCAAGGCCAGCTTGGATTACATAGCTAGACCTTGTCTTAATACATGTTGCTAAATAATAAAGACAACAACAGGGGGCTGGCGAGATGGCTCAGAGGGTAAGAGCACTGACTGCTCTTCCAAAGGTCCCGAGTTCAAATCCCAGCAACCAC
>NW_022196912.1:99257964-99264099 GCF_008632895.1 Mastomys coucha
GGTGGTGCTGGTGGTGGTGGTGCTGCTGGTGGTGGTGGTGGTGAGGGTGGTGGAGGTGGTGGTGGTGGTGTGTGTGTGTTTTATTTGAGGGGGAGGCTGCAAGGGCAAAGGGTGTATATTAGGGGGCAAGGAGATGAGCAGGACTGGTGTGCATGATGTGAAACTCACAGAGTCAATAAAAAGTTTTAAAAACCTAAATAAGCCTTTAAGAATAGAAAAGTCGGGGCTGGAGAGATGGCTCACAAAATTAAAATCTTTAAAATAAATAAATAAATAAATAAATAAATAAATAAATAAATGCATCAGCTGCCCTTTCAGAGGACTGGAGTTCAATCCCCAGATTTCACAGGGTGGCTTGCAAATGACTATGCCTCCAGCCCCAGGGGATTACACATTTTTTTTTTTTTGGCCTCTGTAGGCACCTGGCATGTACATCATGCTCTGAAATGTTTTTAAAATGCCTATGAAATGACAAGTAAGGATGTCAGTACTGCAATAATGTATGCTTCACTTATCTTTGGGGAGTGAAATTCAATACTCAGTTTAATGATAGTGCTGCATACGAATTCACACTGAAATGTAAAACTAAGTCAGATAAGAGAAAACAAGTAGATAAAATGAAATGGGCCATGATAATCTTATGGTCTTTCAATTATGGATTTCATGTTGTGAGGATTACAAATTGTCCCCTGAATGGTTTTGTTTTGTTTTTTGTTTTTGTTTTTTGAGACAGGGTTTCTCTGTATAGCCCTGGCTGTCCTGGAACTCACTCTGTAGACCAGGCTGGCCTCAAACTCAGAAATCCACCTGCCTCTGCCTCCCAAGTGCTGGGATTAAAGGTGTGCACCACCACCGCCTGGCTCCCCTGAGTGTTAATTAAGGTTCTCAATAGTCTGCTAGTACTGGGTAAGACAGCACACCACACCTTTAATCCCAAAACTCAGCAAGCAGAGGCAGAATGTTTGTGAGTTTGAATCCAACCCTTTCTCAAAAAAGAACCCTAGAAGCTGGCAATATAGCTTGATTCTTAAAAATTATTTTATTTTATGTTAATAATTGTTTTGTTTGCATGTATGTGTGTACATCACGTGCATACCTGGTAACTGCAGAAGTCAAAGCGGGTATTGGAGCCCCGGTACTGAAATTATGAAAGGTTGTGAGATGCCACATGGGTATTGGAAACTGAACCCAGATCCTCTCTTGTCTATTATCCGGTGTGTGAACTTGACTTTTCTTTTCTTTTTTATGGTTTTTTTTTTTTTTAATTTTATATATGAGTACACTGTCACTGTTTTCAGACACACCAGAAGAGGGCATCAGATTGCATTGTAGATGGTTGTGAGCCACCATGTGGGTGCTGGGAATTGAACTCAGGACAGGAAGAACAGTCGGTGTTCTTAACCGCTGAGCCACCATGCCATCCTCCAGCCCCTGGCAAGATAGCTGATGGCCTGAGTTTGATCTCTAGAACTCACACGGTAGAAGGGCAGAACCAGTTCCCACAAGCTATCCTCCTACACTGGGCACTGGATAAATGTAAAGCATTTCTTAGGAAGTCCCCTAGGCATTTTATTAAATTTACAAATACAAGTTGTGCTTTATTATTGCTGCTCTCCCCACCCCCCAACCCCCAATAAGGTCTTATTCTGTAGCCCAGGCTGGCCTCAAACTCTCAACAATCCTCCTGCTGCAGCACTTAGCTCCAAGCTGTGAGATACAGACGTGAAACACCATGCCTGGTTTATCTTCATTTTTCCTTTTGAGATAGGGTTCCACCACATAATGCTAACTGATTTGGAACTTGCCATGTGGACTAGAAGAGCCTTGCACTCAGAGAATTCTCTCTGTCTCTACCCCCCACCCCCAGCTCTGGAATTAAAGGCATGCAACACCACACCCAGTTAGCTTGCATTCCCTATAGATGCCAAAGACTACTGCTCACATAGGCTCTTAAAAAATGAATGAGGGGGCTGGTGAGATGGCTCAGCGAGTATAAGCACTGACTGTTCTTCGAAGGTCCTGAGTTCAAATCCCAGCAACCACATGGTGGCTCACAACCACCCGTAATGAGATCTGATGCCCTCTTCTGGTGTGTCTAAAGACAGCTACAGTGTACTTATGTATAGTAATAAATAAATCTTTGGGCCAGAGTGAGCAGAGATCCTAAAGTCAATTCCCAACAACTATCTGTACAGCTACAGTGTGTACTCACATACAATAAATAAATAAATAAATAATTTTTTTTTTTGAATACAGGGTTTCTCTGTATAGTCCTGGCTGTCCTGTAGACCAGGCTGGCCTCGAACTCAGAAAGCTGCCTGCCTCTGCCTCCCAAATGCTGGGATTAAAGGCGTGCACCACCACGCCCGGCAAATAAATCTTTAAAAAAAATGAATGAGCTACAATCTCTAGGCTCACACCAATAGAGATAAAATACACGCAAAGAAGGGCAAGAACAAGCTTCTCTAGGTAAAGTGGGCAAAAACGCTGGTAATCTAGCTAACAGGATGGGAAAGCAGCATTACTGTATGTTACTGTAGCAACATTATTTACCATTCAGCAGAGTGTTCTCAGATCTCTGTTCTGTATGATCCAGGGCATGATCTAGAGTCTGTGGCTTGTGACTTCTTTGGGGGTCAAATATCAGATATCTTGCATATCACATATTTATATTACAATTCATAACAGTGGTAAAGTTATAGTTATGAAGTAGCAACCAAGTTAATTTTATGGTTCGGGGTCACCACAGCATGTGGAACTGTAAAGGATCGCAGCATTAGGAAGGTTGAGAGCCACTAATTGAGAAAATGATTTACAACACATTATCTACAATAGACATACTTTTAGTTTCAAATGAGTGTTGATAAAGCATATAGCAAGCACATGTTAAAGAACAAGGGGCTGGGGAATTGGCTCAGTGGATAAAGGTACTTGCTGCCCAAGCCTGGTGACTTGAGTTCCATCCTTGAAAAAAGTGGGAAGAGGGTCCGGACTCCATAAAGTTGTCCTCTGATCTCTGTGAGAACACTATGGTATATGGACCCGTGCACAGTAAATAATAAATATTTTGAATGAAAAATATAACAGAAGCCAGGCAGTGGTGGCACACACCTTTAATCCCAGCACTTGGGAGGCAGAGGCAGGTGGATTTCTGAGTTTGAGGCCAGCTTAGTCTACAGAGTGAGTTCCAGGACAGCCAGGGCTACACAGAGTAACCCTGTCTCAAAAAACCAAAAAAAAAAAAAAAAAAAAAAAAAAAAAAAAAAAAAAAAAAAAGAAAAAGAAAAAGAAAAAAAAAAAAGAAAAATAGAAAAATAGAACAAATAACAAGAAGCTGATAAGTGAAATCATCAGATTGATTGCAAAATGTACTCCAACCAGGCACTGACAACATTCAACAAACAGAGACAACTGGGGCGGTCTGATTGAGAGAGCAAACAAAGGCAAGGTCAGTCATCAAACCCACAGCAGGTATGCACGGGGACGAAGCAGTCCTTGGAAGCTCCTAACTGGAGTTGCTCTATTTATGGGGTTTTGTCTCCTCACTCTCTCCACAGGCATTTATATCATGGGATAAACAATAGTAACCTCTGTCCACAGACATTTCCCCCTTTAGCTGTTCTCAAGGCTACCATGTTTCACTCTTAGGCTATTCTACTGTTCTGTGTCCTTGTCATAGGGCCAGGGGGCCATCCCATCCCTGAACAAGGACTCTGGGAGGTGAGACAAACATACTTGGATCTGAAGAGAGGGGAGGGAGTCTTCCTCACTTTCAGGGTCACTTTGTGATAAGGTGAAACTGCCCATGACACTTTACCAAAGTAAGGTATATTGCAGTCTCCAATAAATTCCTCGTGGTTAACTATGCAAAAGCTCAATTCTCAGCTCCTCTTGCCTCTCAGGAGCCTTGAGAACTTTGTTCTCATTTTTCTGTTTGTGGAGCTGCAATAGAATTCACAGCCTCAGGGATGCTAAGGGAACACTGCACTGAACTATACTCATAGCCCATGCTCTCCCTGAAAATGTGTGAGTGTGTGTGTCCGTGTGTGTATGTGTGTGTGTGTGTGGAGGCTGATATCATGTGTCTTCCTCAATCTGTTTAAATTAAACTGGTTTACTCCCATGATCCTCCTGTCTCTGCTTACCCCCTAGCAAGCCTGGATTACAGAACCATTCCTGGATCTCTTATCTACATGCCATGCCTGAAAGGGACCTGAACTTAGGTCCTCATGTTTGTGTAGCACTTTGCCCACTAAGCTTGCTCATACCCAGCTCTCCATGCCCTCCACTCAGAAGCAGTCTCTTTTTATTATTTTATTTTATGTTGTTAACATAGTGTCTTAGTTTGGGTTTTACTGCTGTGAACAGACACCATGACCAAGGTTACAAAGGACAACATTTGATTGGGGCTGGCTTACAGGTTCAGAGGTTCAGTCCATTATTAAAGTGGGAGCATGGCAGCACCCAGGCAGGCATGGTGCAGGAGGAACTGAGAGTTCTACATCTTCATCTGAAGGCTGCTAGCAGAACACTGGCTTCCGGGGAGCTAGGACGAGGGTCTTAAAGCCCACACCCACAGTGATATACCTACTCCAACAAGGCCACACCTTCTAATAGTGCCACTCCCTGGGTCGAGCATATACAAACCATCACAAACCACAAGCTATGGGATTGTCTGTGGTCTGCTACCATCTATGTTGATGTCCAAGGCCTGTGCTATTGTCAGAAGCCGTGTGGAAGTCTCTGATCCATGCTGCCACTGACTATAAAGGGCAAGGAAGCTTCTTTTGCAGTGATATCAATGACTGGATACTCACTATTGAGAATGAGACAGAGAAGGCTTCTGTGACACCCTCTCTCTCCCCTACACTCCCTTAAAAAACAAACAATTCAGTCAGGAAGCCATTAGAGAGAACTCTTAAAAAGTGTGAAAGGGATGCTGAAGTGTAGCCCTTCACAGTTGATGGCTTCTGGGGAGGTGGGGTGGAGAAAGATTGAGTCTTTTGTTTAGTTTTGCTTTGCTTTGTTTTGTTTTATTTTTCATGACTGGGTTTCTCTGTGTAGCCTTGGCTGTCTTAGAACCCACTCTGTAGACCAGGCTGGCCTCAGACTCAGAGATCTACCTGTCTCTTCCTCCCTAGTCCTGGGATTAAAGGTGTGTGTCACCACTACCTAACTAGAACTCAGTTTTTTGCTGTTGTTGTTGGTTTTTTTTTTTTTTTTTTTTTTTTTTTTTTTTTTTTTTTTTTTTTTGGAGACAGGGTTTCTCTGTGTAGCCCTGGCTGTCCTGGAACTCACTCTGTAGGCCAGGCTGGCCTTGAACTCAGAAATCCACCTGCCTCTGCCTCCTAAGTGCTGAGATTAAAGGCGTGCACTACCACTGCCCCGCTAGAACTCAGTTTTCTTTAAGGGTCTGTCTACTGGAAGTTTGAGCATGCTCCACTGAGTATATGAATAACACAAATTATACTTGGACTTTCCCCTCCTCCTCCTCCTCCTCCTCTGGCTCTCCCTCTTCTTCTTCCTCTTCTTCTTCCTCTTCTTCCTCCTCCTCTTCCTCTTCTTTTATTTTGGGGGAGATCACAGAAGTGGAGGATGAATGTTGGAGGACTGGAAAGTGAATGTGACTCCAGTGCATTATGTGAAATTTCCAAATAATAAAAATGCTGTCTGTGATGCTTTAAATATGCTCGGCCTAGGGAGTGGTACTATTAGAGGGTGTGGCCCTGTTGTAATAGATATGCCCTTGTTGGAGTAGGTGTGCCACTGTGGGTGTGGGCTTTAAGAGCCTCATCCTAGCTGTCTGGAAGTTAGTATTCTGCTAGCAACCTTCAGATGACGATGTAGAACTCTTACCTCCTCCTGCTTTCATGCTTGCCTGGATGCTGCCATGTTCCCACTCTGAAGCCAGCCCCAATTAAATGTTGTCCTTATAAGACTTGCTTTGGGACTGGAGAGATGCCTCAGTGGTTAAGAGCACTGACTGCTTTTCCAGAGGTTCTGAGTTCAAATCCCAGCAACCACATGGTGCCTTACAACCATCTGTAATGGGGTCTGATGCCCTCTTCTGGCGTGTCTGAAGACAGATACAGTGTACTTAGATATAGTAATAAATAAATATTAAAAAAAAAAAAA
>NW_022196912.1:99264559-99279522 GCF_008632895.1 Mastomys coucha
AAAAAAAAAAAAAAAAAAAAAAGACTTGCTTTGGGAGCCAGGCAGTGGTGGCACACACCTTTAATCCCAGCACTTGGGAGGGCAGAGGCAGGCAGATTTCTGAGTTCTAGGCCAGTATGGTCTACAGAGTGAGCTCCAGGACAGCCAAGGCTACACAGAGAAACCCTGTCTTGAAAAACTCAAACAAAACAAAACAAAACAAAAAAGATGGCCTTAGGTACCACGCACATCAACATTGCCTCCAATAGCAACATGGACCATGGACTCTAACATGACCCTTGGTGGCAGTATGGACTACAGACATTTACATGGATGTAGGTGGCTCCACAGACCCCAGGCATTCCCATGGCCATCAGTGATAACATGGGCCTTGGAGCTCAACACAGCCTTCAGAGGTTGTTGGCTCCCTCCCTCCTGCCTCAGCTCAGCTGACTGAGACTGTCAGCTGACACCTGCTGGGCCTAAAGCAATGGCCCACTACACTGCAGTAGTCTGCCTTAGTCTTTCACCTGTGTCCACTTCAGGAAAACACTCCTTCACATGTTTGTCTCAGAAAAACACCATCCAACTGATTTTCAAAAAAGCCCTTAAGCTTCCACTTCAAAATAGAGTTTTTGAAAGTCTTTAACATGGGGCTAAAAAGGTAGCTCAAGGTAACAAGGTGCACAGTAACCTGAGTTTGATGCCCAGAACCCACAGGTGATAGGAAAGAGTAGACGCCCTCCCAAGTGCAAGTTGTATCTAAGTTGTGGCATGTGTAACACCCTCCCTACCACAGAAAGTAAGTAAATAAATAAAATGTGTCTTTTAAATTGGAAAGAGTTTCTGTTCTGGCTAGTTTTATATCAACTTAACACAAGCTATAGTCATCTGAGAGGGACTTCATTTTGAGAAAATGCCCCCAGAAAATATGACTATAGGTAAGCCTGTAGGACATTTTCTTACTTAGTGATTGATGTAGGCGGGCCCAGCTCTTTGTGGGTGCTACAGTCACTGGGCTGCTGGTCCTGGGTTCTGTAAGAAAGCAGATTGAGCAAGCTGTGAAGAGAAAGCCAGTAAGCCGCACTGTAGCTTCTGCATGAGCTCCCATGAGCTCCTGCTTCTAGGTTCCTACTGTGCTTGAGTTCCTGTCCTGACGTTCTTCAGTGATGCAGTCATGTGGACGAGTCAGTCAAATAAATCCTTTCTTCCTGGGTTGCTTTTGGTAATTGTGTTTTGTTGCAGGATATTTGTTTGCGTTTGTGAACCCTGAGATTGTGAACTGTTGTGGTGTGGCTCAGCCCTAGTACACACCTTTAATCCAAGAGCTAAATGAAGTCAACTCTGGGTCAAGAGGCAGAACACGCAAACAGCGGACAGGGAGTGGACATGAGTAAACAGAAAGGAGGGACAATGAGTTGGAAGGAACGTAAGAAAGTGTGGAGATAGAGAAAGGCTTATTTGAATCTTCTGGGATGTTGGTGGAGGATGAAGGTCAGCTGGGTGCTTTCTCTGACTCTCTCAGCCAACAAGCTTTCACCCCAGCATCTGGCCCCTGAGTCTTCATTGGTAAAAATGAATGACTGAGATTTTTTTTAAACAACAACAACAACAAAAAAACAGTGATGGGTGTTGAGAGCACTGTCTGCTCTTCCAGAGGTCTTGAGTTTAATTCCTAGCAACCACATGGTGGCTTACAACCATCTGTAATGGGATCTGATGTTCTCTTCTTGCATGCAGGTGCACAAGCAGCAGAGCAATCATAAACAAACAAGCAAGCAAGCAAGCACATAAAGCAAAGCAAAAAAAAAAATTACATGTATTAAAAAACAAAAACAGGGGACTGGTGAGATGGCTCAGCAGGTAAGAGCACCAACTGCTCTTCCAAAGGTACTGAGTTCAAATCCCAGCAACCACATGGTGGCTCACAACCACCCATAATGAGATCTGACACTCTCTTCTGGTGCATAAGAAGACAGCTACAGTGTACTTATTCTTAATAATAAATGAATCTTTAAAACAAAAACAAAAACAAAAACAAAAACAAACAAACTAACAAACAAAAAAGCAGGGCAGTGATGGCACATGCCTTTAATGCCAGCACTTGGGAGGCAGAGCAGGCAGATTTCTGAGTTCGAGGCCAGCCTGGTCTACAGATGAGTTCTAGGACAGCCAAGGCTACACAGAGAAACCCTGTCTTGAAAAACAAAAACTAACAAACAAAAAAAAGCAAAATAAAAAAACCAGTGTTTCATCATGGTAGTAATAATTCTAAGACAGTGTCCAACATTAAAAAAAAAAAAGAGAGAGAGAGAGGAGAGAATAAAGGAGACTAAATAATTCCTGGGACCCAGTGTCTGTGGTCAGAAGGTAAGTAGCTTCCTTTTGAGCAATTTGTGTGGAACATTACCCTCATTCTAATACTCCTATAAGGAGAGACATTAACAAGGAAAAAAGCATAACATTGAACCACAGCTTTATATAGCATAAGAGACTTTAAATGAGTGGGGAGGGGATGTAGCTCAATCGGTAGAGTACTTTCCTAACATGCAAAAGCCAGGCTCCATCCCCAGAGCCACATACACAGGGCATGGTGCGTGGTAGCACACACTTAGGAGGTAGAGACAGGGGCCCCAGAAGATCAAGGTTATCTTCAGTAACAGGGAAAGCTTGAGGCCAATCTGGCATACCTGAGACCCTATCTCAAAAGACAAAATCAACAATGAACAAACAAAACCTGCCAAAGACAAAGACAGAGCAGGAAGCACCTGCTTTATGGCTAGGTTAATGAAACAGGCACAGATACACACAAATATGACGGAGAAGGAAAAAAGGGCTTGAGATACAGGTTACTGACAAATTTGAGGCTACGGGATATGGGATAACCTGTCTCAATAAAACAAAACAACACAAAACCCTCAACAAATACTCAGCAATGCAAGGCATGGCCCTGTGGGGTATGACTTTCTAAGCCATCAAAGATGGAAGAGGACCCATCCCTCTTGTTACGAAATCATTTTTTTTAAAGATTTATTTATTTATTTTATGTATGTGAGTACACTGTAGCTGTACAGATGGTTGTGAGCCTTCGTGTGATTGTTGGGAGTTGAATTTTAGGACTTCTGCTCTTGCTTCGGTAGGCCCCGCTCACTCTGTTCAACTCAGTCCCTGCTTGCTCTGGCTCAAAGATTTACTTATTATTATGCATAATTACATTTTAGCTGACTTCAGACACACCAGAAGAGGGCGTCAGATCTCATTACAGATGGTTGTGAGTCACCATGTGGTTGCTGGGATTTGAACTCAGGACCTTCTGAAGAATAGTCAGTGCTCTTACCCGCTGAGCCATCTTGCCAGGCCTGAAATTATTTTTAGCACTTGTTTAGCATGTAGTAGGCCACTGGTTTGATTCCCAGGACCTTAGGAAAAAAATTAACATGTGTCAAAGGTTAACTGGTAGCAGGATCAATACAGTAATAATACTGACTGTAAGGTAATTCTCAAAGCAGGCCCACCAGTAGTGCTGAAATTAACCTGTTTAATGGCAGCCACAGTGCCATCTGGGAGATGGGGGCGGGGGGAAGAACAGTAGTGGTAATACCCTAGGCCTCATCCTCATTTGCATTTCTATAGGTAGGAACCTTTGCAGTGTTTTGCAACTGGACCATGGAAAACAGGCAAAGACAGCCAAAGAGTGAGAGAACCTATCAGGTATGTATGGTGTCTGTCTGCCTTGTCCCATTTCAAATATTTTGCTAATACCAATCTTTTGTTTACTGAAGGTGATCTTTAAAACAACTATTTAATTTTTTTCTCTTCTTACAACTTTGCCTGACACTGATAGACCCTTAGCTTGCCACCTAACACAGAGCATCAATTCAACACCTGACACCTTACTGCCCCTTTGAGAAGGCTGAAGAGAATGAAGGGCTCTGGAAGACTGCATTAAGCACACAGATGAGAGTGAGGCCTCTGGGTGCCTCAGATAACACCGCTAAACAGAATAAAATCTCTTTGTAGACAGACGCCTACGTGCTCTAAAAGCCAATCTGTTTGTCCTCTTTTAAAATGTTTAGAGGATGTACTTACTTGTGTGTACCTGGATCGTCGCTGCATATATGTGTGTACTCCAAGCACATACCTGGTGCCTGTGGAAGCCAGAAGAGAATGCCAGACACCTGGGAGCTGGAGTTACAGTACTGTGTGATGCCATAGGGGCGCTGGGAGTCAAACCTGGGTCCTCTGGAAGAGCAGCCAGTGCTCCTAACCACTGAACCATTTCTCCAGCCCCATTTTTTTTTTTCTATACAACATTATGGTTTTATTTTAGATCTGGTATTATGTTAGTTACAGAACAGCGGTGGATGAATAGGAGGTATATCTCTGGGGCAGAGAGTGTGCCGGCCCTGGGTTCATCCCTAGTTCTAGCAGGGTAGAAAAAAAGTAAAAGAAAAGATGACTTGGGGGCTGGAGAGATGGCTCAGTGGTTAAGAGCACTGACTGCTCTTCCGAAAGTCCTGAGTTCAAATCCCAGCAACCATATGGTGGCTCACATCCATCCGTAATGAGATCTGACGCCCTCTTCTGGGGTGTCTGAAGACAGCTACAGTGTACTTACATACAACAATAAAATAAATCTTAAAAAAAAATAGGAACCTCAAAAAAAAAAAAAAAAGATGACTCAGGAATAAGGGAGTAAGCTCTTCGATTATTCTTTCTGTATCAATGTAATGGTGTGCATGACTGTCCTATCTAATGACGTCATGCTCTCAAGAGCATGGGCAATGCCAGCTGGAAAGGCAAATGTCAGATGTGTTGGGCTATGCTCCAAGGTCACATTAGATGCTGTGCTGTGAGGCACAGTCACATGGGTGCATCTGAGATCATCAGTGCTTTCAGAGCTGGGCAAATTGCTGTGAACCTCACAGCAATGCTAGACGAGAGCACAATGATTCACTCCTGACTTAATGGACAGCTCAGATTCCTGGAAAAATGGCAGAAGAGCCCATGCCCAACCATTAGTTTGGCTTCACTGTATTGACAACCTCAGTTGGCCTTGTGGACCATGAAGGAAGAAAAGATGCACTCTGTAGACCAGGCTGGCCTCGAACTCAGAAATCTGCCTACCTCTGCCTCCCAACTGCTGGGATTAAAGGCATGTGCCACGACTGCCCGGCTTAAGTGTTGAATTTTGATATGTTAATTATGTCACCATTTAAAAAGGATAAACATGTTATCTGTAGTATTTTCTACTCTTAGAGACACAGTCTCATTTTATAGGCCACAACCGCCTCAAAGTTACAGTCCTCTTCCCCCAGCTTCCAGAATGTGAGGGTTACACCACCATGCTTAGTTAGTTCTCTAGCACACACCACATGTATTTTTTCCTAATTTTATTTATTTTCTTGTGTGTAGGCATATATGTGTGTAGGTGGCCCAAGGTCAATGTTAGGAATTGTTCTTAGTTTCTTCTTTACCTCTTTCATTGAGGGAGGGTGTCTCAGCTGAACTCAAAGCTCACCACAGTCAGCTGCTAGTCTCCACAGTCAGCTTGCTCTGGGGATTGATCGATCCTCTGTCTTTGCCTGCTGGAGCTACCTACTATTATATGCCTGATCTGAACTCTGGTCTTCACACTTACATAGCAAGTGCCTTAACCACTGAGCCATCTCCTCCCAGCTAGCAGCATGTAATTCTTTTTGACATAGTTCCTATGAATATTATACAACTGACACTTATCAGGTGCCTTCTAGGGCAGATCTAACCAGCAGGCACTGGCAGGGAGAGAGACACAAATCCAGCAATACTACACGGATCTCGATTGTACTTCAGAGTAATGGAGAGACAGGTGTCGCTTTTACCTCCTATTTGTGTTATTTCTTTAGAACATATGTTTGGGTTTGCCATTATGAACAATTAGCACTTCCATGAAAATGTTATTTGTTTAGCATCAAATTATCTCTGATGCATGGAGTAGGTAGGCATTAAGAAGGCTGGACACACTTTAATTCTTTCTCCTGAGTAATTTGCTATCTGAAAGAGATGACTACACAGGAATTCAAATGAAGCCATTTTAGTTTAAAAGGTCATTTAGCAAACGATTATACCAACCTATCAGATTAAATGTTTACATTTAGTAGGAACACTGGAGTGACACAATATATGCCACAGTTAGTTTGCATTAGGTTCAAGTGAGAAAAGTTGACAGCTCCCTCTAGTTAACCTGGAAAACATTTCTGTCTGGCACTGGCTAATAAAGGACAAGAGGGACTGCCAAGCTTTCCAGCGAGGGGGGAGAAGGGGACTCCAAACTCACAGCAGAGGCAGAAACAGAAGGAGGGATTTGGCCTCATTTGGGGACTTGTTCCTTTACTTTCTAGTTCCTTCATCTTGGTGCTTAAGTGATTAACCTCCATTTCCACATTAGTAAAATGGGAGTGGCAGTAATACAGTAACCTTGAAAATAAAATTAAAGCCGGTGCTGGCTTGCTCCTTTAATCCCAGAACTCTAAAGGAAGAGGCAGGTGGATCTCTGTGAGTCTAGGTTTGCCTGGCCTACATAGTGATTTCCAGGATACGAGGTCTATGTAGCAGCACCCTGATGCAAACCACACCACACCACACCACACCAAAAAGCATGAAAATAGGATTATATCAGGAAACAAAAAACTCATATAATACATAGTACAACTCAAGTTAAGCATCATACAAATAACAGGGCTGTGGTGTCCCTTGCCTTTAATCCCAGCACTTGGGAGGCAGAGGCAGGCGGATTTCTGAGTTTGTGACCAGCCTGGTCTACAGAGTGAGATCCAGGACAGCTGTGAGATTCCCAGAGGGACCCCCACACTCAAATCCCAGGAGCAACGACCCCACACACCACCAAGACACGGACTTGATGCAATCTGCAAGAGGCTTTTTATTCCAGCTTGCTGGGGTAAGACTCATATCCCTCGCAGGGATAGAGGAGTCTGGCCCCGAGGAAGGTCTTAGGCAGCTTTTTATTCCTGTGCAGTTGCTGGGGCAAAAGGGTGGTTTCTGATTGGTGCTGGCTCGTGCTAGGGTCCAGGGGCGGGCTAGCCACCTGGCAATTGTTTTGGGCCAGGGTGTCTCTGAGTTCTTGGGCCAAGTCATCTTGGTTCCCTTGTTTTTGGGTTCTTGGGAACTGGCCTCCCATTGTTTTTAGGTTCTGGGAGCCGGTCTACCACTGAGTTGAACTAATGGCTAAGTTCCCACAGTACAGTTTGAAAATTTTAACCTCTCACAGCCAGGCTACATAGGGCTATCCTGTCTTGAAAAACAAAACAAAACAAAACAAAAAAAGCATCATACAAATGACAGTAACCCTTAGTTTGAAGAGAAAATTTAGAAGGGAGGAAGACAAATATACCTGAACTCCTCCATTCAGTTTTTGAACATCTGAGACCTGGAACTCATTTGAGGGAGAAAAGGGGGCTTCACATCATACAGAGCCCAAACTAGGTTCCTTCTTTTTGAGTTTTGGATGCAACCCATCTTCTCCCTTTGTTCTCTACTATCATTTTTATTGTATTTGACCCTTTCCCTTTTCTCTGGTTCACTCAGCTGACCACCAAGAGAGCAGATCCCTCTGGAAAGTATTTGGAAAGTGGTAACATTCTCCTACCCCATTCTTCAAGTTTTCCAAACAAAGTGAACATGTTCGAATGTTCTGCTACTCCAGTTCATCTGATGGCTGCCCATTTGCCGGCAGTACTAGTATTTTTCAGCTACTCTTTATACCAACGTTAGAGCTCAGCGACTAGCCCTTGCTGGAATATGGTGCTAAGGGTGATTCTTACAGCTGCCCAATTCAGTTCATTAGGGTTTGCAGCTCCTGGAGATCCCAAGTTATTCTAGAAATAAACCTTACTCAATCCAGTCCTGTTCATGAAAAGAAGCCATGATTAAACTGAAAAATCAATACACATTATATAAAACATTTTCAAGGAATCTGGAGGGAGGGGGATAGGGAGTGGGAAGGAAAGAGGGAGAGGGGGAGGGAGGGGGAGAGGGAGAAAGACTAAAGGACCCTGTCTAGAAGTCCAGAGAGAGCTTCTAACTCTGGCACCATCCTTAACTCACTTAAAGGTACATGGCACAACCCCACCCTATAGTGACTAGTCAAGTGGTTCTCAACCCATGAGTTTCTAGCCTCTTGGGGGGTTTCCTAAGACCATTGGAAAATACAGATATTTTCATTACGGTTCATAACAATAGCAAAATAACAGTTATGAAGTAGTAATGGTTGGGGGTCGGCACAACGTGAGGGACTGTATGAAAGGGTCGCAGCACGAGGAGGGTGGAGAACCACGGCCCTAACCTAGACCTCGGCTTCCTCACCTACAAAACAAGGGCTAGCCTGGATGCTGTTTCTCTCACTGTGATTTCCCAACCGAAGACTCAGTGAATCTAACGTGAATAAAGTTTCTTCTAGAGCCTGGGGCTGTAGGTCAGGGTCAGAGCGCCCGCTTAGGCCGAGCCAGGACGCGGGCTCGACCTCTGGGGCAGAAGAGGACACAGGGGACTTGACCTGAGGTCACTAGTTAAACAACTGGCTCTCTGGGTCCCGGAGGCGGGGACGGCCACGGAGCGCCATGAGGCTAACTTATGGATACTCCTCGGCTAGACTAGCAACGGTCCTGCATTTCTTCACTCTCACCAAACGTGGGAACCAAAGGATCTGACATCAACTTCTATATCCCAGCCCAAGGTAACCGCAAAGGAACAGGCTGAGCCCTGCGCTTGCGCAGTGTGGTCCCAGGGCTAAGGTCGTGCCGCTAGCCGACCCTTCGCTGCTCGTCAAATCCCGCGAGATCTCCAGCGGCCAGCCACGCAGGGGACCACTGTATCCGGGCACCGGAAGCTGGATGAAACCCGCGGGAACGGAGGAAGTTCCGAGCCGGGGTGACCTGCGAGCGTCCTGGTCGAGCTCCCGGCGACACCGGCGGTATAGCTTGGGACACTAGAGTAGGGGATACCCGATCACAGGTGCCCTCCGCTTTTTAAGAATTCTGAGGGTAAACAGCGCGAAGTTTGGGCCCGATTGTGTTTGAGGCGCTTCAGATTGGAACGTCTGTTGAGTCCCTACTGTGTGCCACGCATAGGGGGTATACTTAAGTCATGTTAAAAAGCCGGGCACGAGTTTGGTGCTGAGGATCTAGGAAGTCGGTTTGAAATTCTGGGCAGGTTCCGAGTAATTTCTGCGAAAGTGGTTAGTGATAGGAGCCCCAGAGGAAGGGTTGGGTTTCTGAGCAAGAGCCATGTAGAAATTCTCACACGATGGCATAGATGGCACAGGGAGGTCAGCAGAGTCCTTTGTGGCAGAATGGTTGAGCAAAACACGGATAAACAAAGTACAGATATTAAAAGGTATCGGGGACAAGTTGTGCGACCTTGGACAAGTCATTCAACCTCTTTATAGCGTCTGTGAAAAGGAGAGATGTTTGCAACTTCATAGCAGGGGTGTTTTGAGGACGGAGTTGTATTTAAGCAAGCTAATTAATAATCTTTGTCTTCCTTATTGGGAATTGAACCCAAGGTCATCTTTCCCCCCTCCCCCATGCATGCTAGGCAAGTGTTTTTTACTACTGGACTATATTGCCAGTCTGTTTTTCATTTTTATTTTGCGGACAGGTTCTCACTAATTTGCCCAGGCTGGCCTTGAATTCGCCATTTATATTCCATCTGGCCAGTAACTGGGATTACAAATGTATGCTACCATGCCAGAGCATGTAAACTCACTCACCCAGATTTGGGGTACCTGGAAACATTCAGGAAATAAGCTGTGACCTCTCCAAGGTTCCACTTGGCTAGAAACAGAACAGGTTCTCTGCCCTTGTGAGTTCAATGAGCTTTTCCTTATAATAGGCTGCTACACAGATTCCTAAGGCACATTTTTATGACTGTCATTGAACCAGGTCTTTCGGTGGTATATATTTTGGAATGGTAGCATCAATTAGAAACCCACTTTAATTTAACAGCAAATGGTATTTTTCTCAGCTCTACCTAGATTGTGATGCCTCCTAACCCACTGCCCTTCAGGTCTTGAGTGGGATCTGTTTTATTTTAGATGGAAAACCTGTGAATAAGGTCAAGGTTTTTGGTTTTTGTTTTTTTCTGTGGTGCTGGGTTCCAATCTGGGGAGGTGCCGAATGATTTGCGTGTGTTGATTATTGTGTTGTGGAGAGATACTGCAGTTGCCATTAATTAATCAATTGTGTTTGGCACATGGGGATTTCTGATTTCAAACAGAAATAGGGGGCTATAGTAGCATCCTTTTGGGTGCTAACAGAAGCAGTGATTAGGCAGATCTACTCTATCCTCTTCATTTCTTTCTGTGGTGCAGGGCTAACAGAGTGCCTTGCCTGTGTTCTGAGATAATTCACCATTGAGCTATGTCCCAAGCCTTGGATTTTTCTTTTTTCTTTTGTACGTAGGACCTCCCACATAGTCTAGGCTGGACTTCAGTGTGAGATCCTTATGCCTCAGCCTCTGGAATACTGGGATAATGGCATATATCACCGTGCTATATGCCGTGTTTTTATTTTTTTTTTATTTTTTAATTCTTTTTGGTTTTTCCGAGACAGGGTTTCTCTGTGTAGCTCTGGCTGTCCTGGAACTCACTCTGTAGACCAGGCTGGCCTCGAACTCAGAAATCTGCCTGCCTCTGCCTCCCAAGTGCTGGGATGAAAGGCGTGGGCCACCACCGCCCGGCTGAATGCTGATATTCTAACTATTGGACATTACACTGGCTTTTTTTTTTTTTTTAATATTTTCAATCCACAGTTGACTCTTTGGATACAGAGCTCAGGGCTATGGTACTCTGATTGTGTTCATGTCTATAACTTTGTTGCAAGCAGTAGTAATGGAATCTTTGCAAAAGTTATCTGTAAATTATCTATATCTATATAAATACTAACTAAGCAAGTCACAAATGAGCAGGAAAAATCAGCAAAGCCTATCTGCCTATTAAAATTATCGCCAGGTGGTGGTGATTCACGCCTTTAATCCCAGCACTTGGGAGGCAGAGGCAGGCAGATTTCCGAGTTTGAGGCCAGCCTGGTCTACAGAGTGAGTTCCAGGATAGCCAAGGCTACACTGAGAAACCCTGTCTCAAAAAAGACCAAAAAAAAAAAAAAAAAGAAAATTAAAAATTATCAGCTTAGGGCTGGCAAGATGGCTCAGCGGGTAAGAGCACTGACTGCTCTTCTGAAGGTCCTGAGTTCGGATCCTGGCAACCACATGGCTCACAACCACCAGTAATAAGATCTAATGCCCTCTTCTGGTGCGTCTGAGGACAGCTACAGTGTATTGGGCTGGAGCGAGCAGGGCTGGAGCGAGCAGGGTTGGAGCAAGAGGGGCTATCCTGAGTTCAATTCCCAGCAGCCATATGATGGCTCACAGCCATCTGTACAGCTACAGTGTACTCATACACATAAAATAAATAAATAAATCTTTAAAAAAAATTATCAACTTAAAATCCCGGCAACCACATGGTGGCTGTAAGTCACCTGTAATGAGAAGTGACACCCTCTTCTGGCTAGTGTGAAGACAGCTACAGTGTGCTTATATATAATAATAAATAAATCTTTAAAAAAATTATCAACTTAAACATGCAGCATGGAAAGTTTCTTTTTCTTTTTCTGGTGTTTTGAGACAGGGTTTCTTTGTGTTGCTCTGGCTGTTTTGGTAACCAGGGTGTCCTCAAACTCACAGATTTGCCTTACTGCCTCTCCAGTGCTGGGATTAAAGGCGGCGTTTGGCTGTACAGAGTCAGACAGTTTGGGTTTGAATTGGCTCCACCACTTCGGTTTAGTGCTTAAGCCTTCTAAGGTGCAGTTGCCTCATCTTTAAGATGGAGGTAATGGCTGGTGAGATGGCCTTGCAGGTAGACATGGTACTCAAAGATCTCATGGCCTGTGTTCAATCTCTGCATCCCACAAGGTGACAGAAGAGAACCAGTTCCCTAGAGTTGTCCTTTGACCTACCCTGAGCACACCAGTTAGCATGCGTGTGTACACCTGAGCACACAGATAAGGGTTAGTACTATTAGGTAACTAACTGAGAGTCCACTCTAATGTGGGCACATTAAAGGTTTGATTTTATTTTTACTGATGAAGCAAAAGGATTTTTCTTTTTTCTTTTTGTTTTTGTTTTTGTTTTTGTTTTTTCAAGACAGAGTTTCTCTGTGTAGCCCTGGCTGTCCTGGAACTCACTCTGTAGACCAGGCTGGCCTCGAACTCAGAAATCTGCCTGCCTCTGCCTCCCAAGTGCTGGGATTAAAGGCGTGCACCACCACTGCCCGGCTGCAAAGGGATTTTTCAATCAGACAGTACCAGAACCAAAAATCCAGTTTGCTTCATTTGCTAGCTCAAATTATAAATTCTGAAAAATTAATCTTTTACTTAACTTTTGGCTATTTACATGAATCTCCTGTAAGTTGAAGATTTAGAAGTACTTTGATGTACATGGATGTGATGGGTGTGCCTATAACCCTGTCTACTTGGGATGCTAAAGCCGGAAGACCGAAAGATGGAGGCCATCCTGGGCAACATAGGCAGGCAGACTGTCCCAACATAAACCTTGAGTTGTAACCTGAGCCTTGTCAAACAATTGAGCTAACTTTCCAGCCCAAAATAAGTATTTTCTTAAAGGGAGCGTTATGACCAAGGCATTAAGTTTAACCATACTGCTATAGAAAAAGTGTTGGTCTTATTTTATATGTGTGGATGTTCTATGTCTGTGCACATAGTCATGTTTGGTTCACTTGGAAGGCAGAGAAGGGCATTGGATCACTTGACACTGGAGTTGGCAGTGAGCCACCATACAGATAATGGCAATGAAACCCAGGTCCTCTGGGAGAGCAACACTGAGCTACCTCTCTAGCCCCTTGATGTATTTGGACTCAGCAAAACTCAGTTTCAGTCACTATTGCTATGATGAAACACCATGACCAAAAGTTAGTTGGGCAAAAAGGGTTTATTTTGCTCACAGATACATTTAAAAGATTATCATCAAAAACAGTGAGGTCAGGAACTCATGAAGGGCAGGAACCTGGAGGCAGGAACTGATTCAGAGGCCATGGAGGGGTGTTTACTACCTTGCTCTTCATGGCTTGCCCAGTCTGCTTTATTATGGATCCCAGAACCATCAGCCCAGAGATGGCCTCCCCCCCCATCAGTCACTAATCAAGAAAATGTTTCATAGGCTTGCCTGTAGCCCAATCTTGTGGAGAGATTTTCTCAGTTGAGGCTCCCTGCTCTCAGATGAATTTTTTTGTTGAATTGACATAAAATTACCCAGCACAATATTCATTTTAATAAATGAATAAAATAAATCTTTGAAGAGCTAGATATGGTGGCTTGCCTGTAATCGCAACACTTGGGAGGCTTGAGCTGGGAGGATTGCCTGTGAGTTCCAGGCCAGCCTGGGCTATTATTGAATGGGACACTTGTCTCAAGAAGATAGACAGTGCCAGGTGGTGGTGGCGCACGCCTTTAATCCCAGCACTTGGGAGGCAGAGGCAGGCAGATCTCTGCGTTCGAGGCCAGCCTGGTCTACAGAGTGAGTTCCAAGACAGCCAGGGCTACTCAGAGAAACCCTGTCTCAAAAAACAAAACAAAACAACAACAACAAGCCGGGCGGTGGTGGCGCACGCCTTTAATCCCAGCACTTGGGAGGCAGAGGCAGGCGGATTTCTGAGTTCGAGGCCAGCCTGGTCTACAGAGCGAGTTCCAGGACAGCCAAGGCTACACAGAGAAACCCTGTCTCGAAAAACCAAAAAAAAAAAAAAAACAACAACAACAACAAAAAAGTGATAGAAAGCTGACGAGAGATAGCCACAGACAGAGACGGAGAGAATTTAACTGGCAAAAGCACTTTCGTTGCAATCCTAAGTACCTGAATTAAGTCCCCAGAACCCACAAAATGGGCCAGTAAGACTGCTTAGTGGAGAAAGGTGCTTGCTACTGAGCCTGATGGACTTGAGTTCAATTCCCAGAACCCGAGTTGTGGAAGAAGAAAACTGACTTGCATATTGTCCTCTGACCTCTATATGTACACTATGATATATATGCTTCTCCCCACAAATACGAATGTAAAACAAGACCACCCAAAAGAAAGCTGTTTTGTAATTCTAGCACCTGAGAAACTTGATCTCTGAGGCTCCCTGGCCAGCAGGCAGCCTGATGGGTGAGCCGCATACCAAAGAACAATTAAACAAAGGGATGACACTTAAGGAGCAACACCAGAGTTAGCCTCTGGCTTCCACATGTGCATACATGTGCACCTGCACACACACTCAGAACACCAAGGTTAACCTCTGGCTTCCATGTGTATACACATGTGCACCTGCACACACTTTTAGGACATACATTTATACAAAAGAACTTTGAAAAATTGCTGTATTACAGTTGAAGGGGTTTTTTTGGTTTTGTTTTTGTTTTTTGGTGGTTTGTTTTGTTTGAGAAATAGTCTCATTGTGGAGCTCTGACTGGCCTGGAACTCACTTTGTAGATCAGAGGAGCCTTGAATTTACAGAGCTTTACTTGCCTCTGCCCTCAGAGTGCTGGTATTAAAGATGTGTATCCTCGGCCTGTCAGTGGTGGCGCATGCCTTTAATCCCAGCACTTGGGAGGCAGAGGCAGGCGGATTTCTGAGTTCGAGGCCAGCCTGGTCTACAGAGTGAGTTCTAGGACAGCCAGGGCTACACAGAGAAACCCTGTCTCAAAACAAAACAAAACAAAAACCAAAAAACAAAAAACCTTTTAATTTATTTTGTGCAGTTGTGTTGTCACGACCATGTACATTCATGACATGTGGAGATCAAAGAACAACTTCTGGAAGTCAGTTCTTTCCACCCTGTGGGTCCTGGAGATCAAACTCAGGTCTTTAGCTTAGCATCAGGAGCCTTAACCCACTGAGCCATCTTGCTGACTAAGCAGTTAAGATCTTTCTTTTTTCTT
>NW_022196912.1:99279842-99297029 GCF_008632895.1 Mastomys coucha
AGCAGTTAAGATCTTTGTGTTTTGTGGAATCTGGGATCCCATCCTGGTTGTACATGTTAGGCAAGTGCTTCACTATTGAGCTGTATGTCTGGGTCCTAGCCTAGTGCTTTTTATATTTATAGCTTAAATAACTGCCCAATTCTGATGGAACATGAAATGATGGTTTTTGTTTTGTTTTGTTTTGTTTTTCAATCCTGCCTTAGTAAGATACTTAACCCTGATGGTGTGAAGGTGAATGACCCCAGATTATCCAAGACCAAGTCATTCTGGCTCTTTGAGTCTTCAGTAAACTTGTTCCTATTAGCTAAGCATTCTAATCAGATTTAGTTGTTCTGTCCATATATTTACCTTAGGAGGCATTCTGACAGGGGAGTGACATAAGTTGTTAGATTCTGCTCTCTTTAGTTCATGTGTATGGGTGTTCTGTCTAGCCTGTATCTGTGCACCACATGCATGCAGTGCCCAAGGAGAACAGAAGAGGGGGGCAGATGCCCAGTCCTGGACTTGAGAGCTGCCATGTGCATGCTGGGAACTAACCTTGGTTCCTGGAGAAGAGCAGCCAGTGCTTTTGACCACTGAACAATCTCTTTTTAGATTCCAAAACCTGATTTGTCCTTTCCATTCAAAAGCACAAATGGAGTTTTAGTTTTAGTTGAATACTTTAAATCTTTCTAATGATTTTTTTTCTAATTATAGGAATTATTTTATATAGAGGTCTTGTGAAACCATTGCAAAAATCAAGTGATGATCATACAAAGAGTGGTACTGAATTCCCGACCTGGTATGTATGATTCTGTGGTAAAGAACAGTTGTGGTGTCTAGTAATTATAACACACATGGAAGAATGAAAACCAACACGTGTGGTTGCTGGGAGTTGAACTCAGGACCTCTGTAAGAGCAGCCAGTGCTCTTAACCTCTGAGCCATCTCTCCAGTCCCCAAGGCAACTCTTTTTTATTTTTTAATTTTTTTGGTTTTTCAAGACAGGGTTTCTCTATGTAGCCCTGGCTGTCCTGGAGCTCAGACCAGACTTGCATTGAACTCAGAAATCTGCCTTCTTCTGCCTCCCAGGTGCTGGGATTAAAGGTGTGTGTCACCACCACCCGGAGTCCAAGGCAACTCTTATAAGGACAACATTTAGCTGGGGCTGGCTTGTAGGTTCAGAGGGTCAGTCCATTATCATTAAAGTGGGAAGCATGGCACCATCCGGGCAGGCATGGTGCTGGAGAGGAAGCTGAAGTTCTACATCTCATTCCAAGGACAAAAAGAAGACTGGCTTCCAGGCTGCTAGGAGACTGGTCTCAAGTCCTACCTCACAGTGACACACTTCCTCCAACAAAGCCACACCTACTCCAGCAAGGCCACACCTCCTAATAGTGCCCTGGGCCAACCATTTAAACCACCATGCAGACAGTTGTGAGCTACCGTGTGGGCACTGGGAATCAAGCCCTATCCTTCTAGAGGAGTAGCCAGTGCTCTTAACTACTTAGCCATTTCTCCAGGCCAAGTTCAATTTTTTTCCTTTTTTTTTTTTTTTTGAGAATTTATTTTGTGTGTATAGGGGTTTTGCCTACATGTCTGTCTGTCTACCATGTGCTTGCAGTGCCCTTGGAGGCCAGAAGAGGGCATTGGATTCCCCTGGGACTGGAGTTACATATGGTTGTTAGTGTCTATGTAGGTGGTAGGAATCAAACCCCATGCCCCTGGAAGATTTGCAGGTGCTCTTTAACCATTGAGCCATCTCTCCAGTCATCCTGTGTCCCACCCCTGACCTCCTGACTTCTGTTTTCCCTCCCTCCCTCCCATTTTTTTTTAAAGTGGTCTCTCTATATAGCCTTGGATGGCCTGGAACTTACCACATAGACCAGGATGACTTCAAATTCAGAGTTACTGCCTGTCTCTTGGGAATACTTTAAATCCTAGGGTAACATTTAGAAAATAATAAATGTCTAGGCTTGGTGGTGTTCACCTTTAATCCAGCATGGGAGGCAGAGGCAAGTAGATCACCGAGTTGGAGGCCAGCCTGGTCTATATTTGGAGAATTGTGTAGCGAAGGCTACAAAGTGAGACTGGGGCAAAAAGCAACTTTTTAATTTCATGTTTTTGTCTGAAAATTTAGGGAAAAACGGAAATCCAGTTGCAGAGAATTTCAGGGTGGAAGAATTCAGTTTACCGGATACTATCAATGAAGGACAAGTTCAAGTGAGAACTCTTTATCTCTCTGTGGATCCTTACATGGTAAGAAGTAGGGTGTTGGAAATTGTTGAAAAATAATTGTTTTTATATTTTAATAATGTCACATCAGAATTTTATTGTTTTCTGTATGATTAAAGCATCTATGAATTTTAAGTTACCTTTATTTTTATTCATTGATGCTATTAAAGAATACTGTAAGCCAGAAATGGTGGTATATACCTTTGGTCCCAGCATTCAGAAGTCAGAGGCAGGAGATTGTCTGTGAGTTTGAGGCCAGCCTGGGCTACATAGCTCCAGGACAGCCAAGGCTATGTAGTGAGACCCTTTTTGAAACAAACAAACAAACAAACAAAACAGCAAAGACAACAACAACAAAAAACTGTAGAAAAATGTGGTTAATGAAGTTCTTCCAAATGACCAGGTTACTTCTCAGTAGTAAGTAAAGCTTTAAATTAAGGTAATAAAATAATATGAAAAATTATCTCATGGGGCAGTGAGATAGCTCAGTGAGTAAAGGCACTTGTGCCAACACTGATCCCTAGAACCCACATGTGGAAGGAGAGACCCAGCTCTCCTCTGTGAGTTATCCTCTGACCTCCATGCTTGTACTGGGACACTGTCATATAAGCCTAGGTTGGTTCCATTATTTGGGAATCATGAAAGCTATGAACATTTGTGTACAAATTTTTATATAGACTGCTTTCATTTCTCTTGATATGTACCTAGAGATAAAAATGTTTTCTTAAAAAAGAAAAGAAAAGAAAAGAAAAAGCTAGGCAGTGGTGGTCCACGCCTTTAATCCCAGCACTTGGGAGGCAGAGGCAGGCGGATTTCTGAGTTTGAGGCCAGCCTGCTCTACAGGCTGAGTTCCAGGACAGCCAGGGATACACAGAGAAACCCTGTCTCGGAAAAAAAATGCTTCCTTATATGGTAAGTACTCTTCAAAGCCCACGAGGCTGCTGCACTTGTCCCTTGGAAATGCAAGTCCCCAAGACCAGAGGCCCTGCAGCTCTGAGGTCTAAGGACAGAAGAAAGGTGTTCACTCGAGAGGAGGGCAGAGTTATCCATATTTCAGGTGTGTTTTTTCATCCAGCCCCTGACTTGACTAGACGGTGCCTTATGGGCAGATCTAACTCTCTACCACTTTATATGCAGATTCCCCAGGAAATGCCATTTTTACAGACATACTTAGAAACAACACTTTATGCACCAAGTAAGCACCTCTCTAATCTAATCAGACATAAAAATTAAGTCTTGGGGCTGGTGAGATGGCTCAGTGGGGAAGAGCATCGACTGCTCTTCGGAAGGTCATGAGTTCAAATCCCAGCAACCACATGGTGGCTCACAACCACCTGTAATGAGATCTGACGCCCTCTTCTGGTGTGTCTGAAGACAGCTACAGTGTACTCACATATAATAAATAAATAAATCTTTAAAAAAAAAAAAATTAAGTCTTTCTCTCCCCCACCCCCCACCCCTATCATCCTGGGCAGTTTGATGTTTGGCAAGCACTCTACCATTGAACTACAACCCCACTGACCCTCAGGAGAGTCATCACAGGGTTCAACTTCAGTCTTTTGCAGGTGGACATACAATGGCATCAGTACCACTTGTTGAATGACTGTTCTTTGCTCATAGTACCTTTGTTGGAAATCAGCTGCCCATGAGTGGTCATGGCGGCTCACACCTGCATCCCAGCCATGCCAGCACTGGGAAAGCTGAGGCAGGAAGGTCACTGCAAGTTTGAGGCTACCTGAGTTACACTGAGCCCTTATCTCAATAATAAAAATGTTTTATTTGTGTGTGTGTGTGCGTGTGTGTGTGTGTACGTGTGTACATGTGTGCCACAGCACACATATGGAGGCCAGGAGAAAACGTGCAGGACGGAGTCTGTTCTCCCTTCTACCTTTTGAGTCCTGGTTATCTATTTGGACTGTCAGGGTTGGCAGCAAGCACCTTTACCTGCCAAGCCATCTCAGTGGACTTATAAATTGGAGGGTTTTTCTTTCAGTCTTTGAATTTGTAAACATTTTGTATCAATTATAACTACTGAGTCATCTCTCCAGCCCCACTTTATTTTTTAAATCAGTATGTGTGTGTATGTGCATGTGTGTGATTGTGTGCAAGCATGCATGTGCTATGACATACATGTGGAGGTCAGAGGATAGCTCTTTGGAGTCAGTTCTTTCCTTCCTTTATGTGGGCTCAGGGATCAAACTTAGGGTGTCAGGCTTTATTGTCTGAGTCACCTCTGGCCCATTCCACTTTAATTTTTTAGATGGTCCCTCATTGAACCTGGAGCTTCTGATTAGTGGGACTGGCTGGTGAGCAAGTTCCAGGATCTGCTCAGCCCCAGCCCCACCAGTGCAGTTGTTACAAACACACATTTTTGTTTGTTTGTTTGTTTGTTTGGTTTTTCAAGACAGGGTTTCTCTGTGTAGCCTTGACTCTCCTGGAACTCACTCTGTAGACCAGGCTGGCCTCAAACTCAGAAATCCACCTGCCTCTGCCTCCCAAGCGCTGGGATTAAAGGCGTGCACCACTACCACCCAGCTCATTTTTCAATTTTTAAAAATCACATATATGTGTATGTGTTTGTGTGGGTACTTGCATGTGCTCATTCATGACTGCTATGGCTCACATGTGGAGGCCAGAGGACAACTTTTGAGAGTTGGTTCTTTTCTCCTTCCTTCATGTCGGTTCTGGGGATTGAACTCAGGCTTGGTGACAAGTGCTTTTACCTGCTGAACCATCAAAATAACCTCATTTATGTGTCTTTTTTTTTTTTATACCAGACCAATACTGTTTTGATTACCACAATCCAATTTAGAATAGATCTAAATTACTTTTCAATTGTATTTCTTTACTGGTAAAAGCTAGGTACATGTTTTCCCCAGTTTTTGCAGGAAAAAAAAAATCCTGGAGAGATGGCTCAGTTGTTAAGAGCCCTTGCTGTTCTTCCAAAAAACCAGGGCTTAATTCCCAGCACCCAGAAGGCAGTTTACAACTGTCTGTAACTCCAGTTCCAGGGACCTGACACCCTCACACAGATGCAAGCAAAACAGCAATACATGTGAAATAAATATAATTAATAGAAAGAAGAGAAAAGAGCAGGGTAGAACAAGAGAGACTTGTGTGGTTTCAGTTGGTAAATTAACCTTGCTTCAGTGAGAGCTGTCTTCTCTCCAGCGCTGTAAGATGAACGAGGACACTGGCACTGACTATTTGGCACCGTGGCAGCTGGCGCAGGTGGCTGATGGTGGAGGAATTGGAGTTATAGAGGAAAGCAAGCACCAGAAGTTGGCTAAAGGCGATTTTGTGACTTCTTTTTACTGGCCCTGGCAAGCTAAGGCAATTCTAGATGGGAATAGCCTTGAAAAGGTGATGTATAATATAAAATTTTATCCTTATTATTTCTGCATTCATACTTTTTTTTTTTTTTTTTTTTTTTTTTGGTGTTTTTCGAGACAGGGTTTCTCTGTGTAGCCCTGGCTGTCCTGGAACCGTACTACTTTGTTAGAAAGGGAATGACATTTTCTTTTAGATAATGTAGAATAATAATGCCAAATATACAAATATAATGCAATAATAAATATAATAATGCCAAAATGTGGAAAGATTTTGTATTTCTTTACTGTTGGCTATCAGATATCATCAAAGAACATTATCATCTCAGATTAAATGTATAATATAAAGCTGAGCTATAAGTATAAAAATATTTAATACTGGGGGCTGGAGAGATGGCTCAGCAGTTAAGAGCACTTACTATTCTTCCAGAGGTCTGGAGTTCAATTCCCAGCAACCACATGATGGCTCACAGCCATCTGTAAAGGGATCTGACTCCCTCTTCTGGTGTGTCTGAATACAGCTACAGTGTATATATGTATAATAATAAATAAATCTTTAAAAAATATTTAATACTAAGAACTAGAAATCCCCCATATAATTAGGTATGCTAAAGTTTCCTGAGAAATAGCTAAATATATGTGGAATGTGTTTACCTGATGACTGAAAGTCATCTCATGTCAGAAATCCAGATTTCAGTCACTGAGCCATGTAGAGTGACTAGTACTTGTTTGTCCTATAAAAGCTGGCAACTTCATATAATTTGACCTAAAGATCTATCACTAGAGATGATGCTTTATTTCATTTTGAAATCGGGTTCCTCTACACAGCCCTGGCTGGCCTAGAACTCACTAGATAGACCAGGCTGCCCTTGAACTCACAGAGATCTGCCTGCCTCTGCCTCTCCAGTGCTAGGATCAAAGGTGCAGTGCAAGCTACCACCACTCGCACCTTTGAATACATTCTATTTATTATTGTTTTTTGTTTGTTTGTTTGTTTTGTTTTGTTTTTCAAAACAGGGTTTCTCTGTGTAGCCCTGGCTGTCCTGGAACTTCCTCTGTAGACCAGGCTGGCCTTGAACTCAGAGATCCGCCTGCCAATGGTGCCTGACTATTATTGTATTTTTATAATACAAATTTTTAACTAGTTTGTGAGAGCTACCAATGCATAAATATTACCAGGTTTTCAAATTTAACACAATGGATTGGGCAGCCATGAAGGAAGTGTTCTTGGGAGACTAACTGTGATAAGAACTATTGCCAAGCTGGGTGTAGTGGTACATACCTTTAGTCCTAGAATTTGAGAGGCAGAAGCTGATGGATCTCCATAAATTCCAGGCCAGTCCATTCTGTGCTAGTTACTAGGGCAGCTAAGGCTGCATAATAATGCCCTATCTTAAAAACAAAAAAGAAGCCGGGCGTTGGTGGCGCACGCTTTTAATCCCAGCACTTGGGAGGCAGAGGCAGGCGGATTTCTGAGTTTGAGGCCAGCCTGGTCTACAGAGTGAGTTCCAGGACAGCCAGGGCTACACAGAGAAACCCTGTCTCAAAAAAACCAAAAAAACAAAACAAAACAAACAAAAAAAACCAACCAACCAACCAACCAAACAAACAAAAAGAACTATTGTAATGATTCTAACAACCAAAATCTTACTGGAAGGGCACCTTAGGGAAGATGCCTACACGGCTCCTGTGGAGCTCCTAGTGGGGCTCCTAGTGGGGCTCCTAGCGGGGCTCCTAGCGTCCTAGGTATTGGTTCCTGCAGTCAAGAGTAACTGTCTTAAAATAACTTTTCTCATTTGCCTTTAACACTTGCCCCAAGGCTAGAGTGTAGTCCAGAGGAATGGAGTTTTCCTAGTTTTGGGTGTGAGCCTTCGTTTAATCACCAGCACTGTAAAAAAACAAAATGAAGTGATAGGTCCCTTGCCTTTTGTTACCCTTTGAATGTCATCATGCTCCTCATCTTTATTATATTTGTTTGGTTTTGGTTATTTGAGACAGTTTCTCTGTGTATCTGGGCTATTCTAGAACTCTGTAGGCCAGGCTGGCCTTGATCCACCTGCCTCTGCCTCTTTAGTGCTGAGATTAAAGGCATGTGCCACTATGCCCAGCCTAAAATATTTATTTTTAAAAACCTTTTTGTATATGGATGTTTGGTTACATGTATATCTACACCACTTATATGCATAATACTGGAGGAGACCAGAAGAGGGTGTCAGATGCCCTGGAACTGGAGTTACAGATGGTTGTGAGTCACCATGTGGGTACTGAGAATCAAATCCTGGTCCTCTAGGAAAGCAGACAGCACTTTTAATTACTGAGCCATCTCTCCAGTTCCTCATGGCTCACCACCTATTTGAGACAAGGTTTCATGTAGTCTAGGCTGGCCTTAAACTCACTGTGTAGCAGAGGATGACCTTGAACTTCTGATCTTCCTGCCTTGGCCTCCTGTGTGGGATTACATGTGTATATAACTGTTTCTTTTTTATGTGGTATTAGGGATTGGGTTCGGGGCTTTATATGCATGCTTGGCAAGCATTGTACCAACTGAGCCTCATCACCAGCCCTCAGCTTTACATTTTAAATTACAGACTTGGATCTAAAAATGCATGTGACTGACTATAAATTCCCATGGAGTGGTTCTTGTGAGCCTCTACCTCTCATGAGATGGTGTCGATGAGCTCAATCTCGTGGAGGTCTTAGTAGATAACTGTAGCTGCTCTAAGGTGGACTGTCATGGCCATGGCATCCATGCCTTGCAGACAATATGTTATCCTTTTTTATGGCTCCTACATTGCTCCTGCTCCTCCTCCTTTCCTGTTCTCACCTTTAGAGTGGGTGATGCTGACGTCTCAGGTGTGGTCGGGCTTTCAGCAATCACTTATTCTCAACGCTTTGACCAGCTATGAGGCTGTGCAGTTACTGCCTACTACAAAGAGACTGACCAAAACTGTCAGCAACAATTTGGGCAGAAGCATTATTTAGAAGGCAGTCTGACAGGCACATCTAGTCTACTTAGCAAAGCAAATGCCTCCCCATTAGGGCTGTGACCTCCCTGGCCACAGGCTTCCGACTAGGTTTATAGTTCCAGATATAAATTCCTTCTTTCAGAACTGACCCTCATATCCACTCAGAAAGTGGTTGCTTACCTGTGGCACACTTGCTGCTGTTGCACCAGTGTGCACATTTGCCTAGAAGATTGGTATTGTTGCAGACAAGGTCCACAGCTGAGAAAAGTACTGATGACTTTCTTCCCCCAGCAGCTTGCACGGCACTAAGTCTGCACTGGGA
This sequence comes from Mastomys coucha, assembly GCF_008632895.1. Taxonomy (NCBI): domain Eukaryota; kingdom Metazoa; phylum Chordata; class Mammalia; order Rodentia; family Muridae; genus Mastomys; species Mastomys coucha. Next base: position 99,288,673 of record NW_022196912.1, read on the forward strand.
GAGGGAGCTTCTAACTCAGTTAGAGCTTGATTTCTCTGTGGTTTGCCACTTAAGTAGGCATTAGGATCTTACCAACTAGTTCTGGTGAGCAACCAACATCCATAGGAATTGTTGCGGTAAATCTCCAACCCAAATATGCCCTAGCAATGAAAACAGAACTCAGTTAATATGAATCCATGCTGTGTGCCTAGATTGGACAGATCTACTACTCCTGCAGCTGCCTTTATTCTTTTGGGGTCCGTTTCCGACAACTTGAAGGGATGTAGGCCACCCCGGGCTGGGATTTTAGTTTCATAATATATGGGTTCTGGAGCAGCTTAGTTACCTCTCTGCTCAAATGAGTTGGGATTTTTTTTTTTTTTTTAAATGAGTACACTGTAGCTGTCTTCAGACACACCAGAAGAGGGCATTGGAACCCATTAGAGATGGTTGTCAGCCACCATGTAGTTGCTGGGAATTGAACTCAGGCCCTCTGGAAGAGCAAGACAGTGCTCTTAGCTGCTGAGCTATCTCTCCAGCCCATGAGTTGGGATTTTAGGTCTATGTTTATTTTGGAATTGCAGAGATTTAAAAATGTTAGAGGCCGGGCAGTGGTGGTGCTCGCCTTTAATCCCAGCACTTGAGGGGCAGAGACAGGCGGATTTCTGAGTTCGAGGCCAGCCTGGTCTACAGAGTGAGCTCCAGGACAGCCAGGGCTATACAGAGAAACCCTGTCTTAAAAAAACCAAAAACCAAAAAAAAAAAAAAAAGTTATGACTTTGCCTTGTATTTTCCTAGTACACATTTTTTTCTCTGCTGGTATATACATGGGAATTCATAAGAAATAGTTTATATAAGAATTGTTAAAGTTGGTTTTGTTAATGTACAGAGAATGTTAATTGCTTTTTCTTCTTATGTGTACACACATACATACACACAACACTAAAAAATACCACACAGACTTGGGACTCAATAGGGACTCACTTTTTGTTCTAAAGGTTAAAAACCCAAGATTGAGGTTCTGGAACATTACGTTTCTGGCAAGGTCTCTTTCAGCTTACAGGGAAAAGCCTTCTTGTGTGATCAAGTACCCTTTCAGGCAATGAGGGGTGTTGCATCTGTTCCTTCTTCTAACGGCATGCATGTATTAGGTTCCCAGCTTTATGACCTTATTTAACCTCAAGTACCACCTAATGGCCCTGAAAATGATACTTATCAAGTATACTTATTAAGTATAATGATAGGGGATATAGAAATTTAACATGAAGGTGGTTGGGGAACTATCCAGTCTATAACTTTCAGACTTCATGGCATAAAACAGTAATTTCAGTATTGTTTAAAAATCTATGTCTTTTATTTTAGGTAGACCCACAACTTGTGGATGGACACCTTTCATATTTTCTTGGAGCTATAGGTATGCCTGGCTTGACTTCCTTGATTGGGATACAGGAAAAAGGTCATATATCTGCTGGATCTACTCAGACAATGGTTGTCAGCGGAGCAGCAGGTGCCTGTGGGTCTTTGGCTGGGCAGGTAAAGTTCCCCCAAATTACGTGACTTTCCTAAAACAGGAGACATCATACATGTATATAATTTAATCACATAATTACATGTGTCTAATTTAAAATATAAAACTAAGATCTGGTGACATAGCTCAGTTGTGTTGGCCGCTGGCCAGCGTCTATCCAAAATGGCGTCAAACTTCACTTCCGTACCACGGACAGCTGCTTGGCGCAGGTGCGCGGTAACAGTGACACCTCGGCTCTCCCCCTCCCGATGGGGATATGCTAATAAGGTGCTTGCACTAATCAGACAGTAACACGTTTGCTCGCCCCCGTCCCGCGGGGGTAGGTTAATGAGGTGTCTGCATGGTGCACCAATCAGACAGTCTCGCTCAGCTATATAAGCCAGCAGCTCCAGGGTATCTGACGCGACAAGAGGATCCTTCTCAGCAGCACTTTATTGGGAGCTCCTCTTGAAGTTTGAAGCGAAGGACCCCGATACCCTGGAGCTGCTGGCTTATATAGCTGAGCGAGACTGTCTGATTGGTGCACCATGCAGACACCTCATTAACCTACCCCCGTGGGAGGGGGGCGTGCAAACGTGTTACTGTCTGATTAGTTTAGTGCAAGCACCTTATTAGCATATCCCCATCGGGAGGGGGAGAGCCGAGGGAGAGACGTGTCACTGTTACTGCGCACCTGCGCCAAGCAGCTGTCCGTGGTACGGAAGTGAAGTTTGACGCCATTTTGGATAGACGCTGGCTGGCGGCCAACACAGTTGGTAGAGTGTTTGCCTAGCATGCATGCATGAAGCTCTGAGTTTGATCCTCAGCCCCACATAAAGCAGTGTGGTGATGCACACCTATAATCTCAGCACATAGGAAAAGGAGGCAGGAAGATGGGATGGTCAGTGTTATCTTCTGAGATCAAGCCCAGCTTGGACTACATAAAACTTTCATCAAAAGGAATTAATGTGTTCTAGGGGTTAGCCATTTGTAAGTGGCTCATGATCCAGCAAATAACCTCACACCCATGCACGTGCAAGCAACACTGATTCAACTTAATGGGTTATTTAAAAACAAACAAACAAACATAGGAGCAGGATGTGTTAAGATGAAGAAGGAATTCCCAAGGGAATGGGAGGAGGGTATGGTTTCTTCTGGCAGGGAAGTCATGATCATAGGTGCTCAAGGCAGCTTGTGCAATTGCTTCAGCACTCAAGAAACAGAAAGCAAGGGATGCTTGTAGTTAGCTTGCTTTCTCCTCTGTGTTCTGTGTGGGACCCTGGGCCATGGAATGGTACCACCCACATTTGTGATAGGTCTTTCCTTTTCAGTTAACCTAATGTAGATAAGTCATCATGGATATGCCCAGAGGTTTGCTTCCAGGGTGATGCAGATCTTGTCAAGTAGAGAGTCAAGATGAACCATCATAGCAGCTGTGGAGGTTTGAATGAGAATGTCCCCATAACCTCTGTTATTGAATACTTGTTGCCCAGTTGGTGGTGCTGTTTGAAGAGACAGTGCAGCCTGGCTGGGGGAAGCATGTCACTGGGACAGGTTTTGAGAGTTCATGGCCTCATCCTCCAGTTTTTCTATTTCCTGCTCCTGCCACCAGCACCTTCCCACCCCCATGATGGACTCTTGTTCATCTGAAACCATAATCTCTCTTCCTTAGGCTGCTTTTGGTTCTGGTGATTTATCATAGCAATAAAAAGTAACAGACACAGTAGCTTTTATAGTGTGGGAAATAGAATACTATATTTTAGCTGTAATTTGTGTTCTTCACTACCCTGAAAATTATTGAATTTTTATTCAAATATTGATACTTTGGGTCTCATTACTATAATAAGTTTGAATTTTTGTTTGTTTGTTTGTTTTGGTGACAGGGTTTCTTTGTGTATCTCTGGCTGTCCTGGAACTCACTCTGTAGACCAGGCTGGCCTTGAACTTAGAAATCTGCCTGCCTCTGCCTCCCAAGTGTTGGGATTAAAGGTGTGCGTCACCACTGCCCAGATAATTTTTTTTTTTTTTAAGTTAAAAGCACTGTCATCAAATCTAAATTGTGACAAATACTGTCTAGGTGTTAATATTGCTGTGATGAAACATTAAAGCTAAGAATATTCTGCTTACACTTCCAGGTAACAGTCCATCATTGAGGGAAGTCAGGGCAGGACCTTAAATGCTACAAACCCAGAGACAAGACCTGATGCAGAGGTGGAGGGTACTCAAGTTCTGGCTTTTGCATAGAATCCAGACCATCAGCCCAGGGGTGGTACCACCCACAGTAGGTGGGCCCTCCCACTCCAAACACTAATTAAGAAAATTCTGAGTATAGGCCTGCCTATACTTAAATTTTATGGAGGCATTTTCTCAATTGAAGTTCCTTCCTCTCAGAAGTTGTGTCATGGTGACATAAGAATTAGCCAGGACAAATACTCTCTTCTACTTGCAATAATATCTTGTATACTTGACATTTTTATGTCTGTGTGAATATAAACTCATTTAATTTTCAAAAAATTCCTCTGTAGATTGGCCACTTGCTTGGCTGTTCCAGAGTGGTGGGAATTTGTGGAACGCACGAGAAATGCCTCTTTTTGACCTCAGAGCTGGGGTTTGATGCTGCAGTTAATTACAAAACAGGGAATGTGGCCGAACAGCTGAGAGAAGCGTGCCCGGATGGAGTGGATGTTTACTTTGACAATGTTGGAGGTGACATCAGCAATGCGGTGATAAGTCAGGTTGTCTGCTGATTTGTCTCTGTTACAAATCTCTACTATGTTACATATTAGTTAATATAAAATGATATTTATTTATTGTGATCTACTTTTGTTTGGTACTGAGGGGGGAGCTATAAAATTACAGGGCTCATTTTGAAAGATTGCATTATCATTATTATATTTAAGTTATACAAAAGATTTTATTGATACTTTCATTTGATTGCACATTTGTATTCTGAATTTTAGTTCCTGCCTAGCAATATAATATTTTTACCTTCAGTTTACTTTTGTGAAAAATTAGGAGCTGCAGTTTTGAAATGATTAGACCCTGACCTATAACTGACCATCTACCAATCACCTTGTAGCCATCACTCTGAGTTGAGTAAGGAGATTGTTTTCCTAGGTTATAGGTGTTAATGTATTTTTTATTGACAATGTAGTATAATATCAACAGTTGATAATAAGAATTTACTGTATGTAAAATTATATGCAGTTGAGATTAAATTTTTTAAATCTAAAGAAATATATTACTGGGCCAGAAAAATGGTTCAGGTTGAGAATGTGTGCTGCTTTTGCAGAGGATCTAAGCTGGAGTCCCAGCTTTGATGTCATCTGTGTCAGTCAGGTAACTCAAGTCCAGGGAGAAGTAACGCTCCCGGCCTCCTCAGGCCCTTACCCCTATATGCATGTATCTGTTGTGGGGTGTCCAGGGAAGATTACTGGGTCATGGCTTTAAAAGTCAATAGAAAGTCTTTATTAGCTGGCTACCAACCACATTACATGTTTAGGATCCTAATGTAGCCCTGAACCTTTCTCAGGGTAAGTGTTTAAGCACAAAAACCATATCCTAAATTGATAAAGTTCAGTTAACAAGAACAGTTAGTCAGAAGGAGAGCTAAGAAGCCAGAAGCAAGGTTGTGGACTTTGACGGATTAGGTCTTTGTTTTCATTTTAGCAGTTGGTACTATCAAAGTGCTGAGTTTTACAGCCTGAATGGTGCTTCCATCATGGAGTCAGTTGTGCTGAAGTCTGGGGCCCTGTTATAGTTCCTACACACAGACCCAGACATATACACATAACTAAAAATAATAAAGTTTTTAAATAAGAAATATATGACTGCTAACAAAAGCAGCAAAGTCAGTGTCAGCGACAACTAATATAATTCTTTCGGGGATTACCAAACTTTGATTAGTTCTGCATTCCTTCAGAGTGGACTTATTAAATTTGTAGGGGCTGGAGAGATGGCTCAGCAGTTAAGAGTACTCGCTGCCCTGGGAGAGGACCTGGTGTGATTCCTGATATGCAAGTCAAGCAGCTCAAGACCACATAGAACTCCAGTTCTAGTGGGATCCAAGGCCCCCATCTGACCACCACAAGCACCTGCATGCATGTGGTAAACGTAAAATTCATGCAGGTACACACACACCCACAAATAAAAATTTAAAATACTTTTAAATAGGTAGATCTTCAAAATAAATGCAATTAATTGGCAATAGAAGTTTAAGTATGGTGGTTAAATAGGCTTTTATTGATTAGTCATAAGTCCATCAATTGGAAAGGTGTCCAAGGGTGTAATCATCAGTGTTTCTCTATACAGATGAATGAGAACAGCCACATCATTCTATGTGGACAGATTTCTCAGTACAATAAAGATGTGCCCTATCCTCCTCCACTGCCCCCTGCTGTTGAAGCAATTCAGAAGGAAAGAAACATCACAAGGTGAGTCCTTTACCTTTGCCCTTACTGCCACTCTCACAGGGGCTGGGCCGGGGAGATAAATCACATAGATGTGAATGTATTCAGTTACAGTTCTTTTCTCATTAAACTGAAAAGTATGTATTTAAGGAAGCTCAATATTTGAATTTTGGTTCACTTATTCTCAGACAACTGATACTTCTGGTTTTTACTATGAAATCCTGTGAGGATGGGGAAAGAATATTATCCCAAAAGGAAAAATCACAATGCTGTTGCCAAATAGGTTTTAGAGATAAGCAGAGATAAACAGTCAAGAGATAAACAGATAAGTTTGTGTACTTACCTTAACTACACCTCTACAACTCAGGCAGAGTTTAGTGTACTTCCACCTTAACTACATCTACAACTGTATCTGACCAGACTCAGCATGGTTGCATCCTAACTTAAAGACTAACAACTATATTACCATTTAAATATTTGACTTTGGGTTCTCATTCTTGAAATGTTCTCTAAACATTATTCTTTTAATTCTCTATTTACAGAGAGAGATTTATGGTATTAAATTATAAAGATAAATTTGAGTCTGGAATTCTACAGCTGAGTCAGTGGTTTAAAGAAGGAAAGCTAAAGGTAAAACTTTTGCTCTTTGAACCAGGTATCATGTAGCTGGCCTTGAACTTGACATTTAGCCTTTAGCCTACTACCTCTCCCTCACTAGTGTGAGGATTGTAGGCATGCTCTACCCAGGACTAACCAAGTACTCTACCAACTGAGCCACATCCCCAGCCTGAACTTCTGTTAACTATAAAAGTATAATTTTTCTGACATTTGGGATACTTATATTTTATTATGAAGAATTCCTACAAAAGATGGGCTAGAGAAATGGCTCCGTGGTGTAGTACACACAGTACTCTTACAGAGGAGCCAACACTGTTTTTCTAGCACATGTGTCAGGCTGCTCACAATGACTGTGACTACTGCTCCAGGGGCTCTATGACCCTCTCTGCAGCCCCTGAGCAGCTGCATTCACGTGCACATACTCACAGACACATAATTCAAAAGTTAGCCTCTGGGTAGAGGCAGGCAGATTTCTGAGTTCGAGGTCAGCCTGGTCTACAGAGTGAGTTCCAGGGCAGCCAGGGCTATACAGAGAAACCCTATCAAGAAAAACCAAAAAAAAAAAAAAAAAAAAAAAAAAAGTTAGCCTCTGAATAAAATTCCCTCCCAGGTGACTATAGTCTGACTGTGAAGCCCTTTTATCACCTTTATGCAGAGTTTTATTAAGTTCAGGACTGCAGATGTTGCTCTGTGGTTAAGAACACTTGATGCTTTTGCAGAGGTCCTGGATTTGGTTCCCCGTGCTACCTGCTGTCTCTAACTTCCAGTGCCAGGGAATCCAGTGACCTCTCCTGGCCTTGCAGGGACAAAGTGGTGCATAGATGTACATACATAAATATATGCAGGCAGAAAATGTATACACATAAAATAAAAAGAAAAATCTTTTAAACAGTTTTTGTTTTGTTTTGTTTTGAGAAAGGGTTTCTCAGTGTAACCAGTCCTGGCTGTCCTGGACCCACTTTGTAGACCAAGCTGGCCTGGAACTTGTTCTGCCTCTGCAGGGATTAAAGGCTCACACTACCACATCCGGCTCTTTTAAACAATTGAGCTTTATTTTCCATGGATTGTTTACAAAATCAATAGGAATTTCTCCTGAAATCTAAATTTGTAGTATTCATTAATTTAACAAATATTTATGAATTGTACTTAGAAATTCTGATACTTTAATTTAATTTTATGTGTATAGACATTTTATCTACAGGAATGTTTGTGTACCACTTGCTTGCCCTGGTTCTCACAGAGGTGTCAGATTCCCCAGAACCTGGAGTTGCAGACAGTTGTGAGATCTCATCTGTTTACTGGGAATTGAACCTGGATCCTCTGGGAGAGCACCCAGGGTTGTTAACTATTGAGCCATCTCTCCAGCCCCTGAAATTGTGCTTTCTTAAAAGTCATATAAGCACATATTAGAACTCTCTTTGGATATTCTTTTTTTTTTTTATGGAAATGTGTTAAATTTTATATAACTAGAATGAGTCATTACTGCATTTTAGAAAGTACAGTATAGCTGTAAGCTCACTAATGTGTTATATTACTTTGCTTTTATATAACCTATTTCCTTATGATTTCTATAAAGTTCAGTAAATATCCTTTTAATATTTTTTTCTGTGGTTATTCCCACATCTCTTTAAGTTGCTGGACAAAATTAGAAATTATTATTCTGGGGGCTGGAGAGATGGCTCAGCGGTTAAGATTACTCACTGCTCTTCTAGAGGTCCTGAGTTCCATTCCCAGCAACTACATGGTGGCTCACCACCATCCGTAATGAGATCTGATGCCCTCTCCTAGTGTGTCTGAAGACAGCTACAGTGTACATAAAGTAAATAAATAAATCTTTTTTTTTT
>NW_022196912.1:99297184-99380464 GCF_008632895.1 Mastomys coucha
AACCCCCCCCCCCAAAAAAGAAATTATTAATCTGGGATAAGATTTTCTTGAAACCTGAAAATGATTATATATGTGTATACTTAGATAATTTTTTCCAAGAGGGTCTGTATGTAACTTGGTAGGGTATGTGCTTAGCATGCATGAAGCAGAAAGTAAAACTGGTACAGTGGCACAAGCCTGTCATGCCAGCACTTGGGAAGCGAGGCAGGAGAGGAACGTAAATTCAAGGTCATTCTCTGCTACAGAACCTGGGTGTACAGTTTGTTTAAGGTAGGCTGGAGCTGTAAGATTCTCAGTAAGTATGGACACTCATTGCCAAGTGGAAGAACTAAGTTTGATCCCCAGGACCATGTGAAGGGAAGAACTAAGCTGGGCATGTAGCTCATGCCTTTAAACCCAGCCCTTGGGAGGCAGCTAGGTCTGGCCTCTTTGCCTTTGAGGCCAGCCTGCTCTATGGAGAGAAAGAAAAAGAAAGAGTCTGCAAATTGCCCTCTGCATGTTAGGAATGACACGTGGGCACTCACCCACAAAACAAATAAATGTAAAAATGGAAAGTTTTTTAGAAAGATTAGACAATGGGAATATAGGATATTACTGTTCTAAACAGCATTGCTTCCTTTTATGGAAACCAGTAATCTTAAATCTGGCTATTGTGATTCACAGATCAAGGAGACTGTGGCAAACGGCTTGGAAAACATGGGAGGTAAGATGGATACAGATTGATTTCATATGTGTTCAACAAATGGAGTGGGTTTTCTTTTTTTTTTTTTTTAAAGATTTATTTATTATTATAAATAAGTACCCTGTAGCTGTCTTCAGACCAGAAGAGGGCATCAGATCTCATTACTGGTGGTTGTGAGCTACCATGTGGTTGCTGGGATTTGAACTCAGGACCTTCGGAAGAGCAGTCAGTGCTCTTACCTGCTGAGGCATCTCTCCAGCCTGTGGTTTTTCTTTTAACACTACTTTTCAGGTGTTTTTCTTTTGTTCTAGAGAATGAGCCTACGGCCTCATGCATATTAAGCACACATTTCCCCACTGTGCTAGCCCCAAGCCACTATTCTTCCCCTTTTGGAAGCAGGGAGGATCGCTGTTAACTGAAAGACTGCTTTTGTACTATGCTGTGAGGGAGAATTGAACCTAGGGCCTTGTGGATGCCAGGCAAGGCCTCTTAAACCAAGCTGTAGCTGTATCTTCTTTCCTTTATTTCTCTCCTTCTCCCTTTCTTTCTCTCTCTTGTTCTTTCTTTCTCTTTCTCTCTCTCTTTCTCTCTCTCACTCTCTCTTCTCTCTTTTTCTCTCTTTGAGAGAAGAGGGGAGGTGGAGCTGAGCCTTTCTGAGACTGGTCTTGTGTAGCCCTAGTTGGCTTTTAACTTGATTGGCAGCTGAGGCTGGGCTGGCTTTAAATTCCTGATCCTTCTGCATTCACCTTGAAAGTGCTGGAATTACAGGCATTTGCCACCACACCCATCCCATTTTCTTGTCAGTAACTTATTGCTGGGACTGAGGATGTAGGCTGTTTGGTAGATGCTTGACTTCCAGAATGAAGCACAGACGGATCACCTATATAGTAGCAGCCACTGTAACTCCAGAACTCAGGTGGTGCAGGCAACACGGCCAAGCAAGGTCATTTTCAGCTATGTGAGACTGTCAAAAATAAATCAAAACGGAATTATCTCTTCCTGTAAACAGCCCTAGATATGTAGGCTTTCTAAACGATTGCAATCCAACACCATTGGAGTTGGCTTGAGTGATATTTCATATGTGTCTGAGTTACTTTTTCATTACTGTGACAAAATACCCAAAATAACATGTTAGAAAATTGTTTTGCTCATGCATTTAGAGGGTGCAGTTCATGGTCACATGGTTCATGCACTCAGGTAAGGCAGACTGTCATGGAGTACCCGAGGGCACTTTTTGCATCACGGTGGACAGGAAACTGAGAAGACAGACAGGAAGGGCTCAACTCTAGTGACCTACTTTCTCCAGCTAAGTCCCACTTCCTAGAGTCCCCAGAACCTCCTAAAGAGTACTGCTGAGGATCAAGGATTATGAAAGCTTTATAGGCTTTAGGTAACTTTTCAGATAAAATTTCTCAGACATAAGATTAAGATTTCTAAGTTCCACTTTTGTTTTCTTTTTTGCCTAACATAGACTTAGACATTCTTTTGTTCATTTCAAACGAAAAGGCTTAAACCAAACTGATTTTTTTTCCTTTTTTTTTTTTTTTAAATTAAGATATTTCCAAACTGGTATTTTGTATTTCAACATAAATTTTACTCATTTGGCTTAACAAGTATATACTGTATTTACTCAATAAAGCTTGTTAAGTTTCTAAAATTTTGAATTTTTGAATTATTTAAAATTGTTTTTACTGACATTTTGGCCCCATATTTATTTGCCTTTACTCCTCAGATTCTGTACCGCTATATGGATACCAGTTAGACATTTCCTTTTTTTTTTGTTTGTTTTTTTTGTTTGTTTTTTTTTTGTTTTTTTCGAGACAAGGTTTCTCTGTATAGCCCTGCCTGTCCTGGAACTCACTCTGTAGACCAGGCTGGCCTCGAACTCAAAAATCCACCTGCCTCTGCCTCCCAAGTGCTGGGATTAAAAGCGTGTGCCACCACTGCCCGGCAGACATTTCCATTTTAAATAGCAATGGGGTTTTTGTTATTTTTCAGTCTTTTTTTTAAAGATTAATTTATTCAGTTTTTTAATGTGTATGAGTACACTGTGGCTGTACAGATAGCCCTGAACCATCATGTGGCTGCTGGGAATTGAACTCATGATGGCCCCGCCTACTCCAGCCCTGCTTTCTCCATTGTAATATTGTAATATACTGTAGCTGTCTTCAGATGCACCAGAAGAGGGCATCAGATCTCATTACGGGTGGTTGTGAGCAACCATGTGGTGGCTGGGATTTGAACTTGGGACCTTCAGAAAAGCAGTCAGTGCTCTTACCTACTGAGCCATCTCACCAGCCCTATTTTGCAGTCTTTTTTGAGGCCAGGTTTCTTGCAGTCAAAGCTAGGATGATTCTGAACTCTATCTTCCTGCCCCAGGAACTAGAGGGAAAAAATCACAATGCATTTATGCAGTGCTGGCTTTAACTCAGAGCTGCTTGTATGCTAGGCCATGTCCTCAGCCCAACAACAGCTTTTCAGGATGTTGATTGCATTCCCTTGTATCTTACTTGTACCTTTTGTCTCTGTGTGTGTGTGTGTGTGTGGTTTTTTTTTTTTTTTTTTTTTTTTTTTTTTAAGCACGATCTCCTTTCCCTCTCTCTTCCTTTCCTTACATTTCAAAATGCATTAATTCTTTTTTGAGGCCAGGCTAGGGCAGGCCCAACATCTAAGCTCACTATTCAGATGGAACTTTCCCTAGGTTTCTAAGATATAGACTGTATCTGAGGGAGTCAGTGTGCTTTCTGGTTGTTTTAGAGGTTTGTTCTATAGCCCAGACCAGCTTAACTCCACAGTGCTGGGATTACATGCATACATACACCACAAGAGTTTTCTTCTGTATGTAGTATTAAACCAAACCAAACCAAACCAAACCAAACCAAAAGCACAGAGAAGTTGGGTGATGGTGGCGAATGCCTTTAATTCCAGCACAGGAGCCAGAAGCAGGTGGACCTATATGAGTTCAAAGCCAGCCTGGTCTACACCACATGCATATATGGTGCTCATTAAGTTCAGAAGAGAGTGTTGGATCCCCTAAAGCTGCTGCCAGGAATAGGAATGGCTGTGAACTATCATGTGGGTGCTGAGAACTGAACCCATGTCCTTTGCAAGAGTAACAAGCACTCTCAAACACTAAGCCATCTCTCCAGCGCCACATAAAAATACCCCCCTGTCCTGGAACTCACTCTATAGACCAGGCTGGCCTCAAACTCACAGAGTGCTGGGATTAAAGGCATGCACCACTACCGCCCAGCCAGAAAAAACAACAACAACAACAAAACAAACAACTTAAAAGAAAATTCACAGAAGAAATTATTCAAACTAATTTTATATGTTAGACCTCCTAACAGACATATAGTAACATTTCTCTTTTCAGACAACTAGTTTCTTTTTCTTTCAGTTGCATTCCAGTCCATGATGACAGGAGGCAACATAGGGAAGCAGATCGTCTGCATTTCAGAAGATTCTTCTCTGTAGTCTTGGTGTATCTTCATCAAAGAAGCCCTCCATTTTTCACTTTCCACAAAGATTCTTAAGATACATTTAAAAAATAACCTTTTGGTACACATAGTTCTCAATTCCAGTGTGGTAATATTTTCTTTATTGTATAACCACTTTCTCTTCACTATCATATTTGCTATACACTTAACATGTGATTGCTTGCCATAATGCAGGGGTTCTCAACCTGGGGGTCATGACCCCTTTGAAGGTGCTAAATATCAGATATCGTGCATAATAGATATTTACATTGTTATCTATAACAGCAAAATTACAGTTACAAGGTAGCAACCGAGTAATTTTATGGTTGGAGGTCACCGCAGCATGAGAAATTGTATTGAAGGGTGTAGGAAGGTTGAGAACCAGTGCCACAATAGATTGAAGTTAGTATTATTTGTTTTTCTGTCTTTTTTACTTTATTTTTGAGGCAAGAACTCTAAAACAAGTTCACAGTGGCCTCTAACTTGTGATCCTGGGGCTCTGGATCCTAAGTTCTAGATTGCAGGAATGTACCACTGTGCCTGTTATTTTTCTTACAAGAATAACTACTAATGTTTTGGAGATGGGTCTGTTAGTTTAGGTCGGGCTGGCTGACTCCTCAGGTCCCCACTGCCGACACTGCTGGGATGCCGGCAGCTGTCACTTACTAATACTGAGCTAATTGTGTTTGTAAAAACTAATATTACGCCAGGCAGTGGTGGCGCATGCCTTTAATCCCAGCACTTGGGAGGCAGAGACAGGAGGATTTCTGAGTTCGAGGCCAGCCTGGTCTACAGAGTGAGTTCCAGGACAGCCAGAGCTATACAGAGAAACCCTGTCTCGAAAAACCAAAACAAAAAAACAAAAAAACAAAAAACCCAAAAAACTAATATTACTCTCAAAACAACAAAAACAACAACAAAAAACCCCTAATATTACATATATTTGTATCGAATATTAAAAAACCCTGGGTGGTTTTTAACCCCAACTGTTAATGGATCTCATACTCATTTATATATATACACACACGTACACATACACCTTTAAATTACTTTTAGAACTAAGAAAACATTCTACTAATTCTAAGGTGAGAAGCAGTTAACATTTGTTGAAGTGGGAACTTTTTACCATTCTGAAACTGAGTATTAGAATTGAGATAGTCTTTCCATATTTTTGATGAGACTTTAAAAAATATTTATGTACCCGCATGTCTATCTGTACACCACATGCATGTCTGGTGCCTCAGTGGAGAGTGGTTGGAGAGGGCACTGGGGCATTGGATCCACTGGAACTGGAGTTGTGAGCCACCACGTGGGTGCTGGGTTCTAGAATGCAGGTCCTCTGGTAGATCAGGAGATGCTCTTAAGTGCCGAGCCATCTCTCTAGCCTCCCTATACTTAATGGCATAAGTACATAAGTTTTCCGGCAGCGCTGGGAGTATTTACAGATTGTAGAACAGTTTTGGGGTAGGAGGGCAGACATTTTGAGTTGGGAGTGGTATGAGAAGATAAATGAGTTGGTGGGAAGCTCCAGAGACCAGGTTCATATCCAGGGGATGATCTATTTGTGTTCTGCCAAACAGTTGGCTCAGTAGCAAGCCTAACAACTTACTATATACTGATAAAAGCTTGTGTTTATTTTTGGAATTTTTTTTTTTTTTTTTTTAAGACAGAGTCTGTTAGGTAGCTTGCTATGTAATCCAGGCTGGTCTGGAACTCAAAGATACCACTTGCCTGACTGCCTCCGAGTGCCAATGTTAAAGGCCTGTACCACCATTCTGGGCTTGTACTTTGGAGAACTAATAGATATAAACATCACTAAGAATTTCACTGATTAAAGTTAGTTGAGGGAGCCATCAGGGCAGAACACTGATCAGTACTCTAGAGGCTTTGAGGTTAATTCTCAATTGTACCTTCCCCCAACAAGCCCCCAGTAAACAAGCTTCAGAAAACGATAGTACTAAGTAAATTAACCAATGGTTATAGACACGAGTATTCCAAATATATTGATATCTATCATCACATTTGTTTTATTAATTGAAACTCAACCTTTAGAAAAATAAAACTGGAGATGTTTTCTGAGTATGACTTACAGCCACTTTTTTACAATCAATGTATTTTAGAGGCAAAAAAAAATTGTATTAGCAATCACTCAATCAAGTTTGGCAGCGTTCTAACTTTGTTTTACATAGTTTCTCTAGACCCTAGTTTTTCTTTCTGGACTGGGTCTTCATCTCTTCATATATTTGTAACTGCCAAATCTACTTTGTTTTTTAATCTTTGTTACATTTTAGGATTTTAGCTCCCAGTAAACATTTCCTTGCCACCCCAAGGTTTTTTCCAGATACTGTGTAGCCCAGTTGTCCTTGTCATGGCAACTCTCGAATGAGATTAAGTCATGCTTCTCAGTGTGCAGCACAAACAGCACAAGCTGTATCGAGGAAATGTTTTCTCCCTGAACGTTTTGTACCAAAACTACTACTCCCTAGCTCATCCCGACTCCTGGCTTATCTTTAAACTTGAAAATAAGCTCCTTCAGAGAACATTAATTACCACAGGCACTATCTTTAGTCCCCTACTCTTCCGCACCACATCATGTTATTTTGTTTTTTTTTGGACAAGGTCTCAACTATGTAGCTCTAGTTCACCAGAAACTCCTGGAGTGGTGGGATTGTCGGAGTTACAGGCATGTGCCACCACGCCAGATCTTGAATCTCAGGCAATCAAACTCAAAAGTTTCAACAAGAACTATTATTATCCAGCTTGGAACTTAGGTATCTGAGCCCTCAGTCAGGGCATCCAAGATCTCTGGAGAATTTTTAAATGTTTCTAAAGCTGTACACGTGCCTAAGTTCATACCCAGTCCTATGGGCAATGCAGGGCTCGATTTCCAGGTTCCTCTTTGGGCCATGAACATTTCAGGTGCTCTTCATGGGGTTTTTGGGTTTCACAGTTTCTCCTTAGCTGTCATAAGTCCTCAGCTCCGGAGAAAGCTACCCCCAACCCCCGCCATCCCATCCACCCCAGCCGCCGCCGCCGCTCCCTCCGCCTCCGCGGGAAGGCAGTGACGTCACGGCCAGAAGGCACTGACCTGGTTTCAGATTTCGCGGACCCGAGAGCCCTGAAGGGCAGACGGGAAGGGGCGGGGCGCTGCGGTTCCCCGGTCGGGAACCCGGTGTGTGTGTGTGTGTGTGTGTGTGTGTGTAGTGCGGAGCGAGGGATCGGCCTCAGCAGCTGTCCAAGAGTCAGCACCTCGACTTGAGTAACGCCCGCGGGGCGGAGAAGAGAGCGAGTAGGTCTGTTGGTGGGGGGCGGCCAAACTTCCTGTCCCGCTCTGGAGCTGCTTCCGGCGGGAGCCGGAAGACGCCGTGTGTGGACGGAATTCGGGGCTGACGGACGGACGGACAGACGGCCAGCTGCCCTAGACTGGAAAGGTGAGCTGCGGGCCAGTGTAGGCACACCCGCTCGGCTAGGTGGGCCCGCAGAGAGAGGGAGCCCCTGCGGGGTCAGGGGATCTAGAACCGAGTTCGCCCCCGAAGGGCGCAAGGAAGCCGCCCCCCTAGGCTCCCCCAGGCGTCTGGCGGGCGGGAGCGACGGTCCCAAGCCCGGCGGCCTCGGCCCCAACCCCCTTCGGGGTCTGGAGCGCGCTGTTTCTTCTCCTTTGCCTGTGCTTGCGGGTGGGTGCTGGGAAACCAGACTGCCCCCAGAAAGCCGGAGTTAGCGAGTGCCCGGGGCGGAGGCTCCGGACTGCACCCGCAGCTGGGCCTGCCGGCGGACCTCAGGGCCGAGGCCGAGCGAGGCCTTTGTGCTGGCCGAGAAGGTGGGCAGCGGTGTCCTGCCGGCCTTTCACACAGGGCTGCCGGTTCCTCTCCTGGGTCAGGAATAGGGACGTCTGCAGACCATGGCTGGACCTCTGGTGTCTCCTCTGCCTGTCACTTCAGGCCCGTGTGTGGGCAGCGAGTGGTTTGCAGCCACGCTGTGTTTTGCTCGTTCAACTTGCTCTCTGAAGTTTCTCAAGAGAAGACGATCCAGTTAGTTTCTTAAACTTTAGCTCACTTGCTCATGAGGCTTTGAAATGTACTTAGGAACTATTTAGGAGTTAAATATTATTGACTTTGGGTTAAGAGTTCATACATTTACATTAGACTTTGACACAAAGGACGGTGTAACATATGTAAGGAGTAAAACAGTTTGAAGTAAAGACGGGCAAGGGTGTTTGGCATTGAGAAGTTACGCTTTGTGTTAGAGTACCGTATGGCAGAATACAGGGCAGGCAAGCATCAGAAAATGTGGTTCTAATTTTAAGCTTTGAATTCCAGTAGGTGTCAAATTTAGGTAACTCCCACAATTTCCAAGGGTTTTTTTGTTTTTGTTTTTTTTTTGCGGGGTGGGGGGAGTATGTCAGTGACGATTCAATGAAGAGGTTTACCCTTAGGGGCTGGCCATTATTCTGAGATTCTAAACTGCATATGGGGAGGGATAAGCATTTTTTGTGTTTTGGAAAAATAATGCATGTTTGTGTAAAATATAAATTGGAAAGGGTAATTTAAAAGGCGAGGTGACCAGGTAGAAGCTTGTGCTAATAGTGTAGTTGACAAAAAAAAGTGTGGTTGAAAGATAGTGAGAAATCCAGACAGCATCACCGAACGAGTAAATTCTGGGTCTAATTATTATTAATGACTGAGATTATTTAAACATGTTATTTAAACATGTAGGATGAGAGGCACTGCTAGATAGAATTTGCAGCTGAG
This sequence comes from Mastomys coucha, assembly GCF_008632895.1. Taxonomy (NCBI): domain Eukaryota; kingdom Metazoa; phylum Chordata; class Mammalia; order Rodentia; family Muridae; genus Mastomys; species Mastomys coucha. The sequence continues at coordinate 99,306,094 of NW_022196912.1, forward strand.
TGGGAAGATTGGGCAATAAATAAAAGAGATAATTCAAGAAGAACAGGTTTAGTGGGGGAGATGATAATCCGTGTTTAGACATTGTTTGGTTTGAAATGCTGATAATATATATGCAGAATTACTCTGCAAGCAATTAATAATGAAAGTTTGGAATTGAAAAGTCAGAATAAAGGGGTGGGGAATCGGGTATCATTTGTCATGTTACTTATCCTCTGTCTGAATATTTATCCAGTGCTTTCTGTGTGCTCACCAGGAAACTTGTATGGAACTCATTTAAACTCACTCACAATAATGACTAAGTTAGAAGTGGGTAATGATGTCAGGGTTTCTTTTGGAAATATGTAAAATTAGCCAAGCATGGTGGTACACACCTTTAATCTCGGTACTGTGAGGTATAAGCAGGAGTGGGAGTTCAAGGCTGGCCTCAGATACAAGTAGAGTTCCAGGACAGCTTGAGCTATAGAAGAGCCTGTCTGAACTCTTACACACATACACACACACACACACACACACACACACACACACCCAACCCCCAACCCTCCCCCACCCCTCCACCCCGTAACAGCCAAACAAACAAAACTGATCATATGTGCGATTGCAGAACTATGAATACACTAAGGACAGTTGTACTGTACTTTTCAAAATGTGTGAGAAGCCCTGGCTTTAGTTCCCAGCACTCCACATGGTAACTCTAGCTCCAGAGGGTCCATGGCCGTCTGCCTTGATGGGTTCTGCATACATGTGATATAGGCAAAATACCCATACACAATACATAAAAATTAAAAGTCTTAAAAACGGGTAAATTTTATGTTATGTGAACTGTGTCAGTGAAACTTCATATTTGAGACAAAGTCTTACTATGTAGCCTTGGCTGGCCTGGGAACTCAATATGTAGACCAGGCTGGCCTCAAATTCCTGGAGATATGCTTATCTCTACTTTCAGAGTGCTGGAATTGAAGTTTGTGCTACCATGTCTGGCCCCAAACTTATTTTTTGAAAACACATTTACATTACAAGAACAAAATTTACATTTCAGCTTTTGAATTCGGTTAACTAGGTAATGGGAATGGAAATAGCAAAGCTAACTTATATACTTCCATTATATTGATGGCTAGTGTACTTAGAAGTTCTGTGTCACAGATGGAGTCGACAGAGGACACTTGCTAAACCACTGTGCTCTGAACACATTGCTTTCTTTTTTTATTGCCAGATATGATCTTGCAGTGTAGTTCATACTAACTGCAAACTCCTTGTCCTTCTGCTTCAGTTTCCCCATTGCTGAGATTGTAGATGCCAGCCACCATACCTAGCTCTTGAACAGATCCCTTGAGAGTTAAACTATTCTAGTGTGTTCTGCTGTTTGCTCAGTACCTATATAAATCATACATTGGTTACCAGGATTATATGGCTGTATTCCATTATGATATGCATATTGCAGTTGTTCACAATAACCTTATTTGTTTTCAAAGATTATTAAAACAAAACCACTAAATAGAAGGATTTTGTGGTTAACAACAAAGCATCAGTCAATCGTCTCATGTCGACTCTGTACTCTGGGAGTCACAAAGTTGGATACACTTTAAAGATAACCTGAACAAAATATCTGGTAATTTCTTGCTTGTTATATGAGCAGGAATTGGGAAGAGGAATTACTAAAGCCTTTGAAATTCAAGATCAAATTTAAATGTAATCCTTCCCTGTTTGTGCCAGCTCATCATGCCAGCTTGCTTATGCTGCTTCATAACTCAGTGATTTATCGAACCTTGGTTTCTTCCCCTCATGAACATGAGTAGATAAACAATATTAAGTTATTTTAATACTTCAGGAAGAAAAATGAACATAGAAAGAAAAGTTAGGCATTCATGATTTTTTGTTTTATATAAGAAATCTAGTATTTCTTTTAAAAATTAAATGTATTTGTGTGTGCACATATGTGGGAGGCAGAGGACAATTGGTGAGAGTTAGTTCTCCCTTTATATCTTATGGATCCTAGGGATTGAATTGAAGTCGTCAGGTATGGTGGTAATGGCCTTTACAAATTGAGCACTCTTAGAGGCCCTAATTCCAGGGTTTCTTTCTTTCTTTTTTTTTAAAGATTTATTTATGTTATGAGTACACTGTAGCTGTCTTCAGACATACCAGAAGAGGGCATCAGACTACATTCCAGATGGTTGTGAGCCACCATGTGGTTGCTGGGAATTGAACTCAGGACTTCTGGATGTGCAGATAGTGCCCTGAATCTAGGGGTTTTTTTTTTTGGTTTTTCGAGACAGGGTTTCTCTGTGTAGCCCTGGCTGTCCTGGAACTCACTCTGTAGACCAGGCTGCCCTGGAACTCAGAAATCTGCCTGCCTCTGCCTCCCAAATGCTGGGATTAAAGGCGTATACCACCACCACCTGGCTGAATCTAGGGTCTCTTAATGTCTGTCTTAGCCTAACTTTCCAGTCTATCCTGCTACTAATGGAAAAATCTCCATCCTGGGTAAACTTTTTACTGTCTTTGCTTTATGGATAGCAGTACTCCCAGCTTTACCAGCAATTCCACCAAGTTAAGTAAATCCATATGCCAAAGTCTGGGGTGATTGGGAGTTAGGTAGGAGTTTTGGTTTAGGGAACTAGCAAGGTCTATGCTCAGCATGGACAGACAGACCTTAGGTTCAGTATCCAGTGGGGACCAAGAAAGGAGGAAGGCTGAGAGGGAGGGAGGAAAAACACAAATGAACCCATTGCGTCTATATCTAGAACAGTCCCACATTTGCCTCTGTCCCCCATTTGTTGGCTAGTTTGTTTTCAATGCTGAGGATTACACTTGAACATTGTGCTATGCTATGCATGTGCATACACATCTATACTTGATTTGTTTTTGTTTTTCTGAGATCATGGTAGCCCAGGCAGACTTTGAATCTGCTGTAGAGCCCAGGCTCCCTGAGTGCTGAAATTGCAGGTGTGTACCACGAAGCTCTTGCTGGGCTTATTTTTTAAATGATCAAAACAGCATAAATCCCTTTTAGAATCAAGAAAAAAAAAGAGTAAGTCACACTGTCATATCTGTGAATTTCTTTTTACTTTTTTCTTAAGATGTTGTAATTTTTTAAAAGGCTTATTTATTTATTTTATGTATATGAGTACACTGTAGCTGTACAGATGGTTGTGAGCCATCATGTTGCTGGGAATTGAACTCAGGATCTCTGCTCCCTCCACGATTTATTTATCATTATATGTAGCTGTCTTTTAACACACCAGAAGAGGCCATCAGATCCCATTACAGATGGTTGTGAGCTACCATGTGGTTGCTGGGATTTAAACTCAGGACCTTTCAGAAGAGCAATCAGTGCTCTTAACTGCTGAGCCATCTCTCCAGCCCAAGATGTTGTAATTAGTGTTAAAATGGGAAATAGATTTGTAATCACTTCTATTGTTTGGTCTTCATAATATTGTATATGTTTGTTTGTGTGTGTGTGTGTGTGTGTGTGTGTGTGTGGTTATGAATCAAACCCAGGTACTTGTACATGCTAGGCAAATGTTCTACAACTAAACTACATCCTTAGCCATAACTATATCTCAAAGTGGCAATGCCATATTTAATAGTCATGTCCTATATTGTGTGTATTTGTTTAAGAGTCCTGAGTCCTAAAAGATAATTGTGTGTTACTACCAGTTCTTTTTTCTTTCTTTCTTTCTTTTTTGATTTTTCCAGACAGGGTTTCTCTGTGTAGCCCTGGCTGTCTTGGAACTCACTCTGTAGATGAAGCTGACCTCGAACTCAGAAATCCTCCTGCCTCTGCCTCCCAAGTGCTGGGATTAAAGGCATGTGCCACCACTGCCTGGTGCTTCCAGTTCTTAGTTGTATATTATCAATGAGCATCTTTGGGAATGTAGCTTTTCCATATTTTAAGACCCTTTCATAGCCAGGTGTATCTGTAATCCCTCCTAGTACTCAGGAAGAGGTAGGAGAATCATTCACAATTGGAGGCCAGCCTGTCTGTATGTGAGTGTCAGGCAGTCAGGATTTTCTTAGGAGAAACTTTTGTGGGTACTGGAGATAAGGCTCAGTGGTTAAGAACACTTGATATTCTTGCAGAGAACCAGAGTTTGCTCCTTAGCATCCACACAAGGTAGCTTAGAACCATCTGGAACTCCATGGAGCTCCTGGAGCATCTGATACCTTCTGTTGGACTCTAGACACTTGGACACACAGGGAGTTAGTTACATATGCATAAAAAGAAGTAGAGATAGTTTATCAAAGTGTAATGTTTTTTATAGGTTTTGATACTTATTGGGCTTGTTCTACTTTAAAACATGCTATGAGCTGAATGTCTGCTTGTGATTTTTTAGATATAAAGGGGTACCTTTGTTTATTTAGCTACATTTTCTTACTGCTCTTAATGCTATGTCTTTCTCTTTTTTTTACCCTTATTTTAGGTTAAATTGATTACCAACATAGTTCAGCATCTTACAGGAAAAGTGTAATGTTTTTTAAAGGGATATGAATATAACAGGAAGGTGTCATTGATTTGAACCTGTCCCCCGAACAGCTACAGGATTTCAGAAGCTGAATCAATGTTATCAGATGAGTTAGAATCCAAACCAGAGGTGAGCCCACTCAGCTGTTTGTTCTTAGAAACAACTTCTCTAGTGGCTTAATAATAAACATTTTTGACTTTGTGAGCCAAGTGATTTTTACTACAACTCTTAGTTTATGATTTTTCTGATACTAAATGTTTCTCAAAGACTTTACTATTCAGTTTCCATCTTTTGTGAGTTTTTTACATTTGCTATTTAAGTATTTAATGAAATACTTAAACTACTTAAACATAATAAGATATTTTATATTTCTAAAGTATGTTTATATTATATAGTTGTAATATATATGTATGTATATATATTTATTTACACAAATCTTGTTAATCTTATATTTAATTGAAAATATTTTCTTTCTAAACATGATTGAGAGATTTAAACATTTTATAATTTCTATCATTTCTCATACTTTAATTTTAGTAAGTTTGTGTTCTATACTAGGAAAGTCAATAAATTTGAAACCAATACTTAATTTTGAAGACTGGAACTTTAACTAATTATGTCATCTTACACAAGTCAGTGTTTTCAGATTGATTCCTTATTTGTAAAATACATGTTCCCTTAGGAATTTAATAGGAGGATTAAATGAACTGACACCCAGGAAAATGCTTTCTAACATGTAATCAGTGCAGTGCAGTTGATTTTTTTAAAAAAACAGCTCATCGTTTTAAAAAACATATCTATTTTTCTTTGATAGAAAATGACAGATTAATTTAATTTTATAAATCAATTATTCTGTAGAACAAACATCTTGATAAATGTAGTTAGTTAGTCTAGTTTTTCTGTGTATGACTGAGACCAGGAACAAGACTTAATTATATTATGACTTGTTTGATCAATTTAAAGTTGAGATGCATTCCTAGCAGCCTGTGATTCTCAGTTCTGCCTGTTTTCCCCTCCTCAGCTCCTGGTTCAGTTTGTTCAGAACACCTCCATCCCCCTGGGACAAGGGCTAGTAGAGTCAGAAGCTAGAGACATAACTTGCTTATCCCTCCTTCCAGTGACCGAGGCCTCAGAATGCAGTCGGCTAATGTTACCAGGTAAAATATGTTCACTAAGGTAGGACAAGGACGACTTAGAGGTTACACCACTCTGTGCCAAGAGGAGAGTGCAGCTGATTTTACGCCTGGTTGATAGAAACTAAAATGTAGGAGTCATATCAAAAGGCAGCCACGGAAGTCACAAGGACCTAAGTAGTTTAAGCATAGGAACACTATGTGAAAGTGGGCCAGAAAAGCTGTTGTAGCATTGTGGCACTCCCATTTGAAGGCATGGCCTCAGGCAAGGGAGCTCAAGAAGGAGGGAAGGCTCTGCAGTGGTGACTTACCAGCATAGCTGGGAGTCATGGGGAACAAGGGGATCAGAGTCAGAGGCCCTGGCAGGGAGGCCAGAGAGCCAGGCTGCAGGGATGGGGGTAATGGTGTAAAGGCTAACCTAGTTGAGGAAGGGATTAGATAGTTTTCAGTTTTTCGTTTTTTAAGACAAGGTCTGGCTATGATCTGTGACTGGCCTGGAACTCACAGTGATCCACCTGCCTTTCTGTCTGCTGGAATTAAAGGCTGTGTGCTACCACTATATAATTAAAGTCTTTTTTCCTCCTTCCTTCCTTCCTTCCTTCCTTCCTTCCTTTATTCTTTCTTTCCTTCCTTTCTTTACTTTCTTAGATATTTACTTGAATACCAGCTTATTAGATTGTAAAGTATTACATGTATTATCTAATGTAGTCACTTCTCTTCTAAGTATGATATATATCATTTCATGTATGACATGCATGTTTTTAAATTAAAAAAAAAACAAACCTACAATATTTGGGGCTAGAGAGATGGCCTGGCAGTTTAAAGCACTGTTATTGTGGAGAACCCAGGTTCAATTTCCAAAATTTGCATGGTGGATATCAACCACCCTAACTCCAAATTTGATGTCTTCTGACCTCCACAGGCACCAAGCACACATGTGCACATGTGTGTGTGTGTATAAATATATATGTATATGTAGTAAAAAATTAATACACACAAAAAACTAAATAAATTGTAAAAAATTTAAAATATAAATATTTTTAATGTTTGAGCAATTTTTAAAAAAGATTTATTTATTTATATGTATATGAATACACTGTTGCTGTCTTCAGACACCAGAAGAGAGCATCAGTTCCCATTATAGATGCTTGTAAGCCATCATGTGGTTGCTGGGAATTGACCTCAGGACTTCTGGAAGAGCAGTCAGTGCTCCTAACCACTGAGCCATCTCTCCAGCTCCAACTTTTGAGCAATTTTTAATTCACTTTTTTTACATTCAGTTATTTATTATGTGTATGTATGTGTATGTACTATAATGTGGAGGTCAGGAGACAACTTATGAGGATTGGTTCTCTTCTTCTACCTTACTGATTCCAGAGATTGAACCCTGGTCATCTGGCTTGGTGGCAGGAGGCTACCCACAGTGATAATATTGGCCCTCATGTTTTTAGTTGGGATATATAGTGAATATAGAAAAATATAAAGCCACATATGTATAACTTGAGGAATAAATATAAGGAACTATCCATATAATGCCCTCTCCAAACAAGAAGAGCATCGTTAGTTTCCAGGCTCTCCATAGGCTCTGCCTTACTGAGAAGCTTCCATTCTTTAACGCATCGCCACTGTTTGTGCTTTTGTGGTTATTTCTTTTGCTTTCTAAAATTAACCATCCTTGTATACATCTCTAAGCAAAGTATTTTACTTTTGTCAGATTTTGGGACCTTAAATGAATGGAATAATGTAATCTCTTTATTGTGAGTTTGTGCACTTTGTTTTACTCTGTGTTTGTGAGGTTCATCCTTATTGTAGTTGTGTTTTGTTTGGTATCAGTCATGGTATCCTGCCATATTTACATACCACAACTTTTTACTCATGTCTTTATACTCTGATATTGTGCTATGGTGACTAGTGCTAGTATAAAGTTCATGTTTTAAAAATAGTTTTAGGTTTGTATTTGGTAAAGTACACATGGCGTAGAATTCCATTTTAAATTAGCATTTGGTATATAATTGTGTGATATTAAGAGTATTTACATTATTGTCCTTTGTTTTGTTTTGTTTTGTTTTTCGAGACAGGGTTTCTCTGTATAGCCCTGGCTGTCTTGGAACTCACTCTGGCTGGCCTCGAACTCAGAAATCCACCTGCCTCTGCCTCCCAAGTGCCGGGATTTAAGGCTTGCGCCACCACCGCCCGGCAGTTGTCCATTTTTATTCTTATGATCTTGCTTGCAATCTGTTCAAAAGAGGAAAAAGTGTTACCTACCTTTTATAAAGATGAATGAAAGCCTCTGGAAATATTGTGTACGTCATCATGGTAGTGAAATTATTAATTGTATTGAGCCTAGCTCCTCCTTTGTTTAAATGTTAATTTTCATTTAAAATTGCTTATGTAAAATTTTTTTGAAAGATTTTTTGTTTGTTTGTTTTTCTTTGAGGAAGAGTCTCATGTAGCCCAACCCTTAGAACAAACTTATTTTTTTTTGATTTTTGAGACTGGGTCTCTATGTAGTCCAGGCTGTTCTAGAACTTGCCCTGTAGACCAGGCTGGCCTTGAACTCAGAGAGATCCACCTATGTCTGAATTTCTTTAGAGCAAGTCTTTTAAATGGTTTATGTACATTCAGTATAAACCCTAAACTGTAATGAAGCACTCTGGTTATTTTACAAAACGTTATTGGTTTCCCAGGCTATTTGTTCCCCTGTGATTCTTCTGAGGCAGTTTTTGTATTTGCAAAAAAGAGAAGGCAGTCTACTCTTGTAAGGGTGCTAGACACTAACTGAAGTTTAGTTCTTGGTGCTGTGAAAAGGTGAGCTCCCTGGAGGTGAGTGCTATGTAAAGCTGTGGTGTTTTTCCTTCGATAGATGAAACTCCAAATCATGCTAATTCCTCCAAGGAGGTCCCTTCTTCAGCTGTTTTGAGGAGCCTTCAGGTGAATGTGGGCCCAGACGGAGAAGAGACAAGGGCTCAGACTGTACAGAAGTCCCCAGAGTTCCTAACCACACCAGAGTCGCCTAGCTTGCTACAAGATCTACAGCCAAGTGATAGCACTTCGTTCATTCTTCTGAACCTAACAAGAGCAGGTATGGTTAGTCTTTTCTGAACATCACTCATTTTTTAAGTGAAAAGGTTAGAGGTGGGGAAAATATTAAATATATATAAGATGCAAAAAGTGTTTATTATTTGATAATTTTAGACAGTTGGTGTGATCTGGAGACAGTTGAATATATAAAGGAAGGACAAAGCCTCTACGATAACTCTGCATTTCCTCTTATTTAAGTTGATGAGACGGTTGATTATTAATTTTACCAAATATAAGAAAAGTCTGCTTTTCACATTTTGGCTTTTATCATCCCTGTCCTTCTCTGTGGCACAATTTGTATATACAATAAAGTTGCTCCCTGCCCCTGGAAGCCATGTCTGGTGTTAGGCGCTGTGTCCAGTGGTAAACTCCTTGGATATGGTGGTTTCTCTGGGTAGCAGTGACTGTCTTGAATATGGGATCTCTCTGCCTCATACTTTTGAGTGCAAGGATAGAGGTGTCCCTACACCCTGCACCAGAATCATTTCTTGTTTGGGAAATTCATGTGCTGCCCTTGACCAGGATAGTGAGAGCAAGAAGAAGCTTGGGGCGGGGGTTAGAGGTGCTTAGTTCCAAACTGTCTGTTAATGTTTTGACTTTGGAGGCGCATTGATGAGGGAGGATCCTTTAGAGAGTTAAAAATAAGAATGGGGTTCTGGAGAGGACTGGTACAAAATAGTTGGGTAGCTCATCACACCCAGGGAATGTGAAACATGTCTTGTACATTCTTTGATTTCAGGTAAGTTTGAAACATAAGTAAAAAGAAGGTAAGTCTGGGAGCTTGGGAAGGGGGACACTTTAGAGGGCAGCAGAACAACAATTAGAACTGGGAGAGAAAGGTGCATAGGAACCAAGGGAGGGAAGTGTTATAAGAAAGAAAGGATGCTAAATGATTTCAACTGCTGTAGGATAGACTAGAGAGATTAAGTGTCTGTCTGGCCTTGGCAAAAGTAGTAGGTATTGGAAGAAGGGTCTGGGAGAGAGTGTAATGTGACTGAATGGAAATACAAGTTAGAAGGTAGAGTTATTTTTGAACTGAGTGTGTATCTGTAAAGCCATGCCCATAATGCTGAAGCAGGAGAGCAAGTTTGAGGCCAGCATAGGCAACATAGTGAGACCCTGTCTCAAATAAAATCAGTAATAATAACAATAAAAACCTTGTTGAGCATGGGTCACCCACCTTTAATCCCAGCTCTTTGAAAGCAGAGGCAAGCAGATCTCTGTGAGTTTAAGGTCAACCTGGCCTAAATAATGACTTTTAATTGCTGAGCCATCTTTCCAGCCCTAGTGAGGGAGAACTTTAACTGAAGCATTCAAGAGAGAATGACTTGCATGGGATTGGAATATTTCAAGTGGGAGGTGGCCTGGTTGCCAGGAAGGAACATTTTGCCTCTGAAACAAGAGGAGGCAGAGTTAACAGTAAGCCGTGGGCTGGATGGAAAAATGATATCTTAATTATTTATAAGAACAGAAACTTGAAGTGAGAAGGAAAGATCTAGACCGATTAATTCAGGACACAGTTTCTGGCCAGGGCTAATAAAAGAACGTTAGCTAATCATCCCGTATCCTCTTCTTTCTTCCAGGTCTGGGCTCTTCAGCTGAGCACTTTGTGTTTGTGCAGGATGAGACCGAGGACTCAGGGGCTGACTTCCTGTCTGGTGAGAGCACAGACAGTAGTATCCCATGGTTCCTCCGAGTTCAGGAACTGGCCCATGACAGTTTGATTGCGGCTACTCGTGCACAGCTGGCAAAGAATGCAAAAACTGGCAGCAATGGTGAGACTCCTGGCATTCTTCTCTCAGGTTTCTCTGTACAGGGATTTGGGTAATGGGATGGCTGTATTTTGAATTGTGTATAATTGCAATTGTGTTTTGTAAAATGGCAGTATAATGTGGCGGGACAGAGCATCTCAGTGGGTCAGCCAAGATGTTTCCCTGAGGAATTATCACCATGCAACAGGCCTAGTACAAAAGGAAGTTTACTGGGGGAAGGGGAGGGGACCTGGAAAAGGGGTAGAGGAAGAGAAAGGAGGGGGACAGAGATGACAGAAGGAGAGAGGCAAGAGATAAAGAATAGAGAGAGACTGGGAGAGAGAGTGATGGGAGGGTGGGTTAGGGAGGAGGTGTGAGAGGGGACGATGGGAGAGGGAGAGGGAGAGAGAGAGAGGGAGAGAGAGAGAGAGGGAGGAGAGAGAGAGAAGAGAGAGAGAACAGTCCCTATAAGCCAGTTTGCCTGGCAAGCTAGCTAGCTGTTAGGTGGAGCCTAGTAGAATCGCCAGCAATCTTGACTGTTTTTATTGTAATCATCCTTAATTAAGTATGTGAAGATTAAAGTTAATAAAAATCATTTTATATTTAGAGCTCAAAAAAGTTAAAATAGCTTTATCAGTAAATAAAAATACAATTGTAAAATTAATGTTGAGTCTGACTCATAATGCTAAAACTATATTGATATTCATTAGCTAATTGCTTTATGCTAGTTTTTGTTTAAAAAATGTGATTGTGGCCAGGCGGTGGTGGCTCAGGCCTTTAATCCCAGCACTTGGGAGGCAGAGGCAGGTGGACTTCTTGGTTGGAGGCCAGCCTGGTCTACAGAGTGAGTTCCAGGACAGCCAAGGCTACACAGAGAAACCCTGTCTTGAAAAAACAAAACAAAACAATGTGAGTGTGTATGTGTGTGTGCGCACATATATGTACACATGGAGGCTGAAGCTATGTCATCCCCGCTGCTAGGATTATCCCACACATGGCTGTCTTATGTTTTATATGGGTTGTGGGCACCTAGCTCAGGTCCTCATGCTTGTGTGACAAGCATTTTCCCACTAAGTGTTTTCTCAGTCTGGTGTTTCTCTTCAGCTTAGTCTGTACAACTAAGTGTGTGCTGACATCATTTTGGAGCACCTCCCCGGATCAGCAGCATCACCTGGCAGCTTAGAGGTGTGGCTGTCTTGGTGCTGAGAGGTGGCTCAGCTGTTACGGATGATTGCTGCTCTTCCAAAGGAACTGAGTTTACTTCCTAACGTCCACATCAGGTGGATCATAACCTTTAACTCCAGCTCCGGAGGATTCCACACACTCCCCATACCTCCAAGTTAATCTTAAAGTACAACTCTCATGCCTAACCATAAATCTGTTGTATTACAAATTTAGGTACAATACATGTTACCCTTAAGAATCATGCCTGGGTAGATTCAAAACCTCCCCATACTAGTCAGATCTCCATTTGCATAACATACCGTTAATCTTTTGGTCTTTTAATTATTTCTCTCTCTGTATTTTCTCATTAGTCTGTGATGATTAAGTTAATACTACATGTGTTAATATTTCCACTAACCAAGCCAAGATTAAACACAGAATTGTCAGTTGACAACTATTAGGAGCTCTTGATGGTAGTCCAGAATTTATTTATTTATCTTTAAAGATTTATTTTATTTATGAGTACACAGTAGCTGTCTTCAGACACACCAGAAGAGGGCGTCAGATTTGTTATGGATGGTTGTAAGCCACCATGTGGTTGCTGGGATTTGAACTCAGGACCTTTGGAAGAGCAGTCAGTGCTCTTAACCACTGAGCCATCTTTCCAGCCACTATAATTATTTTCTAATTACTTTTCATATAAAAACAAGACTAAATAATATCTCATAAACTTGGGGATTCTACAGATATTTCAGAATATTTTATATTTATAAATAATAACTTCACAGAAAATTCCATACTTTTGTTGACCTTCAAATGATTAGTTCATAATGATTTCACAGTGTCTGTATTCATCTAACCATATGGGAAAGAGTTCTCTTGAGATGATTTTTCTAATTCATCTTTTGTCCTGGCTAAAATTTAACTTTGTTGATTAAATCTGTTTTTTAGAAATGGAGAGCAATATTATGGAACAAAATGTTAATGTTAGCCCCCAGGAAACATCCTCGAAATTATGTCCTGACCTAAGACAATTAGTTGTATAACTGTAGCAAGGGGAGTGTAACAGTGGAAAAAGAAAGATTGCAGGGTGGGGCAGAGACTGCCTTTGATCAGCTCCATAGGGCTATGAAGTGCAGTACATCAGATCCTGCTCTTGCTTTTCTGGGGGGGGATCTGTATGTAATACAAGGAGACTCTATGCTCATGGCAGAATCAGGAGTGCTTTACTCCCTTACTAAGGGACAGTACTCTGAGGACAGTGAAGGAAAAGGAGCATCACCTGTCGATATGAATGTGCATATGTTTTTAATTAACTGATCTCATGTAACTTTAATCGAGGCATTGTCTACTCTTCTTGCCTCTCTTTATGGAATAGCATACCTGTGCATGTTCTCTCTTTTATAAAAGGTTGACTCAGATTTTTAAAATTCATCTGAGGTTTTATGCTTTTTAACATTCAGTAACCAAAATGGGGTGAGATAGGAAACTAGGAGGTTGGTTTTATCTTTCAAATGATAGGGGATGAGCAAGTTGATACAAAAAAATGGGAAATCTTAAGAATAGCCATCTGTGATAAAAACCTGCTGTAAACTCACTCAACCAGAATAACAGTTTTTCCTTACTACCCCAGAACTGGAAGCTACCTCCAGCCTCCACTCTGGGTGTTACTTCTTTACCAACCTTTGTTACAAAATGTGTGGGTTCCTTTTGAGACTGCTCAGTCAAGCATGACCTTAACTCTTCCTCCTGCTACTTCTCTCCCACCAAAAAAAAGCTGAGATGACGGGAGTGAAGTCACAGGCGTGTACCACCATGCATGGCTCCTATAGAGTAGTTTTAATTTTGCTTTCTGAAACACGTGAACGGTAGCCTTATTTGATATCTCTGCATGTGTCAGAAACCTGGTGTTGTGAAATAAAACATGCCAACTGTGGGTGGAGAGTACTCTCATGCCTATACACAGTAAGCACAGGCAGAGATGGGATTAATGATAGCTAGCAATGAAATGTTTGAATCTGAGTATCTGAGCAGGATCTTTCCCTGAATTATAAAATGTCACTTGTTACAGGAGAAAATGTCCACCTTGGTTCTGGTGATGGGCAACCCAAAGACTCTGGGGCCGTTCCTCAAGCGGAAAAGAAGCTCAAGTGCACAGTTGAAGGCTGCGACCGGACATTTGTGTGGCCAGCTCACTTTAAGTACCACCTTAAAACTCACCGGTGAGCAGTCATAAAGGGGACTTGTCCCTGAATAGATAACTGCAGGAAGGCAGGAATCCCAGTTGCGCTGGCTAAGATGTATTCTTTTGTCAGGTGTGGTGATGTATATACACCTGTAATCTCAGCCTTTAGAAGGCTGCCAACTTTAAGATTGGCTTGGGCTATATAGGGAGACCTTGTTTCTTTTTTTTTCTTTTTTTTTTAAGTTTTTCGAGACAGGGGTTTCTCTGTGTAGCCCTGGCTGTCCTGGAACTCACTCTGTAGACCAGGCTGGCCTCCAACCAAGAAGTCCGCTTGCCTCTTCCTCCCAAGTGCTGGGATTAAAGACATGTACCATCACTGCCTGGCAAGACCTTGTTTCAAAAGACCAGGATCTCTGGTTCTCGTTTGTTTCTGGATGGATTCTTGTACTGCCAAGTTGTTTCAAATTCTTTGAGCTTAAATGATCTTTCTGCCTGAGCCAAGTTTACAGCATGCCAGCTAATGTGAAGCCTCATATTTGTGCCTTGTATTTGTTGTTTGTTCTAGGATCTAAACCAGGCCTTTTGTTGTTGTTGTTGTTGTTGTTGTTGTTGTTGTTTTTATTTTGTTTTTCAAGACAGAGTTTCTCTGTGTAGCCCTGGCTGTCCTGGAACTCACTCTGTAGACCAGGCTGGCCTCAAACTCAGAAATCCACCTGCCTCTGCCTCCCAAGTGCTGGGATTAAAGGCGTGCGCCACCACTCCCTAGCTTAAATCCGGGCTTTTTAATCTGCTAAAAATATACTGTTTTTTGAGCTGTATTCCTAGCTCCTGTTTTTGTTTGTTTTGTTAAGACGTGTTCTCACTGGCTGCTCACACTGCTCTGAACCTAAGTCCTCCTTCCTAAGCTTCTGGAGCGCTGAGGAAGCCGTGCTGCCCTGTACGTGGTCAGGACTCTTTCATGTTACTAGAAAGAGTTCTGTTGTCTTCTTTACTTATTTTATTTTGGGCATGTGGCTCCAGGCAGGCCTCAGTCTTTCTGTACAGAAAAATAGGGCTTTGAATTCTTAATTCTCTTGCCTCTACTTCTCATTACCTTATTCCTGAGAAATACTTAAATAAGACATTTTGCGGGGCTGGAGAGATGGCTCAGTGGTTAAGAGCACTGACTGCTCTTCCAGAGGTCCTGAGTTCAATTCCCAGCAACCACATGGTGGCTCACAACCATCTGGTGCCCTCTTCTGGTGTATCTGAAGATAGCTACAGTATACTCCTATACATGAAGTAAATAATAAATCTTTAAAAAAAAAAAGACATTTTGCACCTTAATATCTTAAAGAATAAAAATTCTCAAATTTCTTTTTTTTTTTTCAAAGTATTATTTAATATATTTGAGTACACTGTAGCTGTCTTCAGACACACCAGAAGAGGGCATCAGATCCCATTACAGATGGTTGTGAGCCACCATGTGGTTGGTGGGAATTGAACTCAGGACCTCTGGAAGAGCAGTCAGTGCTCTTAAACACTGAGCCAACTCTCTAGCCCCTCAAGTCTCATTACAAAATAATTTGAGAACTTAATAATAAAGAGATGAATTAACTGTTAAGAGCATTGGATGTTCTTCCAGAGAACACAAGTTTGATTCCCAGCACCCAGAAAGCCATCCAAAGGTGCTGTAACTCCAGTTCTGGGTATCTGCCACCTTATGTGCCAGGTATGTATGTGGTACACAGACCATGCAGGCAAAACACCCATACACATAAAAATAAATAAAAAATAACAGCCAGGCACTGGTGGTATATACTAGGGAGACAGAAGCAGGTGGATCTCTGAGTTTGAAGCCAGCCTGGTCTACAAAGCAAGTTCCAGGACAGCCAGGGTTACAGGGAGAAACTCTGTCTCAGAAAAAACTTTAAAAAAAAAAAAAAATGTAACAACAATAATGGCATATCTTCCTAGGGCATCACCTTAAATCTGTGTGGTGTTGCAGGTGGGATTTGGCTTATACAATCTTAACAAACCGGGTTATTTTGACATATCCCAGTTTGGAATGTATTATCTACCTTGAGAGTTAGAGATGTTGACTTATCACCACCAGCACAAAGCTTTCTCAGGTATTGGTGCTTGTGATTGTCTTTACAGAAATGAGCGCTCCTTCATCTGCCCTGCAGAAGGTTGTGGGAAAAGCTTTTATGTGCTGCAGAGGCTGAAGGTGCACATGAGGACACACAATGGGGAGAAACCCTTTATGTGCCATGAGTCTGGGTGTGGTAAGCAGTTCACTACAGCTGGCAACCTGAAGAACCACCGGCGTATCCACACAGGTGTGCAGCTCTGCCTGCCTTCCCTTAGCGCTTTCCTCAGCTCGGCTCCAGGCTCGCCGCTCGGCTCCAGGCTCGCCGCTCGCCTGGTCTTAGGGAAGGCACAGTGCTGTTACTAGACCCTGTGGAAAGGTTCTCTTAATTTCACTGTCTTGTGCGTTCTGTTGATTCATTATCAGTAACATTTATCCAACTTCATCTGAGAGAGGAACAGACAGTACTGTCTTCTGTCTCCAGAAGCTTACCTGTAGGAAGAAATGTAAGATTGTCCAAGGTAACCTAGCCTTAGCGATGCCAGGAGATAATGGACAAATCAGCCTGTTTTTCAGTTTCTCTGGAGATTGCAGAGTTGTATTTATTTTTTTATTTTTTATTTTTTTATTTTTTGGTTTTTTCGAGACACAGTTTCTCCATGTAGCCCTGGCTGTCCTGGAGCTCACTCTGTAGACCAGGCTGGCCTCGAATTCAGAAATCCACCTGCCTCTGCCTCCCAAGTGCTGGGATTAAAGGCGTGCGCCACCACCGCCCGACCAGAGTTGTATTTATTAATCTTACAAATGTTACAGAGCAATAAGTAGGAGATAAAATACAACCGGAACGTGAAGTGCTTGCTTTCCGGTTAGAGCTCACATCACGAGAAATAGAGTAAGAAGTGTCAGAACGAAAATAAAGATTCCTTGCTTCTTAGTCCAAGATCCTATGGGTGCTTCTGGAGCCATTGTTAGAAATGTGTATTTACAAAATGTAATCACTGACTGCAGATCGCCAGTGAGTGTGTGCGCCTCCTCACTGCTTCATGCCGGTGTGACACAGGAAGCACACTGTATAGGAAATTAGAAAGGGAAGCCCGTGCATGAATCACAATTGTTCTAGACATAGTTTCCTCCAATTGACATAACTTTCAGTATGCTAGGATGGAATAATTTTCTTTTCAGTTTTCTTCTTGTTTTATTTATTTATTTTTTGGTTTTTCAAGATAGGGTTTCTTTGTATAGCCCTGGCTGTCCTCAAACTCAGAAATCCGCCTGTCTCTGCCTCCTTAGTACTGGGATTAAAGGCTTGCGCCATCACTGCCCGACTTTCAGTTTTCTTAAAACAGTAAATGTGCCTGGAGGTGGTACATACCTTTGATCCCAAGCACTTAGGGAGACAGAGGCAGGTGGACCTCTCAGTTCAAGAGCAGCTTAGTTTGCAGGGCTAGAGCCAGTTTTTGACAATTCTAAAACCAAACCAAAACAAAAGAGAAATAGTAAATGGTACTTTTTCCAAGGAAGAAATTAGAATAAAAATTAGAAAGGCTTTCTCCTCGTCTGTATTTCAGAAGGTTGAGAGGCAACATTTGCTTGGTACTGAGTTGAAATTATGTAGCATAAGTTAAATCAGAAAGAGTCAGTTGTTGGAAGAAGGACATGACATGAAGAAGAAAGCATTTTCAGAAAGAAGGCCGAGCCTGTGTCTCACTTTCTGTCCCCAGGAGAGAAGCCTTTTCGTTGTGAAGCCCAGGGATGTGGCCGTTCCTTTGCTGAGTATTCAAGCCTCCGAAAACATCTGGTAGTTCACTCAGGTACGAGAACTCTGTGCCATTTGTAGACCTCAAATGCAATAAGAGACAAGGGTGGGAAGGCAATGTCCAGTATTCTCACAAGAAACACTCCATCTTCTGTTGGTCACTAATAAAGCCCAAGACTGCGGGATGGAGGCCCTAAATAATTGTATTCGAAAGGGCTTCTCATCGTAAGATCCACTGTTCTCTTTGGATTTATGAGTGAAATCCTTAGAGATCTGTAATGGATCTTTTTATATGTTGTTCAATATGTATCCTGTATTGACATTTTCTTTTTCTTTTTTTCTTTTTTTTTTCTGTGTAGCCCTGGCTGTCCTGGAACTCACTCTGTAGACCAGGCTGGTCTAGAACTCAGAAATTGTCCTGCCTCTGCCTCCCAAGTGCTGGGATTAAAGGCGTGTGCCACCACTGCCCGGCCCTGTATTGACATTTTCATTCTTCTGGGGGAAGATTTTAAAATCCAGGGCAAAGTGGGAAGACTAATCAGTGGCAGCAAGACCTGTGGTGTTCTAGGTATTTTGATAAGCCCTGAGCGGGCCTTCTTCAGTCTCCACTCTGCAGAAACTGCCTTTGCCCATTAGGACTTCACAGTAGCCAGCACAATGAAAAGACCCAGGGGCCTGCTCAATTCCCTGCAGTTCTTTCAACTTGCTCATTCTATGCAGATGACTTTACTTCTGATAAAAATGTCTTGAATTTTCCAAAAATACTCTACAGCAGCCAGATTTTGTAAGCTTAATAGAAAAATCTAAGTGATATTTGTCTCCCCACCTCCTTTCCCACCTTCCCAAACAGCAATGAGCAACACTGAGGAGGTAGATGCTGGTTTGATGAACACAGCAGAGCACTTCAATGAATTAGTGTGGAGACACGCAGTCAGTCAGGGGTAGGCATTTCACAGTTGAAATCTTAGTGCTGGGGCTACTTGGTTTTTTTCTTATGTAGCACAGGATGATCTTGAACCTCTACTCATCTTGCCTTCAGCTCTTAGATGGTGGGATTACAACTGGGAGGTTTGTGCGTGCTAGGCAAATATTCTGCCAATTGAGCGAGGTCTCTGGCTCATAGGCAGTTTTTCTATGGACCAGGTGTACACTCCACATGTATGTTGCTTGGCTCTAGAGTGCTTTCTTGCACTTGTACTTGGAAAACTGGCAAACATTTAGTCAGATATATGCAAGAATAGAAAAAATAGATATTTTTATTCCTATTAAATTTAAAAATATGTCTTGCTTTTAATCTTGTATTCAGTGTATAGTTTGTTCTATCTAGTTGTCTCCAAAATGACTTCAGTTGATGTATTTTTAAATGAGTTAATTTAATTTAAAAGTTTATTTCTGTATTTTGTGGAATTGAACCCAAAGCTTCTTGCATAATGGGTAAACATTTAACTGTAGAGCTACTGCCTCAGCCCAGACTCTGGCTCCTTTAAATGAGGATCCCGCCGCAGGTCTAATAGTGCTTACTCCTGGTATCAGGTCTTCTTTGAATGTAAGTCTTTTTCATACTGTTGTTTGGTCGATTTGTTACAGAATTGAGTTCTGAGGGTCCTGTACAAGTACCGTCCTCTGGATTTGTCAGCTTCCTTTTATGTCTTTTCCCCCAAGATCTGGAAATTGAACCCAGGGCCTCACGTGTACTGGGCCAGAGCTCTAGCACTGAGTTGTTTGCCAGTACTTGCTTTTGGGTTCCAGCTTGTGTTCCTGAGTTGCCATGATGAAACCATGCTCTAAAAGCTCCAGACTCAAGACCCACACAAGGCTTGGTTGTCAGACCTGATCAGTGGGCTCAGGTGGTGCCAACCGTGACTTTAGGTTCTCTCTTATCCTTTACCCTTGTTTTTTGAACATTGGGCATTTTCCTTGGTACTATTCCTTCACGTTAGTTAGAATTCTTCTATATGTTGGACCCTCCAAGAAGTCGGGCAGTTTATCATTTACACAAGTAAGTGGCAAGTTAAATAAAATGCTTTTCATTATGGGCTTGCTGGGATTTTGTTTGTTGATTTTTGTTTTGTTTTATTTTGTTTGTTTTTTCTCAAGAAGGCCTGGACTGGAACAAGCCATATAGACCAGGCTGGCCTTGAATTTAGAGTGATCCTCCTGCCTCAGCTTCTTAAGTTCCAGGACTGTTGGCATTCACTCTCATGCCCGGTCTTCATTGTGAGCTTTCAGAATAAGGAACTGGTACTTTGGTCACTTATTGTGCAGATTAACTTGGTTTCTTGAGTTACTTGAGGGCTGTTTATAACTAGTACGTAGACATAGTTATAAGCACCGCTGGCCTTTCAGAGGGCCCACATCAGGTAACTCCAAGTCTGGGAGACCTCAGACCCTCTGGTCTTGCTGCCACCTCATGGAAATGATGTACATAAACCCACACAGAAGCACACACATTTCCATATAAATAAATCTGAAAAGAAAAAAAAAGAAAGAATTGTTTGTTCTTTGTTGGGTTGTTTTTGTTTGTTTCTTTGGTTTTTTTTGTTTGTATGTTTTGTTTTTTGTTTTGAGACTAATTCACTAAAATCTACCCCTCGAATTCTGGGATTAAAGGCAAGTACCTCCACATCTAGCTATTTTTGACTTTTTTAAAATAAGGCTGTGGCCAGGCCAGATAGTTTATTGCCTAGCACCCAAGAGGGTAATATAGGATTGCCATGAATGTGAAGCCAACCTGGGCTATCTAGTGAGTTTGAGGATAGCCTGATCTAAAGGGTGAGATGTCTGCAAATAAGAGAGTAGAAATGGGGGTTTCAGTCTGTAGTTCATAGTGTCTAGAACTCACTGTTGTAGCCCAGGCTGGCTACATTTTTTTTTAACCTTCCTACCCTTGCTCTCCTAAGGAATATAGGCACATAACTTTCTTCCATCACTTTGTGTGACACTTACTTGGGCTTTTCTAATCATTAGCCGTTTAAAATAGTCCTACAAGCCAGGCGGTGATGGCACACGCCTTTAGTCCCAGCATTTGGGAGGCAGAGGCAGGCGGATTTCTGAGTTTGAGGCCAGCCTGGTCTACAGAGTGAGTTCCAGGACAGCCAGGGCTACACAGAGAAACCCTGTCTCGAAAAAAAACAACAAAAAAAAATCCTACAGTAAATAATCTCTATGTAGGTTATATCCTGTTGTAACTGTTTGAGAGGTGGGACTCCCAGATGGACAGAAGTATCTGTATTTCTAGGGAATGGTAAAGTCTCCACCACCGATGTGGTTTTTTGCATTCTCCTCAGTAATGAAAATGAAAATTGCTGTGTAATGCCTTTACCATTTGTAAATTGCTTCTCAGTAATTACAAGTTGGGGGATGTTATCTAAATTTCCTGTTCTAGCTTCTCTTAAAAAAAAAAATCTTAGCTGGGCAGTGATGGTGGTGGCTCATGCCTTTAATCTCATCACTTGAGGCAGAGGCAGTTAGATCTCTGAGTTTGAGGCTAGTCTGGTCTACAGAGAAAGTTCCAGGACAGCCAGGGCTACACAGAAACCATGTCTCAAACAGACAAAAAGTCTGCCAGAACAAGGCTTGCATTAACACAGGGCAACAGTAGCCAGAACTGAGCAACAGCTGCCCTTCTCCTGGGGAAGTGCTCCAGTTCACTCCTCTATGCTGTCTGCCCTGTGATGTGAGCATCTATCTGTATCCCCTGTGGACATGAGTGTTTGCCTGCAGAAAGTAGTTTTG
The DNA here is from genome assembly GCF_008632895.1 of Mastomys coucha. Classification (NCBI taxonomy): domain Eukaryota; kingdom Metazoa; phylum Chordata; class Mammalia; order Rodentia; family Muridae; genus Mastomys; species Mastomys coucha. The sequence goes on from NW_022196912.1 coordinate 99,327,433, forward strand.
GACCTTTGTTTTATGCATACGTGTCTGGGTAGATTAATGAAAACTGTCAGGGACTTGTGTGCAGACCATATATATGTTAAAAGAATCACTTGTGAATGTTGAAGACACTGAATCTTGACAGGAAATAGAATGTGAGATATTATAAACCTAGGTTTGTAATGAATCCTTGTGGCAGATATGAGTTCTGTTGGTTGATGGAAGACTGTTGGAAAAGGAAGTAAGTATTTTCTGTAGTGCTATGATACCACATTGAAGAGGTTGTTTTGGAAGGACTATGGTCTAGAAAGAGGAAGGGCCGGGAGACAGTGCGTGTGCTAAGCTCTCCTGGGGTACCTTTCTTGGCTTTCCCATGTACAGAAGGCTGTGTCCAAAGAGCAACCGTCTTTAAGTCTACTTGATTGCCATCAGAACTGTCAGCCGCCTTTTGGGTTACCCAGTCTTAACGTGGTTCCCTTTGCAGGAGAGAAACCTCATCAGTGCCAAGTCTGTGGGAAGACCTTCTCTCAGAGTGGGAGCAGAAACGTGCATATGAGAAAACATCACTTGCAGCTTGGGACAACTGGGAGTCAAGAACATGATCAAACTGGTGAGGAGGATGGATGGTCAGAGTGGACATCTGTGTTCAACAGCCAAGTCACTGGCTTGCCTTGGCTTTTGGAAATCTGGTTAGGTTTTGGGTGGAGAGACTTGGTTTCATTTGATGGCATTATAGTTTGTAACAGCTGCACAGTACAACCATCTGCAAACTTTCAAAACATATCTTCTCGTTGCTCATGCTTCTCCCTTTAAAATAAAGGAACTTGATAAATGAGTTGAGTTGCAAATCCCAGAAAACTTAGTATTAAAAGTTCAACTAAAGGCTTTCCATGCAGCTCAGTAGTAGAGTACTTGCTTAGCATGTATAAGACCCTGAATTTAAACACTACAAAAATAATACACACGCACATAAATAAATAACAATTTCTCTGATGGTATATGCCTATAAATCTACTTGGAAGGCTGAAGTGAGCAACATAGTAAGACCCTCATCTTAGAAAACTAGAAAGAGGAAGGGCCGGGAGACAGTGCGGGTGCTAAGCTGTGTGTACACAAAAGCCAAGTGTATTGGCAAATGCCTTTAATCGCAGCACGTGAGAAGTAGAAGTTAGAGACCAGAGGTCAAGGCCAGCCTTAGCTATAGAACAAGTACATGAGACCCTGTCTCAGAAAACAAAACTAGTTAACTTTTGACCTAATGAGTTTGACGTCAACTAGTGCTGGTCTCCAATTCAGCTTTTAAGGAATATGGACTTAAAAGATTTCTATATAACTAAAGATTTAAAACCTAATTAAGATTTTTGACAGCCCTTTTCCTACTTTAAAATTGATAAAACTTTTCCTTTCCCATGTCTTAAATATCATTTCATCTCTATAATATGCTAATCTCCAGATGGTGCTCATGTGCACAGATAGTTATCCCTAAGGACCAGCTCTTTTCCTCTAGGTTTATTCTTGTTATCGGAAAGTGAGAGAAATAGGAGACACCCAAGACAATACTTTCAGTTCTGAAAGAGTGGCCAGCTTCCTGGTGAAGGGAGGTGAGGACCAGGCACAGGGACTGCTGTGTGTCTCTCACATCGTGTTCTCTGTGCAGCTGAGCCACTAATGGGCAGTAGTTTGCTTGAAGAAGCTTCAGTTCCCAATAAAAACCTGGTGTCTGTGAATTCCCAGTCCAGCCTTGGTGGAGAGTCCTTGAATCTACCAAATACCAATTCTATCCTTGGAGTCGATGACGGTAAGACATTTAATTCTCCTTTATTTGGGGGAAACAATTTGCAACTAGGGACTAAGGAATAGGGTGTCTCCAAAATGGAGTTTTTGATATGATCTCTTGTATGATGCTGTGCTTGAATGGTATTTATACTTACTCTCTGGGGTGGATAAATGAATCTTTTTAATGATTAAATATGATATTAACACAGAAATAAAGAAAAATTTAAAAGATCAAATTCTCTGCAATCCTTAGCATCCTAGGCCAACTGTGTCTGTCTTTCCTGTTGCAGTTATGGAAGAGCTTAACTTTTAAAACACTTAAACAGAGCATAACCAGGTTTTACAGAGGAGATACAAAGCAATTTCTCCATACCTTCAAAAGCCATATCTTCTGGAGAAAAGAAAGGGCTCTCTAGGAAACAGTTGCTCCTCTGGTATAGAAATTTCACCCAGCTTACACAGGCCAGGCCCTCTTCTCTGAAAATCTTACCAGGTGAGGTCAGCATGCATTTATTCAGTGCCTACTGTGTGCCTGGCACCATGGGAAAGACAAAATTAGGAAGCAGGGACCATAAGCTGCAGCTGAGAAGTGAAAGCTTAGTGTAAGTGTGTGAAACACTGTTGAGTAAATAGATGAGTTTACAGTAGCAAACATCCATTGTTCAGTGCAGTCTGGAAGAGCAGATGAGCTACAGATCTTCTAGGATCCCACTGATGAATATCTACTAGGTGTAAGATCATGTTTTAGTCATTCCTGTCCCTTCACAGTTTGAGGTAAAAGTGACCATGTTTTTGTAACTTCTGTGTGGAGCTTACAAGGCCTAAAATGTGCTACCCAGGTCTGCCAGTTTCCTGAGCAGTACTAGTGCAAACCTCATGAGAAGGTAAATTGCATGGAGAGCTTTGCTGGCCTTGAAGGAGCAAATTCCAGGGAGGAAGGGACACTGAGTATGAATTTTGAAGCCAGGATTAGCTCAGGTTCTTGACACAGACATTCTACTCAGAATAGCAGTATTGTCCACCTCAAGGGCAGGCTCTCGTTCTCTGGTCTGCCTGCCTGTGCAGCATTTGCTGTATTTCATATACTGTTTTAATCCAGGCAACAGTCTGAAAACTATATTATTTTAAATTGTTACATTGAAATTGGTCATTCTTATATCAAAGCTTTTACTTCCCACTCTCCTTTTGTAATATTTTCTAAATCCATTGTCAATGAAAAACATACAAGAGTGTTGGGCTGAGTTTTTCAGGGAACAGATTTTAGCATTTTAATGATTGGCTTGCTGAAGTAGTGGTTGTACATGTGGATTCACTATTCATTGAAGGTAATTTTTCTGTTGTTTCACAGAGGTGCTTACGGAAAGATCCTCACGCCCCCTGTCTTCAGTGCCTGATGTGACACATCACTTGGTGACGATGCAGTCAGGGAGGCAGTCCTATGAAGTTTCTGTCTTGACTGCGGTAAATCCGCAGGAGGTAAAGCTATTTCCTGCCCTTCCTTTGTTTCTGCCCAGTGTCTACTGGAGTCTGAATGTCATCCTGTGAGCTGGGAGATTGACCTGACTCTCTGGGGACTCTGAGTGCTCTTACACATAATTTTTAAAGGGTTATTTTCATTTTTAATTATGTGTACTGTGAGGAAGGTGTGTGTACATGAGTGCAGGTGTCTGTGAAAGGCCAGTAGAGAGGGTATCAGATCCCTTGGAGCTGGAGTTACAGGCAGTTATAAGCCACCTAACATGGATCTAGGAACCATGATGCAAACATGAAGACTTGAGTTCAGGTCCCTAGCACTTGTGTGGAAAACAGATGTGGTGGGTGACATATATCTGTAACCCTAGTGCTATTGGTCCCCAGCACTCACTGGCTCCAGCTTCAGTGACAGACCCCTTTTCAAGAAATGTAGAGAAGGGCTGGCAAGATAATGTAGCTGGTAACTTAGCCTGGTGACCTGAGTGGGATTCCTGGGACCCATACAGTAGAGAGAGTTCCCATGATATATTTTATTTATGTGCTTTCACATAGGCCATGCACACAAAATAATGAAGGAGAAGTGTTTTTTAAAAAGTTGGAAACAGCCGGGCGGTGGTGGCGCACGCCTTTAATCTCAGCACTTGGGAGGCAGAGACAGGCAGATTTCTGAGTTCGAGGCCAGCCTGGTCTACATAGTGAGTTCCAGGACAGCCAGGGCTACACAGAGAAGCCCTGTCTCAAAAAAACAACAACAACAAAAAGTTGGAAACAAAACAAAATCATAGAAAAGGACACCCAACATTAACTTGTGGTCTTTACACGTGCACACACACACAACAAAATACTCACATACCCTACACACACCATACACAAAAATACATGAAATATTTTGGGTAGATGGAGTGATGGCTCCATGGATCTAGCTCTTACCAGGCCAACCTGAAGGCCATCATTCAGATTCTACACACCAGTGGAAATACTGGATAGTTGTGTCAGGCTCTCTTGTCTGTTCCAGCATTCACTGGTACAAACTGGCCTCCACACAAATTATGTATATACATGTTCCTGTACACATGCACACACATATACAAACACCATCTTTTTTTAAATGTGCTAAATGTAAAAGGTGCTCTAAAAATGGGGAAATTAAACTGGTGTCATGCCTCAAGCCTGTAGTCTCAGCATTCCCAGTTAAAATAAGGGCATTATGAGTACAAGGCCAGCCTAGGTTACAGATACACAGATAAATTATAAAATAAAAACAAACATCCATGCAAGTAAAAGGGGGACAGTATATTTGGAAAGAAGAGGGATTAGGTTCATAGGACGAGAAAAGTCAATCGGGGTTAGAGTATGATTGGAATATATGACTTACATGCTAATAACACATGCAAATAAAAACAGTTCTTGCCAGGCATTAGTGATGCACCCTTTAATTCAGCACTTGGGAAGCAGAGACAGGCATATCTTTGTGAGTTCAAAGCCAGCTTGGTCTGCAAGAGAGTTCCAGGATAGCCAGGACTACACAGAAAAACTGTCTCAAAAAAACCAAAAAAGCAAAAACAAAACAAAACAAAAAAGTCCCAGACCCACACAAACAAAAATAGTTCTTTAAAGCAGGTGTGCTGACATGGGTGTATAATCTCACCACTGAGACTTGAAGAGTTATGACTGCCAGGCCAGCCAAGAATACATAATGAGACCAGGTCTCAAGCAACAACAAAACATCTAAGGAGAAAGAAAAGGCCAAAGGTGCCTTCTGCTGTGGTCGTGAGCCTGGAGATGACAGGCTGAGCCACCTGAGCGGAAGGGAGGACACCCCAGTTGAGGAGGAGATTGAGGATGATTCTGAGACCTTCCAACTGAATGGTCTTGGCTCTGACCCTGAAAACAGAATGAAAAACAACCAACCCTTGGTCTTGGTCCAGGGAACACATAACTATCATGAGTTCACTGTACAAAGATAAATTTCTGCAAAGATCCCTCATGTATTTGGTTTTTGAGACAAGATTTCTCTGCGTAGTCCAGGTTTTCCTGAGACTCAACTCTGTAGACCAAGCTGGCCTTGAATATAGAGATCTGCCTGCTTCTATCTCCTGAGTCCTGGGTTGAAAGGTGTATGCCACCATTGCCTGCTGGTTTTGTTTGCTTTACAACCTTTCCTTTTCCTCCGTTCTTTTCAGTATAATCTTTATGTCTCAGTAAGCTCTTTATATTATCCAAATGACTCAACATTCCTTGTTAAATATTTATATTTGTCCTTGTGACTTATATTGAACTTTTGGTGCCATTGGTTCTCAGTAGGTTGCTGCTTTGGAACCAGTCATTTCTGTCATACTTAGGCAACTGTCCCCTCTATTTTTGCCTCTTTATTTTCCTTCTTTGAAATTTATCTTATGGAAATAGCTTTTAGAGGGTCTGTTGAGAGACTTTAGTACAAAAATGTATCTACCCTTTGCCCAACCTGAATAATTATTTGTATTTTACATCTGTTTTGACTGCATGTCTGTCCATGCTCCTTGTGCATGCCCGGTTCCCTAGAAGGCCAGAGAGGGCATCAGACTCCTTAGAACAGGAGTTTCAGGTGGTTGTGAGACAGCCACCATGTGCTTACTGGAAACCAAATTCAGGTTCTCTGCAAGAGTATCAAGTGCTCCTCACTGCTGAGCCGTTTCTCCAGCCCCTCAGTATGTAATGTTTCACTCTTTCTTTAAAAATTTTTTTCTTTTACTGTTTGTGCCAGAATACTTTAAAGTTTTATAGACCTATCTGCCTGTTTTCTGGTGCAACTGGAGAGATAGCTCATTTGGTCAAGTGCTTGCCATATAAGCATGAGGACTTACTAGCTCACCAGAACCTGTGTAAACTAGCCAGGCATGCTCTCACACATCTATAATCACAGCATCGGGGAGTTTTACAAGAGCTCTGGTTTAATAGCTTGTGCATTGTGGTCCTGCACTGGGGAAGTAGAGATGAGCAGTAGTGAGATATACGAGCCAACTAACTTCAGCAAAATCTGAGTTTCAGCCCACCAAGAGCTCTTGTTTCAAAAACATCTGGACCTTCTTCATGCACATATATACATATACAAGATGGAAATGGATTTTATCAGTTATTATTCAAAACCTCTGAACAATAAGAGTGGAATATTAGTGTTTACTGCTACCCCTAGGAGTCCTTCAGACTTGACTGAAGCACTCATGAATAGGTTCCCACTTCGGGACTTGTAACAGAAACAGCTCCTTTTCCTGCTGGTCTATACTTTGGATTGTCACTGACTGTATACTGGTTCCTTCCGTGTTGATTCTTCAGTTACTGACTGGCAGGTATGATCTCAATCATTGAGCCTATATAGATCGATGTTATTAAATTGCCATATTAATATGGTGGTGCACACTGTTAGTCCCAGCACTCAGGAAGCAGAGGCAGGTGGATCACTTGAGACCCAGCCTGGTCTTCATAGTGAGTTCCAGGACACAGAGACCCTGTCTCACAAAACAACAATAAAAAAAGCAAACTTTGGGGGGCTGGGAAGATGGCTCAGTGGTGATGGTAAGAGCACTAGCTGCTCTTCCAGAGGACATAAGTTTAACTCCCAGCACCCATGTTGCTTCTGTAATTCATCCATAACCTCGTCTCTTCATTTTCAATTTTATAGTTACTAAACCAAGGAGACTTAACTGAACGACAGACGTGAGTGTGCTGACTCCTGTCTGATCCCAGAGTGCATGATGGGAACAGATCCAAAAGGCTCATAATCTGCCAGAGCTAAAATGAGTCTGAAGGACAAAGACCTCGCCTTGCCCCTCTTCATCTTCCCTGGCAGAGAAGAGGGATGTCTGAGGGCTTCTCTTCAACCGCCACCAATGCAGTCCAAGAGTGAGCAGTGGCCGTGGGCTGGATACCTGTGCTGCCTCTTTCCTCAGTGCAACGTTGGGTAGACTTCCCAAGAGCAAGTTTAATTATGTGTTGGCTGAAGATTTTCATTGTGACTGTCAAGGTTTTCCTTTGAAGAGTTTTCACCGTAGACCCAGCTATCTTTTCACATGGTTGAATTATGTCCTGCTTCCAACCAGAACGTCACCAGAACTTCACTGAGTTTTCAAGATGCCTTGTTGCTTTGAAGAAGGGATGGATGCCAATTGTGGCATCGCATTCTCCCTTTAGCAACCTGAGTAAAAGACTCAGCCGTTGGGCTGTAAAAATTTAATTACTTGAATCTCCCCTTGGCCCAGGCTGAGGTACCAACTTATTCTGTACACTTTGACTTGGTCATTTTTTTGTTTTGTTTATGGGACTTAAAGTAGCATGTTATCAGGGGGTTTTATTTGTTGTTTTTTGTTTTTTTTTTTTTAAGTTAAAAACCATATGATCTAGAGTTTGTTTTCCTTTTAAATAAACAAAACAACCTAGCCTCCTCTTTGGCTCTTGTTTTAGATTAGTGATTCTCAACCTTCCTAAGGCTGCCATCCTTTAATACAGTTCATGTTTTAATGACCCCCAACCATAAAATGATATTCATTGCTACTTCATAACTGTAATTTTGCTAGTTATGAATCATAATGTAAATATCTGATATACAGGATATCTGATGTGACCCTTAGGTTGAGAACCATTGTTTTAGACAGATGTGGGGTATTTTTGTTGTTGGTGGTTTGGTTTTGGTTTTTTTCAAGACGAGGTTTTTTATGTAGCTTTGGCTGTCCTGGAACTCATTCTGTAGACCAGGCTGGCCTTGAACTCTGCCTCCTGAGTGCTGGGACTAAAGGCATATGTACACTATCACTGTCTAATAGCAGATGTGTTCTTAGAGGTCAAGAAAATTACCCAGTCTTTCTCTTTTAAGATAGAATATTAAATAGAGAAAGGAGGCTAAGGGTAGAATGGTACCTCGTGCCTCTAGTCCCAGGACTCAGAGCCAGGCAGGTCTCGTATGAGACCAGCCTTGACACAGAACAAGTTCTAGGGCAGCCAGGGCTGCAAGGAGACACTGTTAAAAAAATAAGAGACCCTGATGAGCCAGGTCCCCTAATATGTAGGGAAAAACAGATTTCTTGAGTTTGATGCCAGCCTGATGTACATAGGAAGTCTAGATCAACAAGGGCTACACAGTAAGAATTTGTTTAAAAACAAAAACAAAAAAGAGGAAAAACATACTCTCTGGGCTAGAAAGATGGCTTAGTAAAGAGCACCTGCTGCTATTCCAGAGCGTCCCACTTCAGTCCAACCAGGCAGCTTGCAACACTCTAACCCAGCTCCAAGGGATACATACGAAGCCCTCTGCTAGGCTCTGGGTACTTACACACACACTCACACACACACACAGTACATAATTTAAAAAAAGAAAAAGAAAACCACTAGTACCATACAATAGGGTGCTGGCTTATCTTTAACATGCTATGTAGGTGGAATTGAACTAGGGAGCCTTAGAAAACACAAAACCAGTGGTTTTTGTTTAGAATTGGCAAACCTAAGCTGGAGGTGGTGACACATGCCTTTAATCTTAGCACTCAGGAGGCAGAAGCAGTGGATCTCTTGAATTTGAAGCTGGCCTGAGCACATATACAAGTTGTACAGACAGGAAGGGCTACACAGAGAAACCTTGTCTCAAAAAAAAAAAAAAAAGTGGAAAGCAAGCAAACAAAAGAACTGGCAAACCCAGATGGCTGTTAGCAGAGTGTCAGACTCAGCAGTAAAACAATTTATAAGTCTTCTAAAATAGCCGTCATAAAGAATAGTTTGAATTTTTTTCCAGAAATGATTAAACATGAGAGATGCACTTCTTTTAGCCCATTATCTGCCTATGATACAATTATTGACCAGAAAAAATATCCCAAACATCACCTATGAGTACAAAATCAGTGGTCAAAGAAGTTTTATTTAAAGTAAACTCTGTGCTGCAATTCACATATGCAAATAGTGTTCTCAAAGAATGGTGGAGAAGAACTGCTGCTCTGCATTTGTTATTGACACACATAACTATCCTCTGGTATGGAGACAAGTCCCTAGCGATTACTTGTTTTTCCAAAATTACCTGTCTGTGCCTTCTATAGGATTGATTCTCAATCTGGGACATTTTTGCTCTCTAGAGGCCATTTAGCAATATCTGGAAACAGTTTTGTCAACAACCTGAAGAGGGGCGCTACAAGGGGTAAGGAAGAAAACATCCGAAGGGAGCTGGAGAGATGGCTCAGTGCTTAAGAGCACTGGCTGCTTTTCCAGAGGTCCTGAGTTCAAATCCCAGCAACCACATGGTGGCTCACAACCATCTGTAATGGGATCCAATGCCCTCTTCTAGATTCGTTTGAAGACAGTGAAAGTGTATTCATAGAAAACAAATCTTTTGGGTAAGGGCACTGACTGCTCTTCCGAAGGTCCTGAGTTCAAATCCCAGAAACCACATGGTGGCTCACAACCACCCATAATGAGATCTGACACCCTCTTCTGGTGTGTCTGAAGACAGCAACAGTGTACTTAATTATAATAATAAATAAATCTTTTAAAAAAAACTTAAAAAGAATCCTACATTCAATAAAAATTGACTTGTTGTAGTGCGTCAGATGCTAATGATAAGGCCTGTACTTAGGGCTGCAGATGTGGACTGAGAAACATACTTTATTTCACACACAGTATTCCTATATGTCTAGTTGCCAAGATTCCAGGTTACTGGAAGCTGATGAGAATGTATTAGGTCTGGCTGTCCTGGATTTGTTTCCTTATTGCTACCTATTTTTCTACCTTTGTTCCTTTTATACCTACCTGAGAGGTGTGGGCTCTACCTTATTTTCTATACCTACTCCTACATGTCAGGTACAAAGCAAGAGCCTTTAGCACTGGGCTAGGGTGCCTCCACCCTCAGCTTCACTTTGATCTCTGAATTTCTGTTCTGTTCTTCCATTCCCTAACAGAGGCCATGCCTCTAAACTCAAGCTCCTCCCCTAATTGGTTGCTTGAGGCTCTGATGTGATATGGTGAGTGAACTATTTCAACAAGCAGATTGGTTAGCTGTTCAAGCCATTGCTGTTCCAGCCTGGGGCCAGCAGGCAGTTGTAGAGTCTTCTAAATCCTGCCGTCAACCTTGGATGCTGAGTTTTGTAGCTTCATAGATGCTGAAAAAACAATACTTTAAATTGAAAGGATCTGTGAGGTTTAAGAATGGTCTCAACATTTTCATTAATTTATTTGGTAGAATGGAATTTTAAAGAGAAAACAGGAATTACTTGGACTTAATAAAACTGGAAATAACAGCAGTGCTCTGCTTTTCTCTCCTTATGATACGTCAGTTATGAAAGGGATGCTGGGGCGTTAGCTATAAAGTTAAGGAAAGGCAGAGGAGCAGTCTCATCATCTTACACTGACAGTGTTTTGCAGGGGCGTGTAAGTGCAGGGCTGTTTTCTCAAAGGAGTTTCCTCCTGGTATTGTCATTGGGGATGGCAGCAGTACCTCTTACCAGTGAGAATCCTTGACTTTGGCTCTCTCTTTACATCACAGTGCCTCTGTGCCTTGACTCTTGGTTCTCACAAACTCTTCCTCCAGGCCAGCCTGCTTCAGGGTGTCCCGATATCGCTGTTCTGCCTCTTTTCTGGCAAGGGCCTGTGGAGTGGAAGTGACCTTAGTAGAATTCTGAGTTACTTGGGTAATCAATCAGTCTTTATAATACTGCCCTTTCCACCACCCCCACCTTTAGTGCTAGACAAAAGTTGGCGCAGGAATTACTTAGAGCCTTATTTTTAGCCATACGTTATAAAATGTGTCCCATGGGGATCTTGTTCAAATGAGGGTATAAATGCAACTTCCTATCTCTGACACTTCTGGGAGGTGTCAGCTCCTAGTTAATTTGAGAGCCACACCTTTGAAAAGCATCTAGACCATCCTCAAGGAAGACTAAAGTTACAAACGTTCAGAAGGAGGGTGTGGTCTGCAGTAGCTAGAAGGCTATCTTGTTTTACATATCTTAAGAACAAAACCACAGGCTACTTTGTGTTTTCTAGAATCCTGCTTTGTTTGTTTGTTTGTTTGTTTGTTTGTTTGTTTGAGACAGGGTTTCTCTGTGTAGCCCTGACTGTCCTGAACTCACTCTGTTGACCAGGTTGGCCTCGAACTCAGAAATCCACCTGCCGGAGCTGGCGAGATGACTCAGCGGTTAAGAGCACCGACTGCTCTTCCGAAGGTGCTGAGTTCAAATCCCCGCAACCACATGGTGGTTTACAACCATCTGTAATGAGATCTGACACCCTCTTTTGGAGTGTCTGAAGACAGCTACAGTGTACTTAGATATAATAAATAAATAAATCTTTAAAAAAAAAAAAAAAGAAATCCACCTGCCTCTGCCTCCCAAGTGCTGGAATCAAAGGTGTGTGACACCACTGCCCCACTCTAAGAAACCTTTGACCCGAGGCAGAAAAAAGTTGAGAGTCTGGATTACCTTGGTAACTTGTTCAAAGAGATAGGGCCTTGTTTGTATTCTTTTCTTCATTTCCTCCAGTTCTTTCTTATATTCCTTTGCTCTCTTACGGTCATTGTTCCTGGAATTAACAAGGTTTCTAGAAGCAACCAATCTCTTTCAAAATCAGAAACCCTTCATGCAAGTTAATCAGAGACATTCACACATACACTAAGTTCCTACTGCCTGCCAAATCCGTGACTTCCTCTGATGATGTGGTTTATTCCAATGATTCCATTTTACCCTTTCAAAGCCAGTGATGTGCTAGAACCTAATACAGGCACTCCCTCTGAATGTGGAGGACACTCACCGGTTCTCTTTAAGCTTCGCTTTGAACACCTCTTCCAGGCTTTTGTGGGGATCCATGGCTTTTGCCCTCAAGGTCACTGATTTAGACATGGCTTGACAGTTCTTTTTGTGCATCTCCAACCACTGAATGCTCATGTCTGACTTGTCCTTCTTTTCAAGTGACATTCTAAAGGAGAGAGCAAAAATAGCAGATGACCTGGGCACATGTATAAGCAGTCTTAGGAACTTCTCTGCAGTCCGTTAAGTCTTGTCCCTCCCCTCTCTCTTTCTCTCTCTCTCTCCCTCCTTTCCTCCCTCCCTCTCTCTCTCTTTTTCTTTCTTTCTTTCTTTCTTTCTTTTTTTTCCAGACAGGGTTTCTGTTTAGCCCTGGCTGTCCTGGAACTCTGTAGACTAGGTTGACCTCGAACTCAGAAATCTGCCTGCCTCTGCCTCCCAAGCGCTGGGATTAAAGGTGTGTGCCACTACTGCCCGGCTTAGTCTTTTCTTTCTTTAACGTGTTTGTTTGTTAGTGTATGTATGTATTTGGGGTGGAGGGTTGAGGCATGTGCAGGTCTAAATGCAAGTGCCCCAAGGTCCAGAAGAGGGCATCAGGCCTGCTAGAGCTAGAGTTCCAGTTGTGAGCAGCCCAGTGTGGATACTGGGAACCATATTTAAATCCTCTGCAGTACATGCTCTTAACCACTGAGCCATCTCTCGGGCTTCTAGTTGGTGTTTCTGAGAATATGATTTTCTATACACTTGCTACACCTATGTTTTCAGAAAAGAATGATTCTGGGGATGGGCATGGTGGCACAGACCTGTAATCCCAGTGCAGGAGGAACAGACGTTCAGGATGTCCCAGCTACACAGGGACTTTGATGTCAGCTTGACCTACAGGAAACCCCATCTCAACAGCTGTTCTGAGGAAAAAGGCAATGGCGGATGGATGATGCCTTTCCTGCTTTCTGGGTTCTGTGATTTCCCACAGAAGAGAAATCCACTGACTGAACAGAACACACTGAATGAAATGGCCGCACCCAGCAGGATGCAGTAGATTTGTTAGGTATTTCCCTTGTCTGGAGCAGTACTCAGAGCTGCCAACCAGGAACCAAAGACCGTTCTATCTCATGTAACTCTCACAGGCTCTGATGAGGTAGACACTAGGCCTGCCTATGAGGACTGACAGTCAGAGCTTGTTCCCCACTTCCCACACAAAGGAAGAGCCAGCACAGGCAGCATGGCGGTGAAGTAATAAGGTGAAACAGAGTTCTGGAGATGTAGAAAGGAAGTTTCACAGTAGAATAAGAGAGCCATATTCCAGCTCCTGTCAGCAGCAGCTTCAGACACTGAGAAGCTGTGTTCCAGAGATAGCCAAGGACATGTAAAAACAAAGTTCTGATGGTCAGAATGTTAAGACAGAATGATCAGGCCATTCATACTAAGCTAAGAAGGCCAAAACAAAAATAACTGGTGGTCACAATGACGTTACGGTCCACGAAAACAACATTAGCAAATCTCCCTTTTTTTGGGGGGAGGGGTGTTTTCTGAGACAGGGTTTCTCTGTGTAGCCCTGGCTGTCCTGGAACTCACTCTGTAGACCAGGCTGGCCTCGAACTCAGAAATCCGCCTGCCTCTGCCTCCCAAGTACTGGGATTAAAGGCATGTGCCACCACCACCACCTGGCTAAGATTAGCAATTCTTAAAAGAACCCTCCACCCCCTCCTGTGGTGAATTTCGAAAAAGACCACAAACTGTCACCCTGACCTTGCTGACGACAACCCTGACCTTGCTGACCTTGCTGACGACAACCCCTCCTACCACCTAGTTAATCAGCCCCTTCCCAAAGACTTTTCAAGGCCAGGTACAGAGCTGGATAGGGAGGTTGGCTGACTAAGCCAAGAACAGCCCCCTGAGCAAGACAACCAATGCCTGAGGAGATCCTTTGTCCTGTGTTCCACCAACCAGAGTAAGCCAGCTAGCCCTATTGCAGGAATCTGCCCTCTGTAAAGTATAAAAGTTGTGTGCTTTCTGAGTTCGAGGTTGACCCCCACTGTGAGAGTGGGCAACCCCACCTACATGGATCAATAAACCTCATGTTATTGTCAATCTGTGTTCTCTGGGTGTTAGCATCCAGAGCCTGTGGTGATACATGGTCGGGTCCACAGACCTGTTGACTGGGCAACAGCCACCATATTCCCAGAATCCGTTGGGCTCACCTCCCACCTTTACCTGCGACTGCTATGTCACAACCCATATATATGGGAACTTCTCTCTCTCTCTCTCTCTCTCTCTCTCTCTCTCTCTCTCTCTCTCTCTCTCTCTCTCTGTCTCTGTCTGTCTCTCTGTCTCTCTGTCTCTCTGTCTCTCTCTCTGTCTCTCTCTCTCTCTCTCTCCTCTCTCCTCTCTCCTCTCTTTCCAAGCCACTACCCCTACTCCCTCTCAATTAAACCTCTTACACGTGGAACTGTTTAGGCCTAGTGTGGTACTTCCAGACGCGACCGTTGTTCCAACACATCATTTCACTGGGTTGAGCTTAGATTACTACAGCGGCTCTCTGAGTTTGTCCTGACTGCTGTGCAGTGACTCAGGTTCACAGTCCTTTGAGAATACAAATTTCCATTTCCATCAAGATCTGGAAACAAGCCTCTTTTAATGTAGACAATTTGGGTTCAACATGCAGCACTCAGTTTGTGTAAACTATTCTATAGTTCTGTGGTGGGTTCCACCAAAAGATAAAATAATAAAGATTCTGCACTTAGAATTACATTCAAACAGATCAGGAACAAGGGCACAAAAGCTTAATCTGCTAAAATGCTAAAATATTCAGCTCCCTGGTGTTGGAAAGCTGTTGATTTTGTGTCTCTGTAGGTGGGCTGCCTCGCATTTGCAGGGCCTTTCCTGGGCCTGGATACACTTGGCCCAGGGCTAGGATAAGTCTGAGAACAGCAAGCACCTCTGCATGCTGACTGCTCTGACTCTGGGGTCTTAGTGGTGCAGCCAGGCTACTGTTGTGATTTTTGCCTCTCCATTCTATTGAATGTCTTTTTCAGGGTTTTCAGGTGTCTGACGTGATCTTTCTGTTTCTCTAAGGAGCACATCCAGGACTGAGAAAAGAACCTAACAGTATTGCCTCTTTCCTGTAACTTCCTGAACCTTTATCCTGGACCACCTTATCTCCTAGCACCTTGGGTTCTGCAGTTCCTCACTCCAGTCTCTTACCTCCACCCTCAGCTCTGTGAACCTTTGAACTCTGACTTGAGCGCTTGTACTTTTTGTTGCAGGGCCTGGAGCTAGGCCCCCCATTTGGCAAGAAATTGCCTTGGATATCTCTCTTGGACCCACACTCTTTGGTCCAATGACAAACCTTGCCACATCACCTGCATACCCCTAGAAATTTAGGCCTTCTTTCTGTTTATATTTAGAAAAAAACTATTGTGCTTAGAGATGCCTTGTTCACATTTTCTTTCAAATGATCATATTTCTCACAATTAAAAAAGCACCAGACATTTTGAGATCTGAGATCTCTAGTGGCTTTTCACAGTCTTTTGCAAATGACTATATCTTCCACAGTTAAAGCGCCATGCATTTAGAGATCATCTCGCTGATCCACTTCTATAGGTGTGCCCTTGCTTTTAGCGGCCTGATAATCTTTTGGCATTCTGTTTTCATTTGCAAGGGTCAGAGTCTCAATTAACATTTATCTTGCATCATAGTCTGATGTGGCTTTGTTCACAGCTGAAACTAACCTTTGTAAAAGAAAAAAAAATCAGTAAAGGCTTCCCCTGAGCCTTGTGTAATTTTTTTTTTCCGAGACACGGTTTCTCTGTATAGCCTGGCTGTCCTGGAACTCACTCTGTGGACCAGGTTGGCCTTGAACTCAAAAATCTACCTGCCTCTGCCTCCCAAGTGCTGGGATTAAAGGTGTGCACCAACACTGCAAACATTGTATAATTTTTATAAATGATATAAAATTATTTCCTGGATCCTCAGCTGTTAAATGACATTGTTCTATGATTGTGTCTTCAAATTGACCTCTTCTTGTATATTAGCATACCGACCTTCACCTATCAAACTGGTCCCTCCCACACTGTTAATTCCTCTAATTGCTCTATTGTGCTGTTCCAAATTCCTAGATTCTTGTCTCCACCATGACAACCAATGCAATTGAGGACCAGCTTCTAGTACAGCTATTACCAATACTCCCCCTCCCCCAGTTTGGAGTAGCTCAGTTCCTTAGAGTTTGTTTCACATATGGCATCCCATAAGACATCACTGCCTTTTTAACCCACCATAGGTCCACTCTCCAGGATGCTGTGCTGTTTGGTCATAACCTTATGGATTAGCCCATTTGCAGGCATGTGCTGTGTATCTACTGGGAAAGCTGTTGATTTTGTGACCCAGAACTGCCTGTCCTCACAAGGTGCTGTGGGCTTACCCCTGCCTCCTGTCCTGTCTCCTCTACCATCCTGCTTTTCACTTTGACTCAGTTGCCCTGTGACATAGGTCCTTCCCCTCTCTGTACCTGGGGGAAACCCCTCTCTGCTTCGGTCACTGGGAACGAACTGTTTGTTCTCCCTTTTCGTGCGCTTGACTTTTCTCAGCCTTGTCTGCTCTGTTTCTCTGGCTGCACTGTGACTTTCTCAGAAGGAAGAAAGATGAAGAAGCCCGCCTGTCTCCCTTCATTTCTCATTCCCAAGCTTCTCCATTCCCACCCATATTTTCCCAGTTGCTCAGCTACTCTTTCCACCCTTTTATAAATAAAATAGCTCAAAATGAGGAAAAGGAGAGGAAAACAAAACTGCTGCTGAAGACCATGGGGTGGGGGTGCCCCAACAACAGCTTCAGCAAAGTATCCACCCCTCCTTTTCCTGCCTTTTGCTCTAAAGTACTTGAAATCAAACCTTCCATTCGGCCTAGACCCACAGTGGATGCCACTTATAATGTGTGGTTTTTTTTCTTTTATGTTGTCTCCCTTTCTTACAAACAGTAACCAGATCTCTCAACTCGTTGCTAGCCCTCCTCCCAGTTTCCCACCCAGCCCCTTCAAAGGTTTTTTTCCCAACCACCCCTCCCTCAGTTCTCCAACACCGTGCGTAAACAATTCCTTCTTCCCCCTTTGCCCCACCAGCAGCTTTAAACTATAACTGTTCTAGCCTATCTGCTCAGCTTGTCGGCTCACTCTGCTCAGTCTCGTTTCTGCACCAACTGTCTCCTCTTTAGCCCTACTCAACCCTTCTCCTAAAGCCAGTCTCCTCTAAGCCCAGTCTCTGACCCTACCTGGACCCTCCTCCTCCACTCAGCTTCTGCTGGCGTTTTTTATATCCTCTCCTGTTCCTAGAAGTCCAAGAGGCAATTGACAGTGAAAATCATGGGGTCAAGCAGTTCTCTTAGGGGGCTGGAGAGATGGCACAGCAGTTAAGAGCACTGACTGCTCTTCAACCCAAAGGTCCTGAGTTCAAATCCCAGCAACCACATGGTGGCTCACAACCATCTGTAATGAGATCTGATGCCCTCTTCTGGTGTATCTGAAGACAGCTACAGTGTACTTACATATAATAAATAAAAGTTTTTTTAAAAAACAAAAAACAAAAACAAACAAACAAACAAAACAGTTCTCTTAAAGGGCCAGACACTACAGAGTAGGGTCCTGCTGTACCCTGGGAAGCTCCCAGGAGGCACTGGGGTAGCACTCTCCCAGGCCTTAGCTCAATGCTAGCTCACAGCTCTTTCTGCTCACTTCAGAGCCCTGGCAGAGGGCTTCCTGCTGACTAAATGAGAGCAGCACCACAGAGACAGGTCAGCAGAACGGCTCAAAAATCTACAGATTTGGAGTGTGATTCAGTTGCAGAGGGTCCTGAGTTTGATCTTCAGTACTGAACCAAAAGGAGAGAAAAGAAAGGAAGGGGGAGGGGAGGAAAGAAAAAGAAAAGAATAGCCAGGTAGTGGTGGCGCACGCCTTTGATCCCAGCACTTGGGAGGCAGAGGCAGGTGGATTTCTGAGTTCAAGGCCAGCCCGGTCTACAAAGTGAGTTCCAGGATGGCCAGGGCTACACAGAGAAACCCTTGTCTTGAAAAAAAAAAAAAAAAAAGAAAAGAAAAAGAGAAAAGAAAAGAATAGAAAAGGAAAATAGGTTCCTGCTTCCCAGCAGACTCAGACATTCCCCAAGTGACCCTTGGAGCTTGACCTCCTGGGCAATGGGCGTTGCATCTTCCGTCTGCTGGACTCTGCTCCCACCACTATGCTTGAGCCTGGCATTGCCTTCCCTGTGGCTACCTTTCCCTTTCATCCAGGCTTTTGCTTTGTTTTAGAAAGAAAAGGACATTGAGCACACTCTAAGGGACAGCAGGCTGGACAGTAGCAAACAGTACTACTCATGGTCTCACACACAGACTTACACATTCTCTCTCTGGAATCTCCTTTTCTCTCTAGCCTTTGTCTGACGTGTTCCTCTTTCTCCTTTGGAGGAGCAGTTCTCACAGTGTGTGTGTGGAAGTCAAGGGTAACTTGCAAGAGTCAGTTCTCACGTTCTACCATGTGGGCCCTGGGAATGAACTGAGGTCTCCAGCTTGTCAGCAAGTACATTTATCTTCTCAGCCATCTGGCTGGCCCGAGCTGCTCGCTGAATCTGGAACTCCTGTATTGTCTAGGCTGGCTGTCCAACAAGTTAGAGGATGCACTTCTCTCTATCCGTTATTCACCTGGAAGTGCGAGGCTTGCTGGCACACTGGCACACTTTTACTTGGGTGCTGGGGATCCGAACTCAGGTCTTCATGCCTGGACAGCAGAGGCTTTACCATCAGAACCATCTCCCAGGTCCTTTTTCCTTAGTCCTCATGTTTTACCTTAGACACGTGTTCCAAAGGATGTTAGACCACGCTCCTGGGCTTCCCTGTGCTGTCATAGTTCCCTGAGCTTGCACTGCTCATCCTGAAAAATCCCATGTTTCAGACTGCATGTTACATTGTAAATGTTCCAGGGCATCTCTAGCTTAACCCTGTGTCTTACACAGACTGAAAGGATGATAGCACACAGTCCTGCCCCATCAGAGAATTCCCTCAGCCCTTAAGGTGTTTCTGATAATGGAGAAGAGGCCTAGCAGCAGGGCCAGTTCCAGGACTTGGAGCTAAAACCTGCCATGAGTCTGCTGTGGCCTCTTACTCACCGGACCGCAGATTCCCGCCTCCTGGTAGCATCTGTGATGTGCACGGGGAGAGTGTTGGCAGAAAAAGAAGCAAGACCACTCAGAGAACGACTCCTTGGCAGGGGTGGAGCTGTTGGCCGAGGGGACTTCTGCAAGAAAGGAGGTGACACTGGTGACAACACATGATTAGTTTCTGTCCTAATTAGGACTCGGTTTCAGGGAAGGACTAGAACTGAGAATCTTTAATCCCCTACCCCTGGGGATAAAGTGAACAAGATCTTGTTTAGTTACAAGGTCCACACTTGTATATCAGGCCTAATGTTTTTAATCAACTGAGAAGAGTTCTTTGGAATCATGGGATTAGTTTTGTCAATTTAATACACTCTAGAATTACTTGGGAAGAGAGTCTCAATGTGGAACCGTCTGGATCAGGCAGACCTGGGGGCATGCCAGTGGGGGGTTGTCTGGACTATGTTAAGGTGACAAGACTCTCCTGTGTTAGAGTGGAGAAAGAATGCAGCACAAGTGTGCATTCACGAGCTCTCTGCTCTTGACCGTAAACATGAAAGCCACTTCAAGCTCCCACGGCTTTGTCTTCCCAGTCATAACAAACTACAACCTGGGAATAAAGCAAAAATAAGCCATTCCTCCCTTCAGCTGCTGTGGACAAGGCATTTTATCCCAGCAACAGAAAGCAGAGCTGAGACAGATGAGGCTCTGAGACTTGCTTGGACTCAACGTTTGCAAAATCCCTCTAGGGAGGTGTGAAAAGGAATGTTCTTGTTTTCAGTTTACAGAATGTAGATCTGCGTGCAACTGAGCAGGTGTTCAAAATTAAAAAATAAGACAGAAAAATGTCAAGACATGTGCCTCCCTTTGCGGTCTGGGTTACTCCGTTATACCTGAGGATGCAGACCCTGACCCTAGCTGCTCCCTGCCTGGTTCTCGTTCTCACCTTCCCTCCGCCAGCAGTAGCAGCATCACAGGATCGTGGAGTGTGACACAGGTTGGCAGTCCTTAGCAAGAAGGGCTTATTTCGAGTTGTCTCCCGGGTCTCCCTTCTCTCGGCAGCTCTTCTCTGGAAAGCCTTGTAAAGGCCCTCATAGTCAGGGACCACAGGGTTCACCTTAGGCTGGAATCCAAACTCAGTCTGTAGGAAGCTCAGCTTTTCCTCCTGGGTACGGGTAGCCGTTCGGGGAGCCCTGTTACTGGAGGTGCTGATAGGGGAGGAAGCCATCCGGAGCATGTCCATGGCCCTCATCTGGATGCGGATTTTCCTGAGGAGCTCAGATTCTGTGAAGAGGCAATAAAAGAAGAAGATCTGGAGAACACCTCCCCCGTCCCCTTTTGAGACAGACTTACTATGTAGCCCGGATTGGTCTCTGATTTATCTAAACTTTCCATCTTGACCACCTGAGTTTGTGGGATTACAAGCACAGGCAATCACAGGTCCATCCTATCCCTCCTTTAAACACTAACAGTAGTGTGCTAAAGCCAGTGGTAAATGCAAACAAGCAAACAAACAAAGTTAACAGTCACCCCCCCCCCAAGGAATTCGCTCCTCTCTGAGATGAGGGCTTGGGGAGGTGGCCTTCCCAGGGGTGGCAGGCTGGAGATGGCACTGGCTGATGGAGGTCCTTTATGTCTCATGGTGTTTGCTTCCATACCTATGCTAGTCCAGAGGCTGTAGTGTGTGCTTACTGAGAGGTCACCAGGCTGAGCCTGGAGGCAGGGTTGCGGTAGGACCTCTCTACAGACCAGTGGTTCTCAGCCAATAGGTCTCGACCCCTGGGGTGGGTGTCACATGTCAGATATTTTACACATCAGATATTGCATTATGATTCATAACAGTAGCAAAATTACAGTTATGAAGTAGCAAGGAAATAATTTTATCGTTGAGGGTCAGCAGCACACGAAGAACTGTATTAAAGGGTCCCAGCAGTTGGGAGCTTGAGACCCACTGTAGGACAGACCCAGCTCACGGAGCATGGGTTGGGTTATCTCCACCCCACTGGAATCCCTGAACTGATCCTGAATTCCTGCAGCACCTCTGGGAACACCAGACCACAGGCAGCCAGAGGTGCCAGGATTATCCTTACCCTGGAGTTTGCCGCCAAGGGCTGGCTCTAGAATGGACTTGGGGATCTTTCTAGAAGTGGCCTTCTTTGGGGGGACCTTGGTCTGAGCTACAGCAGCCGAGTCTCTCTGTGGAGTATCTTCCTTTTGCTGCTTCTTCTTTTCAAGGAAGCTGAAGGGCTTCAAGGAGGAGAGAAGGAGCTCTTTCCTCTTCTCAATACCAGCACGCCTCCTTGCCTCTCCGCGCTCCAGGATCTCCTGATAGAGGGGCAGGTAGACATGCGCGGGCACAGGCTGGGCCCGGAACTGCCGATGGCACTCCGCTTCTTCCTGGCCCTGCTTCTGGGCCTGTAGCCTTTCCTGCTCAAAAGAGGCAGGTGAGGCCAGCCACTGGGCCTTCTTCCGGGCCTCACGCAGTGTCATGCGGAATGGCTGAGGGACAGTGATGGAAGATGCCCAAGAGCAAACACTTCTGTGTTGGGAGGGAGGCCCAGAGTCTGAGGTTGGCAGGGTCTGAGCCTTGGGAACAGGGTCAGAGGGAAGGCTAGTCATGGAGCTGCAGCGCCGCAGGGAACCACACCTGGGGGAGAGAGCAGTTCTGTGTGGACCCAGCAGACAGGAGGTGAGGCTTCTCCCAGAGCCCCCTCCGTTTCCTCACTGCCCCACAGATCATAACCATGAGACTTCGTTCTTGGTCTTTTTTTTTTTATTATTAGATATTTTCTTTATTTACATGTAAATTTCTCCTTTCCCAGTTTCCCCTCCAAAAAACAAAGAAACAAACAAAAACAACAAAAACAAACCCCTGTTGCCTCCCCCCCCCGCCCGTCCCCTCGTTCTTAGTCTTGAAACCAAAGCCCCAAAGGTCTCTAAGTTCTTATCTGCTAGGCTCCCCTTCTTGCTACAACACAGGCCCTCCCCGCAGCCCAAAAGGAACCATTGTCTAAGAATTCATGCAGGAATTGCCACTTTGCATTCTGAAAACTGCATGCAGTGTAGTCGAGTAGCACAGGGCCACAGAGTCAGAAGGACCCAGTTTGAACCTCAGGTTTTTGAATTTCCCATGTAGAATGGCAGAAATATCACCTCTTATAAGGTTATTGGGAGGAGAGTACATATTACATTTGATAAAGGCCAGTGTGGCATGATATGCCTGAAGCCTTTGAGAGCAGTAACTGGGAAGTTCAGAAGTTTTGGACCAGCCTGGACTACATGAGACTCTGTCTCAAAAAAAAAAAAAAAAAAAAAAAAAAAAAAAAAAAAAAAAAAAAAAAAGATAAAAGCATATATTCTTTGAGAGATGTAGACACAGCCAATGAACCTTGTCATTCTTGGAGAAAAAGATGTTTAGGAAAGGCATCCCTTTGGTCAGTTCCACTAATTCATGAACTAAGTGTTGCCCAAAGTTACTGATGATCACTGGGTAAGAATCAAGACATGTGGGCTAGAGAGATGGCTCAGCAGTTAAGAGAATTTGCTGCTCTACCAGGGGGCCTGGGTTTGATTCCCAGCACCCACATGGCAGTTCAGAGCTGTCTGTAACTCCAGTTCCAGGGAATCCAGTGTTCCTCTGCTCTCTGTGGTCACCAGGCATGAACATGGTAGACATACAAGCAGGCAAAACACCCATCGACATGAATATATTTAAAAAGAATCACAAATGCAGCAGATCCAAGAACTAATTGGCCTGCATCTTAGATAAGTGGCGGCATGCAGAGGTGGTCTTACAGAGGGAGAGGCAAGGCCCCGAGACACGGTATGACTGCCCTGGTGTGCCGGGGCACTTAGGTAAGACTGAGTGCAATGTCTTACCTAAGAGATGGAGGGTCCTGGACCTGTGGCTTTCCCCTGCTCTTGTCTTGGAAGAAGCTCTCCAAGTCTTCCTCATCCTCAGAGCCATTCAGATCACTGTCTGGATCAGATGGAAAGAGAGACTCCAACAGATCCCACCTGCCTTTCTGCTTCAGAACCTGTGGGGTTCTGTAAAAGCTCCCGGTGGAGTCAGAAGTAGAATCTGTGTCCTCCTCTGGGCTGAGGAACTCATGGAGTTTGCCAGCTCTGGGCAAAACCAGTCCTCCTCCAAACACCTCATCTTCTGGCTCAGTGTCTGAGGAGGAGGATTTGGGGGGAAATATCTAAAACAAAATAGAAATCAGTGAGAGTTAAAAAAAACTCTAATTTCAAAGGTTTTCAAGATACAGCTTTAGCTTCACTTTGAAGGCTTCAGTATATCAGGGACCAGGAAGGAACAATGGAAAGTAAGATGTATTCTTCATTCACAAGGCATTGAACGACACAATGTATGTATTGCCTGGCTGTGCATAGCATAGGCTGCAGAAGAGCCAATGGCAGTTCTCTGCTCCACTCAGCACAGAAAGAGCACTCTGGGTACCTAGCCCGAACCACACAGTATGTTTCCAGTGCTCCGGGAATCCAGCCCATGGCCTGGCTACACTCTGCTCCCAGTTCCCTTGGGATTTGTTTCATTCTTACCCTTCTTCCTTTTCTTATTTTCCCATGGACACCCTTACTTTTCTCATACTCTAACCAGTTTCCGTACCATCACCAGGAATGGATGATTAGTGGAGAGACAATGTATCTAAGAGAAAGAGCAACATGGAAAATGGAACTCCAATCAGAGTTTAAATACTGGAAGGGCTACGAGTGGAGCTCAGTGGTTGAGTTCTTGCCTCGCATGCTCAAGGGGATCTCAAGTGTTGGCCTCATTCCCCAGCATTGTAAAACATCAGCAACCACCCATTTGTGCACATAAGAAAATATGGGTTAGTATGTCACATCTTAGTCAGGGTTTCTACTGCTGTGACCAAACAGCATGACCAAAAAGCAAATGGGAGAAAGGGTTTATTTGGCTTACATTTCCACATTGCTGTTCATCATAGATGAAAGTCAGGACAGGAACTCAAGCAGGGCAGGAACCTGGAGGCAGAAGCTGATGCAGAGCCCACGGAGGGGTGCTGCTTATTGGCTTTCTCCCCTGGCTTGTTCAGCCTGCCTTCTTATAGAAACCAGGACTTCTTATAGAAACCAGGACTTCTTATAGAAACCAGCCCATGGATGGCTCCACCAACCGTGAGCTGGGTCCTCCCCCTTGCTCACTAACTGAGAAATGCTTTACAGTTGGCTCTCATGGAGGTATTTCCTTAACTGAGGCTCTTTCCTCTCTGATGACCCTAGCCTGTATCAAGATGACACAAAACCAGCCAGTACAATCATGAAGTTTGTATTCTAGTGAGAGCAGAGGGAGAACATAAGAGGATAACATAGCTGGACAGCGGTAGCACGTGCCTTAAATCCCAGCCCTTGGGAGGCAGATGGATTTCTGAGTTTGAGGCCAGCCTGATCTATCTACAGAGTGAGTTCCAGGACAGCCAGGGCTACACCGAGAAAGCCTGTCTCGAAACAGCTCCCACCCCAAAAAAGAGGATAACATAAATAAGTGTGCACTTGGAAGGCTTTCAGAGGGCACCAGGAATGCACCGATACTCAGGATTAAATATATCAGTTTGTTGGAGAACATCATGGAAAACTATAGCAAGTGCAAAGGGATAGATTAGGATCAGCGTGTTCGGACTGTTTTGAAAGGTGGGGTAGGGAAGAGGGCTCAACTCTGGACAGGTACTGTGATGAATGACAACAGCCTAGAAAGGTAGATATTTGTGCAATATTTTAGGGCAAAGGTAAACAATTGATAAGTAAGCATAATCATTTAGAAGAAAGAAGTGGAAACCCTGTCTCAAAAACAAAAACAAAAAAACAAAAAAAAAAAAAAAAAAAAAAAAAAAAAAAAAAAAAAAAAAGAAGAAGAAAAAAGAAGTGTTAGTAATTCTGCAATTATATTATAGACCCAGGAAGAACACTGTTTTATGGTGACCTTGCTTTTGCCCCTGGCTGCATGTTAGGCAGAGAGCAGATGCTCTTCCACTCATGATGGAAAAGCATCTCATGATGTGGTTATATCCAGATAAACCCATTCTAAATTAGAGTGTTGTTGTTGTTGTTTTAAAGATCTATTTAATGTATATGACTACACTGTCACTGCCTTCAGACACACCAGAAGAGGGCATCAGACTCATTACAGATGGTTTTGAGTCACCATGTGGTTGCTGGGAATTGAACTCAGGACCTTTGGAAGAGCAGTCAGTGTTCTTACCCACTGAGCCATCTCTCCAGCCCAGTTACAATGGTTTAAGTAAAAATGTACTAATACCTTAACCTAATGAGCAGGCACTTAGAGAATAGCCATTGTTCACTCTCCTGAGTGTGCAACTCACTAGAAACTGCAAGTCCCTGAACACTGTGTCACCAAAACAGAGTATCCTATTGCTACTTAAAGAAAAGACTGAAATCTGTAGCTGGGAATTTAGCTGCATGGAGGACACTTGCCTAGAATGCACAGGACCCTGGGCTCAGTTCCCGGTACCATAAACATAGAAAAGTAAAAGGATGGAGTATTGTTTCTACCGAGTGCATGCTTGTCCATCATTATAGTGTCGAAAGTGACCTGTGGTCAGGAGTGTGTGACCTTGAGTGTTAGGGTGATTTTTTTGTTGTCTCAATTGAATCTTGCAGTGATACAAGGAAGGCTGGTGTGGCTGGAAGACAGTGGCCTGAGATGTCCTTAGAGTGCTAGGTATAAGCCCAGCAGCGGACTATTGATGATTAGTTGCAATTGGAGTGGTCCATCTGAGTTTGTGCTGTAACCCTAGCTCTGTTGCTGAAGAACATGTGATCTACAGCAAATCTCTCTCCTTCCCCTGCCCCTATCTCCCAGTTGTGACAGGGTCAAAGGGCGACCTTGAACTCTTTATCCTTTTTTGAGTTGCTGGGATTACAAGTTTGAGCACTGATATTTTAAAACTCTTTAGTTTTAAAAACAACTTTATTGTACAACTCAAGTTGCATGCAATGTCCATAGCATACAACTGAGCCATTCAAAGTGTATTCTCCTCCGGTTTCTAATATAGCCAGAGTCATCTAACAATCACAGGATAATTCAGAACACTTTCATCATTCCTCTAAAGCAGCGGTCCTCAACCTTCCAAATGCTGTGACCTTTTAATACAGTTCCTCATGTTGTGGTGACGCCCAACCAAAGTTATCTTCGTTGTTAATTCATAACTGTAATTTTGCTACTGTTATGAATCGTAAGGCAAATATCTGATATGCAGGATGATCTTAGGTGATGCAGATTGAGAACCACTGCCCTGAAGTACCAATGTACCATTTAGTTGTCGTTCATATCCCTTAATCCTCCCACACCATCCTCTCAGCCTCAGCCCTAAGCAACTGCCAGCCTACTTTCTGTTTTTAGAGATTTGGGGGCAAATAGCTTAACCCATCTGTTTTCTTTTCTAGAAAATGGGTTTGAGAGGATACACACATCCAGTTTAGTGAATCTTAGTATATTTGAAGAGCTGCATATTCATAACTACAGTAAGTTTCAGTGCATTTTCCTTATTCTAAAACAAGTACAAAAACCTTGGAAACGTTTAGAAGTCTCTTCCCGTTTCTTCTCATCTTCTCAGCCCCAGGCAATGACTTGTCCCCTAGATTTACCTTTTCTGGATAATTATATGAAGATAGAGATCGCTTTTAAGATTTTCAAGATTGGGCTGGTGAGATGGCTCAGTGGTTAAGAGCACTGACTGCTCTTCTGAAGGTCCTGAGTTCAAATCCCAGCAACCACATGGTGGCTCACAACCATCCAAAATGAGATCTGACGCCCTCTTCTCTGCTGTCTGATGACAGCTACAGTGTACTTACATATAATAAATAAATAAATCTTAGCCAGACAGTGTTGGCACATACCTTTAATCCCAGCACTTGGGAGGCAGAGGCAGGAGGATTTCTGAGTTCGAGGCCAGCCTGGTCTACAGAGTGAGTTCCAGGACAGCCAGGGCTACACAGAGAAACCCTATCTCAAAAAAAAAAAAAAAAAAAAAAAAAAAAAAAAAAAATCCTTAAAAAAAAAGATTTTCAAGGTTAATTCGTAGTTTGTTATTAATACGGTCCCTGATATCAGAGCCTGGTACAAGACACAAAAGACCCACATCCCTAGGACTGATTCTCTAAGTGCCTAAGAACTGCCAATTTTAATTCTATGCCCTTTGGTGACACGCCCCTGACTCTGTCTCCACGGCAACGCTAAACAGTTTCCACTCTTGAGGATTCTTTGCTGAGGCATTCTGCTTCCTCCTTTCTCCACTCACCTCACGGCTCCACTCGGAGCACTCAGGGCCTCCCGAAGTCCTCCCCACAGTCATCTTCTTTACTAGAGAGAGAAGCAGAGGTGACAGCAGCGGTGACAACGGTGACAGCCTCACCAGCGGCGAGGTACTGCTAGCCACGCCCCTTCATGCCCTTAGCCTCGGATTGGCTTCCAGTCTCTAGTCTGTCCCGCCCAATCAGGCAAACTCGTCTTATGATTGGCTAATTTTCTACAACCATTTTTATTTCCGGTTCTGAAGAAAGGACTGAACCAGCACAGGGGTGAAGACTCTGCTCCGGAAGTACTTTCCAGGACCTATCAGGAAGAGGTCCCGGGCGCGGACGCCGGCGGGTGTCATTATGGCGGCCCGCATTGGCTCTATGGCGGGCTTGCTCTGTGTCCGCTGGTGGAGAACCGCGCAGCTCGCAGCCAGAGGAGAGCCGCTAGTTGCCTGTCGGCGATGGGCGGGCTCCTCGGCAGACACCGTGTACGATGTGGTGGTGTCAGGAGGAGGCATGGTGGGCTCTGCCATGGCTTGCGCCTTGGGTAGGTGCATCTTGACCGCTGAGTTTGGAAACTGGACTGTGCAAGGACGATGCTCACAGTGGGAATCGGGACGCTGTCCAAAGACCTAGCACGCCTGACCGGGTGGTTTGCTCACTATCCTTCCAGGGGAGTCCTCGGGAATGGCGTGAAGCTTCAGTCCTGCGGCATCACAAGTGGGCCGGCCTTTGTAAATCAATCCGACCCTTGAGAACAGGATTGTTTCTGAGCATCTTGAGAGGCATCGGGCTTTGTAGTATCAGATGGTAGACTGGATTGGCCTCGAAATCACCGAGATCATCATCTTCTGTCTTCTGAGTGCTAGCTTTAAAAGCCTGCGCCCCCAACTCCTGGTCTTAAAGCAGCTTTAATAAGATAATGTTCATATAGTTATAAGTCCTCCCTCTTAAAGCATACAGTCCAATGAGTTTTTAGTATATTCACAGAGCTATTCAGTAACTACAATAAATTTTAATACATTTTCCTTACTCTAAAAAACAAAAAAAAAAACAAAAAAGACTTGGAACTCATTAGATGTCACTCCTCATTTGTGCTCATCCTCACAGCCCTAGAGACTTTCCTACTTTCTGTCTGTAGATTTACCTTTTCTGGGTAGTTATATGTAGCTGGAGATATACTCGGTGTTTTAAAGGTTAATCCATGTTGTAGCATGTATCAGAACAGCTTTTGCTTTGGGGGCTGAAGCAATCCTCAATTGTGTGTATGCACCACATTTAGGTGGCTCATTTATGAATTGTTGAACATGTGCTTGGTTTTCACTTTTGCCCTATAACGAATAATGCTAGTAGGGACATTTTGTGTGCAAGCTTTGGTGTGGACAGTGTTGATTATCTTGAGGCTATTCACTAGTGAAATTTCTGGGTTATGTGGTAACTCTGATGTTACTGCCAGACTTTGAGAGTGCACCAGTGTACACTGTCATTGACAGTATATAAGTGCTTCAGTTTCTCCTGACCCTAACAGCAGTATCAGCTGCCTTTCTTATTTGTGTTTGTATTTCCCTAGTGACCAATGGTGTTGAATAAATTTACCGAGTGCTGGCATGATGTAGTGCCATTTCTGGCCCTTTTGAAAGTTTAGCATTCACATTTTGGTGGCTTGCTCTTGTGTTAGGTTTGTGTGTGTGTTTCATTTGTACTGTATCCTTCTCTCACTCTTTCCTAAGCGTCACGGGGAAGGACGACAGCAGCTCCTTTACACACGCAATTCTGTTTTGTTATTGTTTGCATTTCTGTCTAACAGAACTATATATATATATATACAAACATATACATATATATATATATATATGTATGTATATTTTGTTTTTTTTGAGACAGGGTTTCTCTGTGCATCCCTGGCTGTCCTGGAACTCACTCTGTAGACCAGGCTGGCCTCGAACTCAGAAATCCACCTGCCTCTGCCTCCCAAGTGCTGGGATTAAAGGCGTGCGCCACCACTGCCCAGCTGGAAATCTAATTCTTTTCCTTTTAGTTTTCTGGTGTGTCTTACCCAACCGACACACAGCACCTACTTTATGGGTTTGCAGCTGCAGATAATAATGCAGGGAAGGTGGGACACAGATAACCAGAGGGAAGAAGCGTGACAGGAAAGCTCCCTTGTAGAGGGACAAGCAGCTGGCATGTGCTGGGAGGAGGGGTGCAGGGGGGGAGTGTTCGCTGTGGAGAATACACCTAGGAAGCAGGGCTTGGCTCACAGGGATTGTAGAGCACTGCCACCCTCAGAGTGAGGACAGGGGGATGGGGGACTAGAAGAAGGTGATTTTGAGCAAGCATGACTGGGTCCCTCCTTCCTGTGGAGCTGCTGCCCAGCAAGAGGGATCAGCATGACTGAGTCGACTGGTACTCACTGCCTGCTCCATTGCAGCCACTTTGGTTTTTACCCACTCCTGTGCATGTCATAATGGTGCCTATTCACCACCAGTGCGCAGGGACAATGCCTGCAGACGCCTGTGGACTTTATGGATGACACCAGTTGCTCTGTCACCTGAAAAGCAAAGGCCCATGCAAGAGAGTGGAGTGCTCTCTATTGGAGTCAGAAAGAGGCTCGGAGGTTGCGCTGACCTTGCTGCTGGGTCCTCGATAGCCACCACTTGGCCATGGGATGACCTGCAACTGTTAAGAAAGCATTTGTGCTTTTTTAAAGACATGTATCATATATATGGCCAACTTGATTTTCTTCGTGTCTTTGTACATTGTGTGCACATGAGTACAGTGTGTAAGGACGTCAGAAAAGGGTGTTGGGTCCAGTAGCTGGAGTTAGAGTTGGAAGTCTCTGGCCGTGGGCGATTGCCTCTCTGCCCTCTGCAGGAGCAGTCCGTGCTCTTTACTAGTGAGCTCCTCCTCCCCATATTGCAAAGTAAAATCGTATTTCCTGCCAGGCGGTGGTGGTGCACACCTTTAATCCCAGCACTTGGGAGGCAGAGGCAGGCAGATTTCTGAGTTTGAGGCCAGCCTGGTCTATAGAGTGAGTTCCAGGATAGCCAAGGCTACACAGAAAAATCCTGTCTCAAAAAGAAAAAAAAAAAAATCCTATTTCCTAATGATGCCACATTACTTCAACTTCGTTGGCCAGTTGCAAATTACATTCTAGTTCTAACGCAATCCCTGGAATTTTCTCAGATACTGGGAGCCTGTGCTGCAGGCCTTCGCACAGTAATGCTTCCAAGTTCCATGTTTTCACTACAGATATTTTAGAATCAGATTTGTAGTGCTTTTTTTTTAACTCTTTATTTTATCTTGAGACTGTAATAAATTTTGCTTTCTTTAAATGCTCCATTGTTATGTTTCTGTCCAGCTTTACCCTACTCCTCCATTTCTCCTGTGTATGCCCATGACTATGCAATTACAGACTAGTGTTGAAGCCCAAGGCTCAACTATACTATTAGTGAGGCTCGTGTCCCATTACTCAGCTGTGTACATCCCAGACAATGGAGTGTCAGGTTTTTTGTTTTGTTTTGTTTTGTTTTTCGAGACAAGGTTTCTCTGTATAGCCCTGGCTGTCCTGGAACTCACT
This sequence comes from Mastomys coucha, assembly GCF_008632895.1. Lineage (NCBI taxonomy): Eukaryota > Metazoa > Chordata > Mammalia > Rodentia > Muridae > Mastomys > Mastomys coucha. The sequence continues at coordinate 99,358,416 of NW_022196912.1, forward strand.
CTGTAGACCAAACTGGCCTCGAACTCAGAAATCCACCTGTCTCTGCCTCCCAAGTGCTGGGATTAAAGGTGTGCGCCACCACTGCCCAGCAGAGTGTCAGTTTTATTAGTGAGGTCACTTTAAGGCTAAGAATTAGATGGATAGAGTTTTTTTTTGTTGTTGTTGTTGTTGTTGTTGTTGTTGTTGTTCTTCCTTCCTAGTTAATTGTACTTGTTGGTAATACAGTTTTCCATTATTTGCGTCTTTGTGTGTGGTGTGTAGTGCGTTCTTTCTGGACAAGCCTTAAAGCTGTGTAGAGCGGGCCAGGCGGTGGTGGCGCACACCTTTAATCCCAACACTTGGGAGGCAGAGGCAGGAGGATTTTTGAGTTCGAGGCCAGCCTGGTCTACCCAGTGAGTACCAGGACAGCCAGGGCTACTCAGAGAAACCCTGCCTCGAAAAACCAAAACCAAAACCAAAACCAAAACCAAAAAAACAAAGAATCATTATTGGGGCTGGAGAGATGGCTCAGCAGTTAAGAGCACTGGCTGCTCTTCCAGAGGTCCTGAGTTCAAATCCCAGCAACCACATGGTGGCTCACAACTATCTGTAACAGGATCCAGTGCCCTCTTCTGGTGTGTCTGCAGACAGCTACAGTGTACTCGTCATATATAAAAAATAAATCTTTGAAAAAAAAAAAAAGCTGTGTAGAGTGGCTGTCTCGGGTCAAATGGCTGGATGGTGTTGGTGCTCAGGACAGTGTGTGTCTCCTGCCTAGGGGATTGGAATGATTACTTCTGCAGTACTGAGGATTGGACTAGGACCTCACACTTGGTAGGCACACCACCACAGAGCTGTGTCCCCAGCCTAGAAAGTTCATCTCCAAGGCTAAGGGACCAGTTGGCTTTCTTTTTTCCTTTTTGTTGGTGTCTTGTCTTTTGTTTGCTTTTGAGACTTGCTCTCATTCTGTAGCCTTGGCTGACTGAAATCATTGTAATCCTCCTGCCTTAGCCTCCAGATGTGAAACCTCTGAGCTGGTTTATATTTGTTTCTTAAAACATAAAAATTGAGTGAATTCCAGGACAGTCAGGGCTATACAGAGAAACCCTATCTTGAAGAAACAAAAACAAAAACAAAAACAAAAACAAAAAAAAAAAAAAAAAAAAAAAAAAAAAAAAAAAAAAGAATTATACATATTAATGATGTACCTTGTAATATTCATACATACAATGTATAATTTTGAACCTGCTTAAACATTTATGCTCTTAAGTTTATTATTTATAAAGATTTAAAAAGAATTTTTATGCATATAGCACATCATTATTAGATGTAGTCGCCCTACTGTGTAAGTAAGTCCTTGCCTTCTATAAAATGATTTAAAGTGTTAATTTTTTTCTTCTTTAGGACATGATATTCACTTTCATGACAAGAAAATCCTGTTGCTGGAAGCGGGTCCAAAGAAAGCCCTGGAGAAATTGTCAGAGACTTACAGCAACAGAGTCAGCTCCATATCCCCTGGTTCCACAACACTTCTCAGTAGTAAGTAGGCGAGCCTGTCTCCTGGATCCTTTCCTCAGCCTTTCAGTGTGTTCAGTAGGGCAGTCACGGGAGAGTGAGAGAAACGAGTGAGAGAAGGCCAGTGAGGAGGGAGCAGGTGGGCATGGTCATAGTTGAAGATGCAGACTGCTGAAGTTGATCGTGTGTCAAGCCTGGGGAGGACATCCCTGGTCCATGGGCATCCATCATGTGACCCTCATGTAAATGGTAGGCCATTACTGTTTGGTCTCCTGCATCTCTATGATCTAATGGTGAGCATTCACCCTGCCCCACGTCCATCCTCACCTGGGCTGGGGCGTCTACATTTTACTGGCCTTCTTTTTTTGGTGGGGAGGGCAGTAGATGAGTTGTCTTTATGTTTGTGTTAGGCACTCTGCCCTCAGGCCATTCTGTCTGAAACCCTTCTATCTGAGGTTAAACTCTTCAGTCACTTTATATAGCTGCATATGTCCCACCTGCTGGGGTTACGGGAGGCATCACCACCAGCCATTTTGCATGGTTCTGGGGATGAGACCCAGCTGTTTGGCTTCAGAATGGAGCTGCGTCCTCAGTATGTACAGCTCTGTCTCTATAGAGCTTCTACCTGACATTATACTGTGTGTGTGTCATGCTGTCTGTCTCCCCAGCTAGAATATTAGCTGCACGAGGGAGTTTGCTCTGCTTAGACCTAAAGTTATAACTGGCCCTTGGTAGATATTTCTTCTAAGTAAGTATTTCTTCAAAAATGAATTTTATTCAGTGCCATGAAGAGTTGAAAGCAATCTTTAGAATGTTTTTAGCTAATAAGCTAGTAAGGAAAAAGAATATCAGTTTAGTTTTCCTTTTTGAATTCTTACTACTTTACTGTGATCTGGCCTGTTGGGTCTTTTTTTGTGCTTTATAATCTGGACCTGAGAGAGGAAGGGCTTTGTCCCTAACAGCACTCAGGTTTTACCATCTGGACTGGAGAACACTGAAAACAACCTCCTATGTAACAGGATGGAGAGACCCAAGAGGGCTGGGGCTAGGGTCACATGAGGTCACTGTGTTTCTTTTGTAGGTTTTGGTGCATGGGACCACATCTGCAATATGCGTTGCAAAGCCTTCCGGCGGATGCAGGTACCTCCTTCCCTTAACTTTGTCGGGATGTCTTGTCTGTCTTATGTTACTTTGTTAGGAGTCCGCTTGCGCCGGGCGGTGGTGGCACATGGCTTTAATCCCAGTGCTTAGGAGGCAGAGGCAGGCGGATTTCTGAGTTTGAGGCTAGCCTGGTCTACAGAGTGAGTTCCAGGACATCCAGGGCTAAACAGAGAAACCCTGTCTCCAAAATCAAAAACAAAAACAAAAGAACAAACAAAAGAGTCCACTTGCTCTAGGCTTTTTATGAATCAAAATTTAAATTTAGTGTGGGGGTGTTCTTGAGAATCTGCTTACTTTTTAATTAATTAATTTGGTCTTTTTGAGATAAGGGATGTAGCTGAAGCTTGCCTGACCACTTGGGTCCACTTCCCAGGAGTTGGGGTCACAGGTGTGTCTATGTTCCTGATTGAAAGTCTCACTTTATATCCTGCCAAAGAGGCTGCCAGTTTGTGCGGTGCGGCTCCTCACCCTGGAAAGTGCTCTTCTGCTTTGGGCTGGAACTGTTTCCCTTTCTTTGGTGTGGATGCACTTTACTTTGTGTTTGCAGGTGTGGGACTCCTGCTCAGAGGCTTTGATAATGTTCGACAGGGACAACCTAGATGACATGGGCTATATAGTGGAAAATGACGTCATCATGAATGCCCTCACCAAACAGCTGGAAGCTGTGGCAGGTGAGCTCCCACCTCCACTTCCTCTCTGGGAAGTGATTGCCAGAGGAAAAGAGCCTTCCTCACGTACTGTACCCAGGCATGCTGGCACACTTTAATGCCAGCACTCGGGAGGCAGAGGCAGAGGCCGGTAAATAAGAGCTGGGAAAACAGCAGAGGCTGGAGTGATTGCCTAGCTGTCTCAAGGCCCTGCATCAATCCTGAGTACAGGGAAAAAAAACCCAGAACAGTAAACCATCCATCCATACAAAATCTGTACACAAAATATTCACAGCACCATTTACCAACTGCCAAAATGTGGGAACAATCCAAATCCTATTAATTGATGAATAAAGAAATACAATTTGATATATCTATACAATGAAATGTTATTTGGCAGTAAAAGGGAGTGTATTACTAGTCCATGTTACAGTTGACTGAATCTCAGAAACATGGTAGGTGAGGAATCCAACACATTAATACAATGGTTTCATCCACCATCTGAGCTGTTGAGAACAGACAACTGCAGAAAGATAAAAGCAGCTGCCGGGGTGGTGGTGCTATACAGAGAAGCTCTGTGTTGAAAAAACAATTAGGAGTGGTGTAATAGTAGATCAGTTGTCTAGTGTGTAACCTTGAGCTCCATCAACAGACAGAATCACTGTGTGTGTGTGTGTGTGTGTGTGTGTGATACTTGCTAGTGAACCTAGGGTTTATAGAGTGTTAGGTAAGTGCCTTTCCGCTGACTTGCCTACATCCTTATCCCTCTTCAAGCTGTTTTGAAATCTGTAATACTTTTTTGTCGTCTGCAGCCACTGTTCCCTGAGATTGCACACCAACATTTATTTTACTCATCTAATTACATCTTAGCACCTAAAAAGATAAGATGATGGCTGGGTGGTGGCAGCGCACGCCTTTAATCCCAGCGCTCTGGAGGTAGAGGCGGATCTCTGAGTTTGATGTCAGCCTGGTCTACAGAGTGAGTTTCAGGACAGCCAAGGCTATACAGAAAAACTTTTTTTTTTCAAGAAATAAACAAACAAAAACAAACAAACAAAAAAACCCAAGCCAACTTTTGAAGGCGAGAACTTATTTCAGCCTGTGGTGTCCCCTCTCGCTTGCTCAGCTGCAGAAAGAAACTGGGAGGAGAACTAGGCTAGAGTTCTCTCTCCCACCCCTGATGTGTATATTGAGGCATTGTTGATACTGGGTCTCTCTGTGTAGCCCTGGCTGGTCTAGAACTCCCTATGTAGACCAGGCTGGCCTCCAGCTCGTAGAGGTGTACCCTCATCTGCTAGGACTGAATGCGCTCCACTACGAACTCCCTATGTAGACCAGGCTGGCCTCCAGCTCGTAGAGATGTGCCCTCATCTGCTAGGACTGAATGCGCTCCACTACGAACTCCCTATGTAGACCAGGCTGGCCTCCAGCTCGTAGAGATGTACCCTCATCTGCTAGGACTGAATGCGCTCCACTACGCGGGGCTGTGCTTTCTCCTTTTCACTTTCCGACATCAAGCCGTTTCCTGGCTTCTGTTCTTTACCTGCAGTTCCTTTACTATTTGAGTTACTTTTAGATCTTCTTTTCCTGCTTCTCAGTAAATGAGAGGACAGGGCTAGCCAGAGACTTTGCTTTTAGATCACTTAGTTTGCCCTCTCGTCGACCCACCTTTCTGACGTTTGCTTCGTTCTCTTTTCTCCTGCAGATCGAGTGAAGGTTCTTTATGAGAGCAAAGCTGTTGGCTATTCCTGGCCTGGTCCATTTTCCATGGCAGACTCCAGCCCTTGGGTCCATATTACCCTAGGTGATGGCAGTACCCTCCAGACCAAACTATTGGTAGTTGAAGATTCTTCCTTTGTCAGGGGTCTTGCATGTCCACACCTTATGTTCTAGGTCTGTAGTTTCAGATGGAAACCGTGGGTTGGACTTCAGGTTATTATCTCTAGAATGACCAGCCCCTATTCAGGACAGCCAGAGCTAAGATGGTCTTACCCTTCCTGTACTGGAAGCAACCTCATGGGCCAGCTTAGGGTAGGCTAGCCAGACTCCCAGGACAGGACGGAATGGGAGTGTTGGGGACTCCAGCTGTTCTTTTCCTGTTACAGAGGTCCCAGTGTTGTTCATCTCCTTGAAGCTCTCCTCCTACCTCCAGTGCCTGTCTGTGTCTAACTTCTCCCTCTAGTTCACGCCTCCAGAGGCTCTGCTTGAATGTGGCTGTTGCTGGTACCTTTTGGTTCAGATAGCCACTTGGCCCCGTTGGCTCCGGCTGGGGTCCCATTTTGTATGGCTTCCCTATGGGGGCTGTGAGCGGCACAGGCTGAGCAGTTTGATGAATGCAGTGGTTCTAAGATTTAGCAGCATCTTGTCTCCATGCAGATTGGTGCTGATGGGTACAAGTCAGGAGTGAGGCAAGCTGCTGGGATCCAGAATGTCAGCTGGAACTACGACCAGTCTGCTGTGGTGGCCACTCTCCACTTATCAGAGGTAATCTCTTGAGCTGCCCATGGGAGACCTTGTCCTGAGTACTCAGTACTCCTTACAAGAATTGTCTTTTGTTCTAGGTCACAGAAAACAATGTAGCCTGGCAGAGATTTCTTCCCTCTGGGCCTATTGCTCTGCTCCCGGTAAGAGATCCTCTGGCCAGTTAACTGAAAGGTAGCCTGCCTTAGTCTTAAGAACTTTGCGTCCTTGAGCCTGGTTTAACGGGTTCTGTTCCAGGAATGCACTGGTTCCTTTGCTCAGTTTCCATTGCTTGAAAATGTCTAAGTTCAGAAGAGCAGGTTTTCGTTGCTCATTTGTTTTTCAGAACTGTCTCCTTGGCTGACCTGACACTCACTTTTGCTGCTGTATACTGTGATTACAGGCATGTGCCACCACACCAGGCTGATGTTCTTCTTTTGACACAGCTCTCAGATACCTTGAGTTCCTTGGTTTGGTGCACATCTCATGAGCATGCAGCAGAGCTGGTCAGCATGGATGAGGAAGAATTCGTGGATGCCATCAACTCTGCCTTTGTGAGTATCCCCTTTCTAGCTGCTGGTGTGATGAGGAAAAGAGGAAATCATGCAGCGCCCTCTTAGCAAGTGCCGAGGCCTGGGTTTAGACTGTGTCAGGGCAGAGGAATGTGCAAAACAATGGAAGCTGTGGGCTGCTGTGCTGATCGGAAGGCCTGCCAAGGTACATGGGTCATTTAGTGTCCATTCCTATGCAGTGTAGCACCTTCTGTGTAACAGGCTCTGAAGAGCCTCTGCCTTTGGGAAGCCCACAGTCAAGTGAGTGAGAATGACAATCTATGCCCCATAACAGATGGAGGCCAGAGGAGAACATAGGGTGAGTGGCACTCTAGTTCCTTTGTGACTGTTGCTAAGAATTGGTGAACAATAAAGTTCAGTTTTAGTCAGAGGCCAACCCAGGAATACTTTGGCATGACCCAAAATAAAACCTGCCAGGGGGGTTTGTCACTCATGAACAAATCAGTTTAGGCATGTTACATAGCATTACCCATAGCTTTGGTTATAAAAACAGGGTCTTTGGTGAGCTTTTAATTGTTTACTGATCACTAATCAAATCCCACCGTTTGGGGCTGACCGGCGTGCAGTGGAGTGATGTTCACCACACAGACTTTGTTGACTCGGCCAGCGCCATGATACGCCATGCTGTCGCCCTTCTGAAGCCCACTAAGGTCTCAGCCCGTCAGCTGCCCCCAAGTATAGCCAAGGTGGATGCTAAGAGCAGAGCCCTCTTTCCTCTGGGGCTGGGACATGCTGCTGAGTACGTCCGGCCTCGGGTGGCCCTCATCGGGTAAGACTGTCATGGGGTAGGCCACTGCTTTCTGTGTTTGCTGGAGGCCACACCTGAATGTTGCTTTATTCTTAGTGATGCAGCCCACAGAGTCCATCCGCTTGCGGGACAAGGTGTCAACATGGGCTTCGGGGATATTTCTAGCTTGGTTCATCATCTCAGTACAGCAGCCTTCAATGGAAAGGACTTAGGTAAGGATTTGGGTATCCTGACATCAGGCAGAGATGCAGTAAGGTCTGCTGGAAACTAGAGGAAGTATTTACTACTGCAGTAAGGATTTACCTTTGCTCTTGCTTTTGAACCCCAGGCTCCATGAGCCACCTCACAAGTTATGAAACAGACAGACAGCGTCATAATACTGCTCTTCTGGCTGCTACTGACCTATTGAAAAGGCTCTACTCTACCAGTGCCACTCCGCTCGTGTTGCTCAGGACATGGGGCTTACAGGCAACTAATGCAGTGTCTCCGCTCAAAGTAAGTGGACACTTAAGGCTCTCCCAAGTTTTTCTTTTTTCTTTTTTTTTGTTTTGTTTTGTTTTTCGAGGCAGGGTTTTTCTGTGTGGCCCTGGCTGTCCTGGAACTCACTCTGTAGACCAGGCTGGCCTCGAACTCAGAAATCCACCTGCCTCTGCCTCCCAAGTGCTGGGATTAAAGGTGTGCGCCACCACTGCCTGGTGTTTTGTTTTGTTTTTTTGTTTTTTGAACTGAGGAAGGAGTACAAAAGTTCTCAATTTCTTTGGGATTAAACGCATTTGCTACTGTCTACAGTGACCACACCTTCCCAGATGATTATGAATAAGAGAATCTGCTGGATTTGTTGATGTCCATATCTAAGCAATAATTTGGAATAGTTAGGCAGGACCTAGGAATAAAGGGTTGAGGGCTGGAGAGATGACTCAGTGGTTAAAAGCAGTGGATGTTCTTCCAGAAGGACTGGATCAATCCCCAGAACCCACATGGCGGCTCACAACCATCTGTAACTCCAATCCTAGGGTATCTGACACCTTCTGGCCTGAGTATACTGGGCATGCATGTAGTATACAGACATGCATGTAACATGAAGGCACACTAGATATAAATAAAGAATAAAAACAAAACAGGACTGGAAAGGTGGCTCAGCAAAGAGTGCTGGCTGTTTTTGCAGGGCTCAGTCCCCAGAACCCATGATGGATGCTCACAGCAGGTGTCTGAGACCCTGCTCTATCCTCCTCAGGCTCCTACATGCCACAGCAAACACATGGAGGTCAGAAGACAACTTCCGAGAGTTAATCTCTCCTTCCACAGAGGTTACAGTGACTGACCTCGGGCTCTCAGGCTTTTACTTGTGTGGCAAGTGCTTTTACCTGCTGAGCCAGCTTGCCAGCCCTGTTCTTACAGCTGCAATAAGCAGGGCTCCTGGGAGGTTCTCTGTGGGACTTCTGCCCTGTTTCTCCCTTAGCCATCTTGGCTGTTTATGAAGTCACCTTTCCTCTCTCCTGCAGCGAGCAAGCATCACTCACTGCTTTTCCCTTTCTCTAGGAACAGATTATGGCCTTTGCGAGCAAATGAGTGCTCCTCTTCTGGAGACCATGAGGATGATTAAAGAACACCTAGCCCTGGGACCTTCCCAATATGGTTTAATAAATTTACACCAGAATTTGTGTCTCTTTGCCTCTTCTGATTAATTGGTCTGTGGTACCAAAACAGTGATAGCTAAGGAAAGACCCAAAGGAAAACTATTTAATTGAAAGGAGCTTTTTATTACTGTGCAAACAAAGGAGTCTCCAAGATGCTCTCCCTCATTTCACTTGGTAACAATCCTTTCGAAATAAAGTACTTAAATGTACTTAAATGCTGGTCGTAAATTTATATAATTATCTTGACAGAGTAAGAATTAGAAATACCCGATACATTTTCGTTAAACTGTTGTTTTAAAATTAACACTGGCATGCCAATTAAATGTAAATTGCTTTGACAAAGTACACTGGATTTGAGGGGACACAAAGATGAATCACAGCCATATCTTAATACTGCTCTTTTCCCCTTCCTTTGCACAGCTCCACAGTTGTTTTATTTATGGCTTATCTCTGGGATACCATTCTCTGTCCAGTAACAAAACAATACATGATCTCATAGCATCCACAGCTGCAGAGGCCCCAGGAACCAGTCAGAAGGGAGCTGAGAAGTTACACAAGTCTTCCTTGTGTGGTTGCGAGTGGGTAACATGGAGTGGTTCATTACTTGGGGTTTTGAAGTGTGTATTGCAAAGTACCAGAGAGGCCTCCAGAAGAGACCTCAAACTGTGTTAGAAAAAAACACTACAGAATGCCATACCCAGCAGTTTATTTTGAAAGGTGAAGTAAGAAAATAAGCTAAATTGTTTTGGAATAGCTTTTAAGGGATGAGACAGCTGTTGCTACAGAGGAGCTTTTTAAGTAATGTGGAAAACTTAGTACAAAGTAATGTTAGTAAACCCAGAAAACGTTTCCAGAATAAAAGAGGGCAGCTGCTGGAAAAACGATGGCCAGAGCCTCTCGGGACAAGGTGGCTTTTTTCAATACGGGAGCCTTCATAAGAATACTGACTTCAATGTATGAAAAAAAGTTACAAAGGTGAGAATTTAAGGCACACTTTTCAAGGACTTCCATGACTCAGATGTTCTTCATCTAGTAGTGATAACACACACAGCATCCACCATGTGCCAGACCACATCCCCGGTATTTAAAATATATTAATGTTTTCACAGAGGTGAAACTTAAGAACACATAGAAGCCCCTTAATAAAAAAGACCCGTGTTACTGGGTGAAGGTGGTGCACACTTTTCATCCTAATACTAGAGAGGCAGAGGCCAGCCTGATCTACAGAGTGAGTTCTAGGACAGCCAAGGCTACAGAGAAACCCTGTCTCCAAAAATAGAAAAAAAATTGAAGATATATGCAGATAAATTTCTGAGGTCAAAGTTCATGTATTTAGGAGTTCTGGCAGTATCCAAGGTAACCATAGGTGTCTGTGGAAACATATGCACTTTATAGCTAGGGTCCCTATGTCCAAGGCGTCAGAGACCACCTGTGTACAGAGCACGAGTTGTTGGCTCTGCTTTCAGAGCTGGGGCTGAATTTAGGGCCTGACATGCCAAATAGCTTTGCCACCAAATGCTGTCTTATGACATCCTTTTTAAAATTTGTTGAGTATTGCACTGAGTGGCCCAGAGTAGACTCAAACTGGTTATGTAGCAAGCCTATAACTTGCAATCTTCCTGCCTCAGCTCCAAGGTAGCTAGCATTATAGGCCTGTGCCATGAGGTCTGTTATATGGGCATCTTTAATGAGCACAGCTTACTCTTGGAGAAACAGCTCAGTTTCTCTCAACTGTGAGAGCATTTAGTGGCCTATGGCTGGCCTAATACTTTTCTCTTTCTTTACATGATTGATGCAACATAATGACTTAAAAACCAAGGCTCCCCAGGGACTACTGTGGGCCCGGGCATGGCCACACCCTTTGTGAAGAGCAGAAGGAAAAGGGGTGACCAAAAATTACGTTAGGGGAGACGGAAACTTCTGGAAGAAGAAGAGGAAGGGTAAAGTGCTGTGACAGGAGCCAAGCAATAGGAGACCCTCAGGCCAATGATGTCATACCAGAAATGACATGGTGGCAGAAGTTTAAAATCTTTAATGACTTTAAAGGGTTAAATAATGCAAGCACCTGTGCCTCTCGCATGCATGACCTGTGTTCAACCACACAGAAGATGTCTTGAGAGAGAAATCATGGTTCTCTAATGTTACTCATTGTCCTGACCTGTACCAACATGGACCAAAATAGTCAATCAAATCAAATTTGGGTATCACTGGAAAGGGGATCTGAAATCCTGAGCTAGACAAAAAAAAATTCAGAAAATAGCTAAATTCAGCAAGGGCCTAGGCAGGAATGCACTACTATAAAAGCATAGTGCTAGCACATTGTGCTTAACATTCAAGAAGTCCTGGGTTCAATTCCCAGCACTTTTCACACCTCAGTTCCCAAAAGGACAACTGAAAGCATTGGTAGTCTTCAGACACAAATAGCTCACACACTAACTTCTAACTGCAGAGCAAAAACAAGGGTACGGTTGTACTTCACAGAAATACAAAGGTACACAGTTTAGGGCTGTGTTTAATTCTATAAACACACTGGCTTGGGAGGCAGTGCTGGCACTGGATAGGCACACATCTCTAGGGCTGAATGTTCACTAAGTCTAGAGTGGCAATGGCTATCCCTTGAGACCCAATGGTCTCCTTGCTTATAGCTCTAACTTCAGGCAGTTAAGAGCTACACTCTCCATCTTGCTAAGATTGACCATGACATGAGCATAATAGCTCACTCCTGTAATCCCAAGGTTCAGGAGGCTGAGGCAAGAGAATTGATAATTCAAGGCAACCTGGGTTACATACTGAGTTCCAGGCCAGCCTGAACAACACAACATGGCCCTTGTCTAAAAATAAAATACTTAGGACAACTCTAAGCTCTAAATTGGTTGGTTGATGTATTATGCCACAGGATCACACAAATTCTAATACAGTATCTTTTCCCCTCTCTCTTTCAATTATAGATGGGAAGCAAAACCAGGTATTTCCCCCAGGCTTTTAGGGTAGGGACTATAAGGGGAGGAAGAAAAAAATTACCAGTATTGATAGTTTATGGGATTTAAGTAAATCAGCTTAATTTAGCTTATAAACAAAAAAAAAAAAGAAAAAAAAGAAAAAAAAAAAGAAACCATTCAAAGCCATGAAGCATCCAAGGGTGAAACAAGATTATTCTTTGGTTCCCAGGACCTGTCTCTGAACTCAGGATCTAACATGGAGTTCTAAACCTTTGTTTTTCTTTGCAGGACTCTGTAACATACAAAGAATTTCAAAAGATTTACACTCTGGTGCCAGCCATGCACCCATGTGGTTAGGAGCCATTCACATTAGATATGCAAATTATTTAAGCCCAAATCACTAGGCTCAAGGGCAAGACTCATCTATAAAATCTTTCCTTATAAAGCCAGTTAACAGGTTTCGGTCCAGGCTTTTCCCAGAGAAGGTCAGAAAATGTTCGAGTCCACACCTTCCTGTAAAAAAATTGTTCGGAAATGCAGGCTTCAGAGGACGAGCTCGGCCTCAGCTGGTGATGCCCAGAGACTGGAGCAGGTGAAAGGTGGCCCCCAAGGCCCAACCAGTCTCTATGTTGTTCACTTTCTTTGTGAGCTGTTGAAGAAGAAAGTCTTCACATTTTCATGCAGTTTTCAACATATGCAAGCATGTTATAATAAATATATATAATAAATATGTCCAAAGGGACAGCTGCTACCCCATGCGGCCAAGCACTAATTGCCCCATATCCAGCATGCTCACGAAGTGGCTTTAAGCAGACATTTGTAGGGAGCCTTTTGTGAGCCGGGCTTATGGACGCTCCTTAAACTCCACAAAAAGTGTAGCCCCTCTAGCCTTGTCTTCTGAGTCACCAGTTTCTGATCAGGCCAGTCATAACATAATGCTCATGGGTGTGGGAGGAATGGAACTGGCAAGAGCTGGGTGGACTTAGGTAGGGAAGCCCACATTAGCTTTCTGATTCTATGTAAGCAACTGACCCTCAAGCACTAATAACCAACTAGGGCATTCTGCACTCAATTGTCTGGATTGTTCACGACCTTTATTGCTTTGAACAAAACTTTAGAACTGATCCCTCAATTACAGAAAAGAGGCTTAGATTACTTTTTATAAAATTGTTTTCTTTAGACTCCTTCCTATCCCTCCCCATAGATTTCAGTATATGCAGGCTCTGTACCCTCTGTGATAAGCTATTTATTATAAAATAGATCTTTTAAAAAGATTTTCAGTTTTATTATTTTTTAAAATTGTGTGTGGATACAAGTGTCTGCCTGTGAGTATGTACCCTTTGAGTGCACGTGCCTGTGCAGGGCAGAGGTGTTGGATCTCTTGGAGTAGGGGTTATAGGTAGTTGTGAGCCACCTGACATAGGTGCTAGGAATTGAATGTAGTCCTCTGGAAGAGCGGCAAGTATTCTTAACTGTGGAGCCATCTCTCCAGCCCCCTAAAACTTATAATTAAAAATAGGTATTTATATTTTTTATGTGTGTCAATGTTCTGACCACAGGTAAGTATGTGCACCATGTGTGTGCCTAAGTGCCCACAGTGAGCAGAAGGCAGGTTCACATGCCCTGGAACTGGAGTGACAGGTGTCTGTGAGCCACCATGTGGATGCTGGGAATCAAACAGGGGTCCTCTGCAAAAGCAGCCACTGCTCTTAACCACAGAGCCATCTCCATAGCCCAAAATATATCTTATGAATTTCATACAACTTGTTTTCTTACTTTCTATACCACTATCGAATGATTACAAACTATATTCACAAAGATGGTTAAAGTCTGATTCTTGTCCTCCCGCAGCATGCAGTCTATGAGAAGACAGTAAACTAACTATCCATCTGACTTAGAATATACAGGATATATTTCGTATGTCTGAGACACTAATGCAGTTAGCACTCAGTATTAGCACTATTGTACAAAATGGGACAAGGAGTATGCCAATGTCACCAGCCAGATGCACCTGCCTCAGGGGCTCTCTGAATATAAATCTGTGTGGTGACCCCAGCTACTTGTTTTCTTGTGCTCTCTTGATCAAACTGAAGTTCTTATAACCACATGATCAGTGGCAGATGAGGGAGTATAAACCAGGATGAGAACCCTGGGATTCGGGAAGCATGGCTCTCCTGCCTTGCCTGTACTGTATTCTGGATGCTTATTTCTTCTGTCTTTTTCTTTCTCAGTGCTTCCCACTGGGTTCTAAACTGACTTCATAAACCGTAGGACTTGAACATCTTCACTGGGCTCTGAGCCTTTCTGTCCTGTGTCCTGTGGGATACCATGCCTGGTACTGTACTTAGAGACTAAACTGCATATATCGCAGTGCCTGTTGTGCCTAGCAGGGTGCCTAGGCTACATCCCAAACAAGAATGTCTACTGCTCTGATTACCAAACAAGTGTTTCCCAACTGCAGCTCTGCCTCTTACCTGTAAGAGGGTGCCATCGGCAAAGCCGAAGCCATCTTTCAGTAAGGCTGTGATGTAACTGAGATCCATGCAGAGGAAAGGGCTGCCCGAGGAAAAGCTCTCCAAGTTGTCACACACTACAAGTGAGAGAAGACAGCACTCACACTTGCAGCTAAGAGGTGGGGGTGGGGGCTTCTCTAGATGGAGACAGCACTTGAGTAGGCAAAGATCCTCTAGGTGTTGCCCCAGCTTCCTGGAAACTAGCTGGTGTACTGCCTTCTTTAGGATCTACACATTTCCAGTCTGAAATCATCTATTTGTATTTACACGCATCTTAGCTTATCTGCCTCTTAGGGGTAATAGGGGAGCAGGGGAAAGGCCCTGCTGGAAACCAGGCCAGGGCCTGGCACACATGAGGCAAGTTCACACTCAGCACCATGTTTTTCAAACTTCTATGACTTCCTGTGGCCACTTAGTACCAAGTCCCCAGGTGAACCCAGAGAACAGAGAAATATCCTTTAGCCCTCTCTTGGCCACTGGAAGAGATCATTTGTATCTTAGACTTAATCTCTAAAGGATGTACATGTGGCAGTCCCCCATGTATTCCACTGCTCAGTTCTTTATTACTGCTCATAAGCCGATTTCTTTTTTTTTTTAAAGATTTATTTATTATTATATGTAAGTACACTGTAGCTGTCTTCAGATACACCAGAAGAGGGCATCAGATCTCATTACAGATGGTTGTGAGCCACCATGTGGTTGCTGGGATTTGAACTCAGGACCTTTGGAAGAGCAGTCAGTGCTCTTACCCGCTGAGCCATCTCTCCAGCCCTCATAAGCCGATTTCAATGTTAAGGGAAACCAAGAGAGAGTGTGCCAGGCTGGGTATGCAGCTGGTCTGGGTGTTGCAATGACTGCCTAGCATCCATGAGACTGGACTCCATTCCCACTACCACATAAGGTAGTCACTGGAATTCATGCCTATAATCCTAACACTTGAGAGGTGGATCAGAACTCTGGGTTATCCTCAGCTACACTGCAAATATGAGGCTATCCTAGGCTACATAAGACCTTATCTCAAAAAACAAAAACAACCCCCCAAAACCCAAAATAACAACAAAAACAACAAAAAGCCCCACAAACAAATAATGGTAATGTGGTAATAATAATAGTAAAAATGTAGAATGTAGAAAGCTTGTTTGTTTGAACCACTTCTCTAAAGTGTCTTACATCCACATGTTCTTTGGACAGTAGCTAATGCGTCTTCCAGCAGACTAGAAGGTTCAGGAGGGAGCCAGTCCTGGAGGCTCTACACTCAGCCACACCACATACCCATCTTCAAGAATTTCCTGACACTTACCTTCTCTGGCTTTTCTTTCAAAATCTTCAACTTTTAAAACACCGCCCTTTTCATAATCTAAAATGAAACAGAATCATAGCTAGTATCAAAAGCTTCAAGGAAACAAGGACATTTATCCCAGTGATACATAGTAATGCAAACTAGAAGTATGCAGTATTTCCAACATAAGAGACTCCTGACCTCTCTACAATACAAACCCATTATTCACAATTAATGCCTGGTACCTATTTTGTATTACATATTTAACCACAGTAAAAAGTATTTTTGTTCATTCAAAAGTATAGTAAACAGGCTGGGGGCATTACTCAGTGGTAACGAGCTCTTAGTGTAGGCAAGCAGTGGTGGCGCACACCTTTAGCCCTAGCACCGCAGAAGGTGTCTGCAGAGGCAGGTGGCTTTCTGTGAGTCTGAGACCAGCCTGATCTACAAAGTGAGTTCTAGGCAAGCTAGGGCTACACAGAGAAAGAAAAGAAAAAAAAAAGAAAAAGAAAAAGAAGAAAGAAAAGACAAAAGAGCACTCTCTACTCTTACAGAGGGCTCAGGTTCGGATCCAGAACCCACGCTAAGCGGCTTACACACACCTGAAACTCCACTGCCTCTGCAGACACCTACACATACATGGTACTTATAAACTCATGCAGGCACATACACATACATTAAAAAATACAGTAAGCATGACAGCAAGCCATCTCTCAAGTCTTGTGTGTATTCTCACAATACACAAAACCACAGCTTCTGTGATAAGAAAAAACAAGTCCTAAAAGAACAGGAAACTAGGGTGATGGGATAATATCGTGAATGTGGTGAGGTTTCACAGGTACATACATGCAAGGATTGGCAAACACTTGCATTTACTGTGTGTCAACTTGTTATGGTTTAGATAGAAAACACCTCCTATAGGCTTGGTCTCCAGACACTGGAGTCCCCAGTCTCTGAGAGGTGACTGGACCACGGGGGATCTGCCTTCAGAGAATCAAACTACAGATAACACGATAGTGTAATGGGAGGTAGTGGGAACCTCTGGACCTGGGGCTTAGGTAGGAATGTGTTGTTGAGGGCTCCATCTTGTTCTAGGGCCCATCCTCTGCCTCCCCTTGTATCCTGTCTGTCAGGAGGATACTTTGAAAGGAACTTTGCTCCTCCAAGCCCTTCCACCATGGTTTTTTGCCTCACTGTGGCAGAAACAAGGAAGTTGCTGACCTGACTGAACTCTCTGAGACTGTGATCCAGAAGAAACCCTTAGTCCTCTAGCAGTCTTCTCAAGACTTTAATCAAGTTTACAAAAGAGTTAACACAGCTACAACTCAATGAGGATAGAAAGCAGGCTAGGTCTGGTAGTGCAGGTCTGAGATCCTAGCTACTCAGGAGGCTAAGGCAGGGGGATGCAAATACAAGGCATACACAGGCTACAAAGTCTCAAAGTCATCTCAGGCAACTTTGAACTGTCTCATGTGCAGAGGTTCTGGATTCAATCCCAGTACTAAAAAATACAAAAAGACTTCATATACAAAGTCAGGCATAGGGGCACATTTGTGTAACCCTTTAACTCAGCCGACTGGAGCAGAAGGATGGCTACAAATCTGGGGCCAACCTGGGCTACACAGTGACTTCAGTATGGGTGAAGGATACATAGTAAAAACCTACCTCCAACAGACTTTACATACAGGTAGGTCATTTTCCACCTCCCAAAGACCCCAGTATATTCATTCCCCTTTCCGTTCTAGTGGGAAGTCACTCCAACCAACACAGCCTTTAATGCTCTTCCCCAGCTTAGCCCCCTTCTGTCCCTTCATGGCCTGACCTTAGGCATGAACTCACCAATCAAGTCCGTATCGACAGCTCGATCATAATAGTAGGAGAAAGCATAAAAGGAGCTCCCTCGAATCTCTTCCGGCTGATGAAGTTTTCCTTGTACTACCCTCAGTACTTCTGCATAGCAGGGTTCAAAGCCCATCTCCCCTGCCAGGGCAAAAGTAGACATCACTTAAGAATAACGACATGGCAACAGTTGCCAGCTTCAGCAAGCTGCTGGAGCCAATGAGAGAAGAGCAAGAAAGCAAGGAGGTTGACTCTTCGCCTCTGAGCAGCAGTGGTGGGAGGGGCTTAGCTATGGCCAAGGGTTAGGCTTGATACCCTCGCAGTGAGGTGGGGGCAGAGCTCTGAAACAGCAGGACAATCTGAGGTGGAGCTGACACAACACTTGGAGTGACAGGTGGAGTGCTGTCCAAGCTGCTCAAGATATAAGCTGTCCACAAATGCATGACTGTGTCCTCTCCATCATTATATTCAGAGAGAAGACCTCAGGAAATTCCACAAGGCCAAGGGTAAAAGGCCTGGACCTGCACTCCAGGAAGACTAGAGCTAGGTATGGCCAGATCACCACGTCTGAGAAACTGAAGACAGCAGCAGCCGCAGGAACAGCTGTGCCTTCTGTACAAGTGTCCAGCTGAGGTGTGGAGATGCCTCAACAACAAAGCACAAACCCCCGGGGGCTGGAGACGTGCCTCGATCGAGAGCACCGGCTGCTCGTTTAATGTTTGCCTACATGCATGCGTGTGCACCGCATGTATCTGTGCCTTCGGAGTCCAGACTCCACACAACTGTTGTTTTACACAGTTGTAAGCTCCCATGTGGGTGCTGGGTATTAAACCCAGGGCCTCTGAAAGAGCAGCAAGAGTTCTTACCCCTGAGCAATCTCTTCAGCCCCCACTTCCTGCTCTTGTACAGGACCTGGGTTCAGTTCCCAGCAACCACATGAAGGTTCACAACTGTCTGTAGCTCCCATGCCAGGGGATCTGACTCTTTCTGACCTCCATAGGAACTAGACACACACAAACATGCAGACAATGTATACAATACACACACACACACACACACACACACACACAAAACAGCTGTACAACTTTCTTTAACCTCACTGCTTGTCCATGGAAGTTCCTCCCCTTACCCTCTGTTCACCAAAACCAGCTCTAGCCACAGCGGTAGCCACAGCCACCGTGCTCCTGCCTGTCATTACGGCTTATGGTCCAGAAAGCTTGTTTTCTTCTCTGGGATAACAAAATTTCCCCTGACATTAATATCTATGGTGAATTATTCTTATCTCAATTTTGAGCTTTACTCTAAATGAAACTGTTACACATCCCCCAGACCTGAAACAGGGATCCTCACTGCTGCAGGTTACAACAGACCCCTCCCACTACCCACTACGGAACTCAGAACAGTTTGCAGAGCAGGTGTTGCCTGCCTTGCTGGCCCTGGACATACTGAAACCTCTAGAATAAGTGCTTTCAACATGGCAAGTGTCCCCTGGGCTCTACAGCCTTCCTATAGGACGTCCCAGAACATGAACTAGGAAGGTAGTCTTAATGGTGAGGGAACCATTCACCTTCTTGGTTACCACCGTACTGGTATTTCACACCCCCAAAGATCCACTCTGCTTCCAACCATCTTGGTAAACAGGCGCTTCGGAACGTACGTCCAGCAGTCCCTGAAAGAACACAACACAAGAAGGCAAGTCTGTGAGAGGGAGATAGAAGCAAGAAGCACTGTGGCTGAAGGGATCAAGGGGACTTATAATCTTGTCAGAGTAGTTCCTCTGCTGCATCCCGCAACATGGATTCTTCATGGGCTTTGTGGTAGTGGTGAACTCTCTAAAGCCAGAGACAAATTTTCATGCACATTTGCCAGGGGGTTTCTAACTCTTATCCCAAAGAAATAAATGTCCCACAGTAAAGTCAGCTCCGTCCTTTAGTGGAGGATCATTCCTCCACGGGTAGTTGAGGGGTTCAAGGACACACTTGAAGATAACCTGGCAAACTGAAGTGCTCTGTGCGCCTCAGCCCTGTACTTGCTTACTGTGAGCAAGCACTGTCCGGACTGCATTAGACACAAACTCCTGTGCAAGGTGAAGAACAGGGCACAGAAGGGTCACTGACTTGTCCCCAGTCACACAACTGGGACTGCAGCCAATTCTGCCTGTGCCCAATTGTGGAGACAGAAAAGGAACTGCTCAGTCACTCCACTTGGCAAACAGAAAAGACCTTGTTCCCTGACAAAGGCTTGTGCAAGTTCCTACCAGACACCGTGGAGGGAGGTTCCAGCCTTGTAGCTACAGGTCTTTACCCCAGTGTAGTAACCTTTGCTCTAAAGGTGATGACTGCACACCACACCACTGCAGCTTTTATGTCTGTTATGTAACACACACTTCCCAGGCCAACACAGCCAGCCCTTTGCACCATAGGAAGAATGCCAAGCAAGGGAAGAGGGCGAGCTGTGTTTTGGCGCCTCCCAGTCTCCCACCACAGAACGTGACTGACAAACCTTCTGCTTCCAGGGCTCCCAGAGTTGCCAGTCTTGCAGCTTTCAGTCCAAATCCCAAGTAACTGAAAAATACAAGGTTGACCAGTTTCAGGCTGTCCTAGGTATTTTCAACCCACAGCTGCCCTCTTCAAATGTGACATGGTTTTTCTGACTCCCTTTGGAAGGATGGAAGCTTTGCCTTATCTCTGTGCTGTATTTGTTCACATGGACGATAAAGGAAGACTTCTGTGGTCTGGGTAAAGGATGTGCAGTAAGAACTGCTCACAGGTGTGATACTAAGGAATAAGACTGTTCCTGGTGGCCCAGCCTGAGAGCCATCCCCAGAAACGCTCTTATCAGTTGCGGCCTGGTTTCTGAAGCCTGGAAGCCCTGACTAAATGAGTTGGTATAGAGCTCTGGCTGAGGTCTGAGCCTTCTCCACATGCAATCAACTAAAGAGTAACTGACTCGTACATCTCACACTTTTGAGGCCAAAACTGGAGATGCCTCCTAGGTTTCTCAGGTTTGGTGTGGCTTAGGTTTCAGTACACAGGGCTTGGGGGACTGGCAGAGGCTGGTAAAATACAGTAACAAATATTAAAATGCTTTGAGAAGTAAGGAAAAATAATATACTGTGAACTATTATTTCCCCTACCCCTCCTCACCTATGTGTATAGAGCTTAAACGTGCTGTTAAACATCTCAAAGGAAGTGAGGTAGCCCCTAGGTGTTTGTTCCAGGGTTTTCTGCAAATCAGAAGCAAAAAGACGATTCAGCACCTGCAATCGGATGAAGATTATCACACCGCCACCCACAACCCTCCCCTAAATCAGACACGGGGAAGATTAGACTCCATGTGTTCCGAGGCTCCGGGAGCCAGAGAGACTTTCTCCAGCCCGTTACTGACTCCGTAGCCTACTCACTGTAGAGCTGATGCCTCAAAGCAGCATGGTACTTTCTTTGCCAGAAAGGCCTTAATAAGAATGGCTCACCTCAAACTGGGGTAGAAACGTGATTTGGGTGGAGGCACCCCCCAGGTCAAGGGTCCCCACAGTTTCCTGGCCACGGCCATGCAGCTGACCTGGTAATGAGAGCAAGGGATGAGTACCCAGGCCATCCATCCATCCATTCTCTGCAGGTTCTCTCCTGCTTACTGCACTCCAGTGAACCTGTGGCCATTTACTGCTCCCTGAACCCAAAGACTGCAGGCTAATGTAAACTCAGAGAGCCTCTTGTTGCCTCTGAGACCTTGAACGCAGACTGAAGAATCAGCGCATCTCCCTACCCTCTTCTTTCTTTAAAGAAGAGATTCTGTCCAGTTTTAATTCTGGGTATGTATATGGATTTGCACAGACAAGTGTGGCTGCTCAGAGCTAGAGGCCTGGAGCCAGAGTAACAGGCAGCTGTAAGCACCCAGTGTGGGTGCTGGGAATGGACAAGGAGTAGATTGAACTGCTCAGCCATTTCTCTGGCCCCACCCCCTTCTTCCAATGAAAGAAGAGTATGGGAAAAGAGAAGTGGATTTTTACCCTCCTGGTCCACTTGTAAAAGCCAGTTAAGGTTGTAGGTTCAAGATTTATTTTACCTGTTAGAAAGTTCACCGTCACCCAAGCTAGTAAGCCTACAGGAGAGAAAAAGAAAGTTGACACTCCAGGTCGTTTCCTTGTACTCTACTTCTCTGGATCTCATGTCTCTCGCAGTCTCCCTGCACCAGCCCTCCCTGCTTATTTATGTAGCTCCCGTTTCTTTCTTACATGGCACCTCTTTATCCCCAGTAATTCCTTTAACTGGATCTTGCACTGACTCCATCCCTTTCCCCGGAAGTGTGTATTTCATCATCTGCCCCACCTTCATAGGACCCATCCATGATGCTAACACTGTCATCTGGGACCAGGAAAGGTGAATTCTTGAAGATCTCCTCTACCTAGAGAAAAGATACAAAAATCTGGGTTCCATGGGGCAGTAAAACAAATGATCATGCTTGGCTGCATTCTGTAAGTCTTAGTTCATCCCCCCTGTGTTCTATAATTCACTCTAGCTCACCTCCCCTATGTTCTATAATTCACTCTAGCTCACCTCCCCTATGTTCTGTAGTTGCTCTAGTTCACCTCCCCTATGTTCTGTAGTCGCTCTGGTTCACCTCCCCTATGTTCTGTAGTCGCTCTGGCTCACCTCCCCTGTGTTCTGTAGTTGCTCTGGTTCACCTCCCCTGTGTTCTGTAGTTGCTCTAGCTCACCTCCCCTATGTTCTGTAGTCGCTCTAGCTCACCTCCCCTATGTT